>NC_139220.1:290985693-291292233 GCF_055691185.1 Crinia signifera | reverse complement strand
TCAAAATCGGGTACCCGCGATTACCGCGATTTTCCCATAGGGAACAATGTTAAAAAGGCAGATTGACCGCGATTTTAGCGTTAAATGCCTCAATGCCCGCGATTTTTACATAGGAAACAATGTTAAATGGGCCACAGAGCCCTAATAGTCCCCCTGAATTGTTAAATGGCCCCCACAATTTTTAACGCCACCCCACGATCAACGTGAACCCGAAGCGTGGCGAGCGCAGCGAGCCCGCGAGGGGCGGCGGTACGCGTCCTACGACCTTTTCATGCCCTACTATCCACGTCGGCGTGGAGTTGAGAATAGAATAGTGTGGCGAGCGCAGCGAGCCACCGAGCCCGAAGCGTGGCGAGCGCAGCGAGCCCCGCGAGGGGACGCGGATACCTTCACAGGTAAACGCGTCCCTTCGCGGGCTTCACAGGTGTCCGCGTCGCCACGGACACCTGTGAAGCCCGCGAGGGGACGCGTTTACCTGTGAAGGTATCCGCGTCCCCTCGCGGGGCTCGCTGCGCTCGCCACGCTTCGGGCTCGGTGGCTCGCTGCGCTCGCCACACTATTCTATTCTCAACTCCACGCCGACGTGGATAGTAGGGCATGAAAAGGTCGTAGGACGCGTACCGCCGCCCCTCGCGGGGCTCGCTGCGCTCGCCACGCTTCGGGTTCACGTTGATCGTGGGGTGGCGTTAAAAATTTTGGGGGCCATTTAAGACTTCAGGGGGACTATTTGGGCTCTGTGGCCCATTTAACATTGTTTCCTATGTCAAAATCGCGGTCATTGAGGCATTTAACGGTAAAATCGCGGTCAATCTGCCTTTTAACATTGTTCCCTATGGGAAATCGCGGGCATCGCGTCGCGGGCATCGCGGGTACATTTATGGCCGGCCGCGACGCGACCGACGCGATTTTTCAGGTTTAACATGGTTTTCAATGGGAAAATCGCGGGCATCGCGTCGGTCGCGTCGCGGGTAGCCATAAATGTACCCGCGATGCCCGCGACGGGCGCCGTTCTAGGTAAAGAGTACCGAAATATTTTTTGAGGATGTGTTTTGAATATTTTGTGCAAAGAAAATTTTGTTTGTGTGGTACATGATACATTTTCATTTTGATGCAAAGCTTGTCATGAAAACAAATGTTACATGAAAAGCACTCCATTTTTATGGAATTACCTTATATTAATACACACATATATTAAACACATTAGTAGTACCTTTATACACATTATGCAAGACATTAGTGGTGCCCTTCTACTCATTATGCCACACATCATCACTTTCATATCCATCTATTTCAAAATAATTAAACTGAATAAGATATAAATAGAAAATTAACAAAGAACAATAACAAATATAATAATAATAATAATAATAATATTAATAATAATTTAAAAAATGCATAAAGATGAGACCAGTAGATACAGCGCTTTTAGGAAAAGAGGGAGGTCCCCAGATTAGGAAGAAAGGAATAAAAAAAAATAAGAGAGAGAGAGATAGCCCTGCAGACAGAAAGGAAAAAGATAGGTGTGGAAAGATGGCCCTGCAGGGGCAGTGCTAGAAGTCAATGTGGCTTTTAGAGAGCATGCAGTAGATGTTAAGTGGGATGCCTGCCACAAAAAGAGTAGGGGCAGACAGTTATGCACCAGGAACATCTGTTGCCGGATGGAACTGTTGTTCAGAGTAGGGCACTGGGGTACAGTATGAGATGAATGCAGGGAGACAGAGGCTGATCCACCCACAGAGCAACTACGCTGTGTGCCGCATACCAACCTCACCACCCTATTTATGGCCCTGTTACAGTGCCATTAACAAATGTGTCAGCACTCATATACCTACACCAATATAAATTCCAAATGATGACCTAAACTCAAATAACAAAGTCTAGAGGGTTTGCACCTATGAAGAACCGATATTTTAAATGGACCTGATGCATATTAGCTGACATGGTCCCCACTATACGCGACGGCAAGATGCCCAGTTACCATATGTCTGATATGTATAAATAATGTATACATTTTATTTCTTCCCTCAATGATTAGACAACTTTTGTGTTCCCAAAACACAGAATGAAGTGGACTGAAAGGATATCCTCTAGAACAATGGACATTCCTTTAATATTTTAGTTCCATTCATCACTTTTGTATCACTTTTCTGCACATAGTTCCAGTTATTAAAACTTATTAACAAATTTTTTTCACTGGTGTACTGCTTTGGGCTTTCTGGCTTATGATGATTTGGGGGGGGGGGGGCAGCACCCTGAACCTAGATGTAGCAAGAGTGGCCTTGACGATTGGTTTGGGGGTTTCCCATATATTTGAAAATGTTTGTAACCAAGATCTCTTAGTAATATTATCATGTAGATGTTAATCTGGTTACTGATATCACACAGTGTGCTGGGGGAACCAAGTGTCATTTCCTTTGCTCAAGATAACCCAGGCCCATAAAAAAAAAAAACTAAATTGGACAGTAATGGGCATGGATATAAGGGACCCTAATTTGGTGGATAAGGACACCAATAACAGGGATAATAGAATGTCCCCCAAATTGTAGAGAGCTAAAGTACCAACCAAGTAGCTCCTAGATGTCATGTTACATGATGTGTTGAAATATTACAATTAGGAGATGACTGAGTGGTACTTTATATATCTGTTCTTTATCTCTCTTTAGGATTTGATAAGTCTGATGTAATCTCGTTACAAGGTTTGATACAACTGTCCACAGGATATCTGAATGGAAGATAGACAGCAAGTAGGTCAACAGGGTCAAACCGTTCAAAAGGTCATCAACAGTTCAAAAGGTCATCAAGCAAATGGTCAACACAGAAAAAGTCAGCACTGGGTTTTTATGAGTATTAGGTTTACTTTAGTGTTTATTATTAGAATTCGGGTTATTGCGAGGATCAGGCTTTTGGAGGAAGGTTAGGGGTAAGCTGTCAAAAGATCTACAGCAGGCATGTCCAACCTGCGGCCCTCCAGATGTGCTAAAACTACACATCCCAGCATGCATTGCCATCATTCTAGCATTCCCTAATAGCCAAATTGTGGCAAGGCATGCTGGGATGTGTAGTTTTAGCACATCTGTAGGGCCGCAGGTTGGACATGCCTGATCTACAGTGTCTAGGCAAACACTCAATAGGACGACATGCAATAGGTCGAAACAAACAGTTTGTTAGTTTGTGCACTAGATTGATATTGAAAAAAGTTTGACATGCAATAGGTTGACCTGGTCAAAATGTCGACACACGCAAAAGGTTAACATCAAAGTTAAACACTTGAAAGGGTCGACATTAGGTTTTCACAATTGTACAAATGTTTTGGAGTTTTCTATCATTTCTATCCATGTGGACTACAACTGGGCAATGTAATATGTGTTAACATACTGCATGTCAACCTTTTTCATGTTCCGACCTATTGCATGTCCACTTTTGGTGTTGGCTGTTTAACTAGACATTTTAAAAACATGTTGACCTTTTGAACCTGTTGACCTTTAAACACTGTTTATATACGACAAAATGGCTGCCCCCTAATAGCAGACAGTTTTTAAGGATGCTAGAGGAGGCCGCCGCCTCCTCTAACATCCCTAAAAAAACTGTCTGCTGTACGGGGGCAGCCATTTTGTCGTGTCATTTTTCATTACTGCAGGAGACGGAGTGTAATTTTTTGGTGGGGGGGCGCCACAATATTAGTTACGCCTCTGTTTCCCAACATAAAGGCGTTTATCTCATTAGCTTTTAGGCACAGGAATGAATATTTGTGCAGGGTGGCTGAAATAAATCTATAAAGCCCTGTGGCATTTGTGGTGATTTTATATTCCATTTGCATTAGAAATGCACTTCTGGGCACTTTACATATATAATACATTCCAATTTACCTAAAAGCCAGGCTACAATGTAATGTGTTTCTTAATTTCAACTACTAAATCTTAATGGAAATTATCATCAGGAATCATTGACTCTGTAGCATTGTTCGGGTCTATGTAAGTACAATTGCTGAAAAGCGTGCCACTTGGCTATTACAGATACCAATTTATTTATAATATTTTCCACAAATGACTTGTGAATTGTGTCTCAGCTTTGTTAGTGAATGCTCCGATCATTAAAGAAATGAAACATTTGAGCCCTTTATTGTCTTGTCTCCATCATGTAATCTGTGTTCCGGGTGCCAGTCACAGCAATATGCAGCATACCCGGCTTGGTTTGAGTTGCTGTCACTGCTTCTTTCTTGGGAGCAGCAGCCATAGCTCTGTAGATGCCACTTGCTGCACTGGTTTGACCTGCACCCTAGAACGCAGCATCAGATCAGTGCAACACCATCAGGCAGCATCCATGGGGCCACACAACTCACCCCTCACAGATATTTGGAAGAGGCTAAGAAACCATCATTCAACAACAGAGATACCTGGCCTATTCCATTTTCCTAATTGGCGGTGACAGACCACCTTTTTCATAAATGGAGGCAGTCGCACTGTCTTTTGCCCTCCTGCATCCTGTGTCGCAGGGCCTGTTCGTATATTTGCAGAACAGGTTCTGTGCATGTGTTAGTCCTGAAAGTGCTGAGTACTAATGGAAATCGTCTCAGTGTTCACCTCAGGGTCCCTGCACCTGGTCGCCCTAGGCATTTATAGGCTCACTAGGTGGCAAATGTACACAGCTTAGCGAGCCAACCTGAATTAGGCCCATGGTGTGTAGGCATGCATGTACAATACTATATGGGCCCAAATTCTGTTTTTATGAGTAAATTGGTGGTGTTTGCTTCAGCCAGCAGTAAAGTTGGGCACTCTGGTGTATCTAGCCCTGTAAAAAAAGACAGTGATTTAACGAGGTTTAAAAAAAATATCATTTTTATCTGCTATTTCTAGTCAGCAAATGGCCTTGGGCCCTCATTCTGGTTTGATCACAAAGCAGCATTATTTTGCAGATTTGCAAGCCTCGTAGCACCGCCCGCCTTTTACCCAAACCCCCGCCCCTGCTATTTGCATATTCTCCCACAGCGCTGTGAATGGATGATTGGCATATACATGTGTGGGTGCCCAAATACATTTGATGGTCGCTGACCATCTAATGATTTCCGAAGCGCCTGCTAATCTAAACCACTCTCTGGTGACTGAGATTAGGAGCACCCTGTTCCGTAAACATCCAGTGACATCAGCTGCCACTCCCCCTTTCGCATGGGGATGCCCCCGGCCCACCTCCAGTATAATCGCTTATGCAAATGCACAGATCTTCAATATCGGTCCCTGTTGGAAAATCCATCAGAATGGGGGCCTTGATTTTCAGCTTTGAAATGGAAGAAATTGGGTCTTATCCTATGTATTTAATGGGAAAGCAAAGCATTTTGTGCTGCACATCCAGAAGAAAAGCATCTGAAACGTAGGGTGACATTTTATGAGATGCGAAAACATTATTTTTACAGGTGAACTACAAGTCCCAGCGGGCCCATTAATGCCCCGCATGATGCGACTTGTGGTTCGTCAAGTCCCAGCATGCGGGGAGGCCTGCTGGCACTTGTAGTTCACCTGTATAAAGCAATGGTATGTATGAATGATTTAACACTATAAGTCCAGGTCTGACAAGCTACAGTGATCACAGTACAGCAGGGGGACCTTATGTAAAAATATATGATGATACCGCGGGCTGTTGTAACACGGTGCTGGTTTCAAAATACGGGGGACCAAGATTTTTGTCCCCCCATATTTTTGGAACCGGACCGGTCCGGGGCTGGTTTCAGAAATAAAGGGGGCAGGGCAAGTGCCACCACTAGGCAGGTCTAGGTCGGCCACTGGAGGGCGGTAGTGAGCTGCAGGCCAGCTACCGCAGAGAAGAGCTGGAGGAAGGAGAAGCTGCAGCATCGATCTGCCAAGCAGGTGAGTGATATCCCTCCTCCCACCCGATGAAACCCCCGTGTAAAACTTGCTGCCTCTGCCTGGTTGTCAGCAGCCAGGCCAGCAGCAGTGTTTGGCGGAGGGCGGGGGCCGTCCCAGCCCCCACCACATAGTCAGCAGTTAGGTGCCTGCGACCCACCCTTCCACCCGGCTGGACAGTGCCCGCAGTCCCCCCCTGCCCCCCCCCCCGGCTGGACAGCACCCGCAGTCCCCCCTCCCCCCGGCTGGATAGCACCTGCAGTCCCCCCTCCCCTGTAGCGGCCACACACCATCCCCCCCCCCCTACCGGAGCTAGTCTAGCAGCAATCCGCTGCCCCCCCCAGGCAATCAGTGCCCGTTGGGGAGAGGGGGCGGGTGGGGGGGTCGCCTTGCGCGCTAACAGGGCTTGCACCAGCCCTGTACGGGGGACCCCTACGCTTTTTGTCCCCCGTATTTTTGGAACCAGGTCCGGCTCAATGAGCCCGGGGCTGGTTATGCTCAGGAGAGGGGACCTCATGCCTTTTTTTCACATTTTTTAAACACAAAATCGCACATTTCCTCAAATTCGCTCATTTTCATGACTAAAATCGCACCTTTAAATCGCATACCATTAAATATGCGTATTCCGTAAAAAAAAAAATTGATTTTGAAAAGTGCAATAAGATACGATTTTGGAAAGTGACTAAAAATTGCATCCTATTAAATGTCACCCATAATGTCTATTAATTAAAACAAGCATATATTTTGGCTAGTAAAGAATTTATAGAATTAGGGTGCTGTTTGCAGAGATATTAAGAATACACTGTTTTTATTACAGTACATAAAATACTGATTGCACTAGCCATACTAACAAAGCAGTAATGAAATATCCAGAAAATACTCTTTCTAGTAAATTCTGCTGAATCCAACAAACAATAACTTTGGAACAAGTTTGGCACACAGTAGAATCACTGCTTTATGCAGCAACAAGTGCTGTAAAAGGACACTTATTGTATTTAAATAAATAATGTTACAGGATAATGGCCTTTTAAGTATCGAAAACTTCCTTGATTGGCAAGTGAATCAGTCTCGGATCCTAAAAAAAACTGTCTGCCTTCTGTACGATGCCCTCCGATAATACTAACACATACATTACATTAGTCACAGTCACTGTTATGGATGTTTAAGACCACAATATCTATTAAGAATAAATGACACATAAAGAGAGTCCTTAGCAGACAAGAGAGGTCTTTGTAAGGAAGTTTATGACAGGACACTATTAGAACAGACAGTTATCTGATAAAGCATTTCAGTGACAAATGGGCGGCTGGAATCAGCTGGATAACCTATTTCTCTTTAAGAGATCCCTCAGGGGTCCACTATAGAATAATAGTCTTTCCAATGTCATTGGTTTATTGGAGGATTTTGCAAGAACTCTCAGAGGAATGATTTAGCAACATAGTACTAAAGCCATGGACACAAGCAAATATGTTACATTTTAATAAAATAACAGCTGATGTGGAAGGGACAGCAGTGTTTCACATGAAAATATTGAGGAAGATCCAGTCCAGGTTTTAGAGCAGCTGCAGCAAGAAAAACTGATGTGATCAAAGTTGGGCTGATTAAGCAGCATCTGTGCTCTTGATGGTGGAATAGCTGCCCAAGTGATAAGCCGGGGTGTGGGCTATGGTGACCACTCGAGCTTTCTGAAGAGTTTGCACTATGCTGTAACGGGTATGGATCATTAGGTCTACAAGAAGATGGTCGACAGGCATTGGGTCGCACTGCTGAGCACTTCTGGAAGAAATCGCGCTCCTTCGCGGATTATCTCCATTTCAAATTCATTCTTTCCTCCTTCAGCTCTGCCCTTGCTCTGGCCAAGGAATCCTACTTTAAGTCCCTCATCCTTTCCCAATCATCCAACCCCCACAGGCTCTTCGCCACCTTCAACTCCTTGCTCTCCCTCCTCCAGCTCTTCCGTTCTCCATCGTAGCCGCTGATTTTGCTACCTACTTTTCAACCAAAATCTCCTCTCTCAGGACTGCCATCACTGCTGCCATGACCGCACCCTCTCCCCTCCAACATCTCCACTCCCCTCCATCCCTTTCCTGTCCTCATTTTACCCAACCACTGCCGCTGAAGTCCATTCTATCCTTCAATCCGCTTCTCCCTCCACCTGCCCGCTCGATCCTATCCCCTCCAATATTATCCGTCGTCTCAGTACGTCGGTCTCCTCAAACCTGGCTTACCTCTTTAATCTTTCCCTATTGTCTGGGATCTTCCCCTCCTCCTTCAAACACGCACTTGTCTCCCCAATTCTCAAAAAAACAAATCTGGACCCCAACTCTCCGTCCAACTACAGGCCCATGTCCCTCCTCCCTTTTGCCTCCAAGCTCCTAGAACATGGGTCCTCAAACTGCGGCCCTCCAGATGTTGTGAAACTACAAATCCCAGCATGCCTTGCCACAGTTTTGCTAAAAGGGAGTGTTAAAACTGTTGCAAGGCATGCTGGGATTTGTAGTTTCACAACATCTGGAGGGACGCAGTTTGAGGACCCATGTCCTAGAATGTCTGCCCTATAATCGTCTCCTAAGCCACCTTATGGCTAACTCCATTCAAGACCCCCTCCAATCCGGGATCCGCCCTTCACATTCCACTGAAACTGCTCTGACCTAAGTCACCAACGATCTACTATCGGCTAAATCCAAAGGCCTCTTCTCTATCCTCATCCAGCTTTATCTGTCAGCTGCCTTCGACACTGCCCTCTCCTGCTCAACACCCTCCACTCCTTTGGCATCACTGGAATGGTCTTCTCCTGGTTCACCTCATACCTCTCTGATTGCTCCTTCTCCGTCTCCACTCCGAGCTCTTCCTCTCCTACTACCCCGCAGCCAGTTGGTGTTCCCCAAGGGTCAGTCCTTGGCCCTCTCCTCTAGTCGCTCTACACCACCTCTCTGGCCACCCTCATCAGCTCCTACGGCTTCCATTACCATCTTTATGCTGATGATACCCTAATCTATCTCTCCTCCCCCGACCTATCCCATCACTCCTGTCCAAGGTCTCCAAATGCCTCAAAGCCATCTCAGCCTGGATAACCCAATGCTTCCTGAAACTAAACATGGCTAAAACTGAACTTCTAATCTTCCATCCCCCGAACATCCCCTCTTCTCCCACTTTCTTCATCAGCATTGGTGAAACCGAGATCACCTCCACCGACCAAACGCGCTGCCTCTGTTTCATCATTGAATCCTCCCTCTCTTTCACCCCCCACATTCGTGCTCTCACAGTCTTGCCGCTTTTACCTCCGCAACATCTTGCTTATCAGACCATTCCTCTCCACTGACGCGACCAAAATTCTCATTCACTCTCTTGTCATCTCCCGCCTTGACTACTGCAACATCCTTCTCTCCGGGCTACCTCTCGCCCGCCTTGCCCCTCTCCAATCCATTCTTAATGCCACTGCTAGGCTTTTCTTCCTCTGCCACCGCTCTACCTCTACCTACCCCCTCTGTCTATCTCTTCACTGACTCCCCATTGATTTCCAAGTTCTCTTTAAACTCCTCACCACCACCTACAAGGCTCTCTCCTCCTTCACCGCTCCTTACCTCTCTTCATTGATCTCTATCCACACTCATTCCCGTCCTTTTCGTTCCGCCGCTGACCGCCGCCTGACCTCTCACCTAATCCCCTCCTCCCACTCCCATGTCCAAGACTTCTCTCGTGCTGCCCCCCTGCACTGAAACAACCTCCCGCCACCAGTCAGGCTTTCTGATTCCCTTACCTCCTTCAAGCGCTCCCTCAAAACCCACTTCTTCCAACTAGCCTATTCCTCCTCAATTTAACCTCTTTCGCTCCTCCTATCCCACCTACCCTACCCCTCCATCCGTTCCCATCTGTTCCGATCTGTTCCTGCTTATCCTATTGTTTTTCATTCATCCACCCACCTCCTTTTAGTCTGTTAACTCTTATGAGTAGGGCCCTCCTTCCTCACGTACTCACCCTACCTCTTTACCTCACCAGCGCTCCTTCCCTGTTCTTCCCTTACTCTACTTCATCTTCAGTCTCCTCGACATTTTCAACATCTACTTCAGAACTGATGCTGATTTTAGTTCTACCAGATATATCCCTATTTATGCTGTATTTTATCAACACACCCTGTACGTTACCTTGTAATTTGTTTTTTTGTTTGCTATGTACAGCGCTGCGGACACTGTGGCGCCTTAAAAATAAACAAACTACTACTACTGGGTCGACACCATTGACATGCTGAAGGGCATGGGTCTAGGTCGAGATGTCATTAGGTCAACACAAGCATTAGATCGACATGGGCAAGGTCAACAGTCGAAGGGTCAACATGTGGTTTTTCACAGGTTTTTTTTACCCGAATGTCGACACAGTCGACATGGACACTGAAACTTAGCACCGCGTCCCCTTGCATGGCTCGCTGCACTCGCCATGCTTCAGGCACGGTACCTCACCACGCTCGGCACACTATTTTATTCTCCCACCACACCCTAGTGCAGGCATTCCTAACCACGGTCCTCAAGGCACACCAACAGGGCAGGTTTTGTAGATAGCCAGGCTTGAGCACAGGTGACTTAATTAGTATCTGAGGGATTCTGATTAAACCATCTGTGCTGAAGCCTGGATATCACTAAAACCTGCACTGTTGGTGTGCCTTGAGGACCGTGGTTGGGAATGCCTGCCCTAGTGGATGGTAGGGCATGAAATACCACATGTCGGCTCAAAAAACAGTGAAATACCCCATGTTGACCTTTGACTGTTGACCTTGGCCATGTCGATCTAATGCTTGTGTTGCCCCCTAATGACCTGTCGACCTAGACCCATGTCGACCTAATGGTGTTGACCCTACGCTTGATGACCTAATGACCATATACTGCTGTAACACTTTTATGCTGCAATGCTGTAACCATTATTGCTTATGCTGATTACCTGGTAAACTGTTTTGCCTGCTACAAAATAAAGACCAAGACTTCATCTTTATCCAGTGTATGTGATACTTTCTCACACTACCCACAGAATTGAACTGGCAATGTACTATAACAAACCCTTTCTTTAGTTAATGCAAGTACTGGGGCTCAGTATCTAGGGTCCATTCCATTTGTTAAATACATCTTTCATTATTTTTAATGCTTGAAGATTGATAGACATTTAAAAATATCTGGACAGTTGCTGAAACACTGTAATCTGGCAATAGATCACTTACTACTGGCTAGTCACACAAAAGTCCATTAGTTGGCAATAAGACTATACATTTCCATACAGCCAGGGCTGCCGAGAGGGGGGCAGGTGCTAATTACCCGGGCCTGCTGAAGGGGCCCGGCTGGGGCCCTGGTCCAACACCCCCCCCTTCCCCTCCATCCCTCCTGGGCAGCAGCACACACCTACAGCATGTGCTGTGCTGACAGCACGCTCATCATGAATATATCACAGACAGCGTGAGAGCCTGCTGTAGGCTGTAGGTGTGCTGCTGCTGAGGGGGGGGGGGGGGGGGGGGGCAATAACACAACCCTTCGACTTTAGAGTGTTTTTTCACCCCCTTTAAACATTCTGGGGGCGTGGCCTAATCACGGCTAGTGGTCACACCTCCCGCGATTAGGCCACACACCCAATATTTTACTGGGGCCCGGCATACCTCTCGGCTGCCCTGCATACAGCACTTGTGTACCAAAATGCAAATGTATTGATCACACATTGACCAATATGCTACTAAAGTTCCAGTGGAGATCACAGAGGGGAGGTGCAGGTTTACCTGCCCACAATGCATCAGATAGCAAGAGGTGGGCCATAAATTACTTGATTTACCACAAATGGCCTCACCATGCACCCAGAGCTCCCAAAAATTCAACAGGCGTTATCCAGACATTCCAAAAGAATCATGATCTAGATTTCTTCCCTCATGTGCTTTTTCCTTCTCATACTTAAACAATCTTTGATGGCTCCAAATCCTGTGGTTTTCTGCCACTTTCAGAACAGATGAAGAATAAAAACACAATTATAATCTAATGATGTATAAATATAATCACAATGATGTCGTTTGTAAGTTGTGGTTTTAGGGCAAGATGAAATGGGAGTGGATATATGGTTTTTGTGTGGCCAGTCCCTCTATTAGAGATATAGTTGAAGTCAGAAGAAGTTGATGTCAGATGAGCTGAAGGAGTTCCGGTATATCTCAGATTTTATAATAATATCTCATACTTAACACCAATATAATTAAAAGCTAAAAGACTACACAGCCAAAAGGCTTCACAGCTTAAAATATATGGAATTATACGGCACACACCCCTGGACTGATACTGCACAAATGTTGGCCCCCTAGAATTATAAACTAAATGGGATAGATTTGGGCAATCAGAATTAGAAAAGGACCTAGAGAGAAGATAATATAATTATACCACTCTATACGACATTTGTTAGATCTCATCTGGAATTCTGTGAGCAATTCTGGGCCTCACACTACAGAAAGGACATTAGAGAGCTGAATAAAGTCCAGGGAAGGGCAATAAAACTGATAAAGGGATGGAGACATTAACCTAGGCTGAAAAATTACCCAAACTATAAAAGAGACATTTAAGAGGAGATATGCTTAACATGTACAAATAGATCAAGGGGTAATATAATGAACTATCGGGTACCCTCTCTGCTTTGAGGGCAGAGACTAGAACACATGGGCATGGGCTTAGACTGGAGGAAAATAGATTCTGTACCATAAAGAGGAAAGGCTTCTTTACCAGAGGCATAACTAGGGCTCAGCAGCCCTAGCGTTGGCGGGGGGGAGCCATCGCCACCGAGGCACAGGGTTACCCTTGTCATTTTCTGTTTTTATTATTATTATTATTATTATTATTACAGTCGCTGTGCTGCTGGGCAGCAGCTGCAGCAGGAAGAGGCTAAGGAGTTAAATAAACTTGAAAGCTTGGGATTGGATTTTACGATAGTTGAATGTAGTAGTAGTAGTACGTTTATTTATAAGGCGCCGCAAAGTGTCCGCAGCGCCGTACATAGCAAACAAAAAACAAATGATGAGGTAACGTACAGGGTGTGTTGAAAAATATAGTATAAATAGGGGTATAGCTGGTAGAAATAAAATCAGCATCAGTTCAGAAGTAGGTGTCAAAATTGTCAAGGAGACTGAAGATGAAGTAGAGGAAGGGAAGAACAGGACAGGAGGACAGGTGAGGTAATGAGGTAGTCCTAGCACTGTCTCTTTCAGAGACCTATAGTAGAATTGCAGAGACACAATACTGGCAGGGCCTGATCAACCAATAGGATGATCAGGCTGCAGCCTGGAGAACTGGGTCCTGGGGAGTGGGTAGCATTGACACAATAGCCTACTACTGATTCTCTGCCTGCCTCCTGAGCCCTCCTCCAGTGCCTATAGTGTGTGGTATATTATTGTGGATGCCCCCTCCTCTGGGACCATCATATTCCTGTGCCCTTCTTACCTCTCGCTTCACGTGTTGTTTCCCCTCAGCTCCCCTTTAATCAACTCCCTTCCTTTGTCACACCCTCTGACCTCCCCACATTTCCAACACAGTTCCCTACCTTTCAACATGTGAAGGAATGAAAAAGGGACTTTGCGCGCTGCCAAAATTTTTAGGGGGTGGCCAAGCAACAAGGGGGCAATGCTCCCACAATGCCACGCCCCATTTTCCACTGCTGTGGGGACATAGCCCCTTTGTCTCCGGGAATAGATGCGGACACCTACTACTCATTGCACAGGAGCGTCGGGTACCGTAGGACACTGCTCAGACGGAATGCGGGACCATTCCAAAAAACCACCCCCACCATAGTATACTGCCCCCAGGATGGAATGCCGGACCGTTACACAAAAACAGGACAGTTGGGAGGTATACGGTTCAGCTGAAAATGTACCCTGTAAATATCCCCTGAAAGTATTACTGGGGTTCTGCAACAGATATGAAAGATATTTTTGATATCAAATATATGCTGCACTTTCCCTGGTGCTCATCGCAGTAGCCATTGAGTCTATGGGCTTCTGATCCTACTCCGGCAACAGTCACTGTCAGCTGTCCAATGGCCACATATGTGCAGTAGATCCACTGCATAAAGTGAAGTGATCCCTGATGCGATCACTTTAGCTTACACATTGCTGGTATGGGCTTCTATTGGAGCACCTGTCCCTGGTTGTGATTTTTTAATACATCTGTATGGAAATGTATTTATTATTGCCCATATAGCCACAATAAGAAATTGTATTTATCAAGTTTAAGCCCCAATAGTAAATAGGTTATTTGTTGTATTATTCTTCTAATATGCTATTATCTGCATTCCTCATAATGTCCTCTATGCTGTTATCAGGTAGATGTTGCAGCAGGTAAAGGTCCCCATACACTATGCGATTTAAGTCTGATTTCACCCAATTCAGATGGATCGGACTGTGAAATCGTCCCAAATCGCATGTGCAGACATCCCTTCCAACCCGATGCGCGGTCCCGTGTGCATTGGGTTCGAGTCGGGAGGTCTGACGGGCTGCACATAAGGTTTGGTAAATCTTATGTGCAGCCTGGAGGCAGGCAGGGGCAGTGAATGCAGCTAGGGGACCAGAAAGCCGGGTATGTGAAGCCAGGTGGCAGGCACTCGTAGAAAGCGTAGGGAGCTGGGAAGCGTAGGGGAAGCTGGGCAGCGTAGGGCAAGTCGGGAGCCTGAGAGAGCTCTCAGCCAATCATTGGCTGCCCATTCATTTGTATGGTTTTTTTTCTATGTGCGCCCGCTGTCCGCTCGCCTCCCGTCTCTGTCCACCTTCTACGTGTGCCCGCCACCGGGCTTCCCATACCCGGCTCTCTGGTCTCCTTGGTTCATTCCCTGTCTGGCCTAATGTATGGGGTCCTTAAGTCCCGATGCCTTTAAGGAGATGTCATGGTTGCAATGAGATGAATGAATCAGGCCCATAGTAAGGAAACAAGCTAGAAACAGGTTATGTATTTTTCAGGTGCGTGTTGCTGTGTGGGCGAGAATAAAGGAGGCATTTTATGTGATTTTATGTGACGCACTTTTAGGCTGTGCCTGTTCGGCCGAGGGTTTTGCAATGTATAGCAAACAAACTCTATGCATTGTTTAGGTGAAAAGCAACCAAATGACCTATAGTTTCCTTTTATCACTGTTTCAGTGAGCTTGCTAATGAATTCTCCTTATCTAGTGATAATTGCATTCTGTGAATAGATAGGAGGGCTTTGTTCATTTCTGTGGCCTAAAATCTACTTAATGCACGAATAAACACAATTGCAGTAAACTGTTTACATCAAAATGGATGGCAGCAGGGGAGATTACACTATGTGTACATGTTATGGCGTGTCGCTGAGATGGGAGTGAGGCCTAATGGGCCCCAGACACAGGCGATATCAGGGCATGTTCGAAGCGGTCTCACTAGGGGCCAGATACTCTAAGCTTCAAAAGTGATAAAATGGACAGTGATAAACAGCAAGCCAATCAGCTCCTGCGTGACATTTTTCAAACACAGTCTGGTAGGTAGGAGATGGTTGGCTGGTTGTTTATCACTCTCCATTTTATCACTTTTGTTAGTGCATCTGACCCCTGATCCCTTAAAAAAATGTTCCTACATATGTGTAGAGGACATAGCGATAGCGATGCTCGGACCCGCACGGCGATAGAGCCTGGGGATTAAATTCCAGCATGCTGGATATTAATCTCTTATTCGCCGGTCAGGGCACTAGAGAACACTGGCCCTGACAGATAGCTCAGCACACAGCGCTGACACATCGCTGTGTGCTGAGCGATCTTGCTGAGCGTTCTAGCCGTATCTCCCAGTGTTTAGGCCCCATTAAAGAGACAGTGGTGCTACTATAGCCAATGTCAATTGCGCAAAGGCGTATATATCTGGTTACATGCACATCATACTTGTCTACCATGAAATGGAGAAGCCATGTACCACAGAACATGGGTGCTAGGTGGTCTGGGGGTGTGGAAATGCTATTGCGTCATCATAGCCCCATCTCCCACTTTACAATGCTCACATTACAGCACTGTAAATGGGGGACGCGACATAGTACGAAATATGTCATTATCCCACCCCCTTCTTCCATCTGAGCCTATGGAGAAGGGGGAGCGGCTGGGGGATAGTGGGATAAGAGCATTGACTACTTTCCCAGAGGTCAGGAATGCCACATGATATTTAGGAGCCTCACAGCAATTATGGGAGAGATGGGGAATATGGTGAATGTGGTGAATTGATTAGTCCTGGGTGCTCATGGCACCCAGAACTAATCAATTTACCAAAATGGTTGCCTGTGCGGTTCTCCCGCTCCCTAAATTTGTCTGGCGGTGCCTATACATTGATAATTGCAGAAAAATGGCCCTATACAGAAACAAGCAAAGACTACATTATACCCTAAATATCGCGAGTCCCCTGCAAGACATACTTGCCTACATCTTGCCTACATCTGAAAACTAGTTTCAGGGAGATTAAAGTTGGTAGTAGAATTTTGCACAGCGCCCCATTGAGGGGGCATGTCATGCTCCACTTAAAGTGTGTGGCTAGTTCCATATATGGAGAGATTGTGAAAAGAGATTGTGAACGTGGCACCTAGAAGCGTGGGTGTGCACTGCTACATCTGAGAGGAATCTTTCAAAGTGACTATATCCACATTTAGATGAGCCCCAAAGCAGTTAGTAAGAGTACTTGGTAAAGTGCTGGGAAATGGTGCTGATGATTCAATGTAAATGGATCTATCTCTCATTCCTTTTTTCCAAAAAAATCGAACAGTGTAATGTAGGCTAGGTGAAATGAGGGAGATTGCTAGAATAATGACAGAGAGAGGGAGATTGCTGCTATTTCAGGGAGTCTCCTGCAGAATGCAGGAGGGTAGGGAACTATGCTGTAAGATCAGGGAGAGTAGGTTAATATGGTTCATTTAGTACTATTAGCCCACATTATATGAAGTGTTACATAAAGCAACTTAACACACATAGGTTGCAAAAAAAATGAAACACAACAGGCTACAGAATAGTGTCTTATGGGGTGATTGTTGTACTGAGGTATTTATTAAAGCTCGGGGAGAAATACAAGCACCTGTCATTTTTTAAACACAGCCTGAGAAATGTAAGGCAGACAATGATTGGCAAATATTTTCTCACAATTTTATCTGTCCCGGAGCTTTAATAGTCTACAGCAGGGGTGGCCAACCGGTCAGAGGCAAAGAGCCGAAAAATATCGTTGGTCAAGCCAAAGAGCCAACATCATGCGTGCCAAAAAGGGGTGTGATCGGGGGAGTGGCCAGGGACGTGGTCATATGACACAAGGGGAGTGGCCACATGACAAAACTTTATGCCCCTAGTGCCAGATATGCCCCCCACAGTGCCAAACATCATATGCCCCCCACAGTGCCAAACATCATATGCCCCCCACAGTGCCAAACATCATATGCCCCCCACAATGCCAAACATCATATTCCCCCCAGTGCCAATCATATGCCCCCCAGAATGCCAAACATCATATGCCCCCCACAGTGCCAGTCATATGCCCCCCACAGTGCCAAACATCATATGCCCCCACAATGACAAACATCATATGCCCCCCACAATGCCAAACATCATATGCCCCCCACAGTGCCAATCATATGCCCCCCACAGTGCCAAACATCATATGCCCCCACAATGCCAAACATCATATGCCCCCCACAGTGCCAAACATCATATGCCCCCCACAGTGCCAAACATCATATGCCCCCCACAGTGCCAAACATTATATGTCCCCCACAGTGCCAAACATTATATGCCCCCACAGTGCCAAACATTATATGCCCCCCACAGTGCCAAACATCATATGCCCCCCACAGTGCCAAACATTATATGCCCCCCACAGTGCCAAACATCATATGCCCCCACAGTTAGGAAGCTGGGCCCTCCAGCACAGGTGTTGCCCACAGTGCAACACCTATGCTGGAGGGCCCAGCTTCCTAACTAAAAGCCCCACCTAGAGGGCCAGGAGGGCCCAACAAACAAATGAGCCACGGGCCAAGAAGGCCCAACTAATGCGCCCACAGGCCGGAAGGGCCTGAATGTGCCCACGGGCCTAGTGCCTGACACCCGGTGGTCTAGGGTGGATGGGGGGTAGGAGACCAAAGGCCCCTACCTGGTGTTGGGAGAGGCCGCTGGGGGGAGCTTCGTTAGCTCTTTTGCTTCCCACCCCCGCTGGCCTCTCCGGGAGCCATCTTCTTTGTTCTTCCAGAAGGCGCCGGAGATCTTCTGTCTTGATCCCGGCGTCTTCTGGCCTCTTCAGCGGCGCCGGAACTGTTCTCCCCGCCGCCGTCTTCTGCGCCGTCCTCCGGCGGCTTCTCGCCTCTTCAGGAGCGCTCCTGCGCTCCGCCGGCATGGAGACATCTCGCCCTCCCGCTGGCGTCTGATGTCAGACGCCGGGGGCGGTGGAAACGGCGCGGCGAGCGCTGATTGCCTCGCCGCGGCCGTTTCCTATTGGCTGCCGATGCGGCGTTTTGAATTGGCAGCCGAATTGGCGCCAAATTCAAAACCCCGATGGGAGCCACAAATTTCAGCGTGGCGAGCCGCATGCGGCTCGCGAGCCGCGGGTTGGCCACCGCTGGTCTACAGAGTCAAAATTGCTTAGAAGGTTAGTAAAGATTGCTGTTAAGGTTAGTCAAATCGCCCTATAATATCGCCTAGTAAAAAATAGTTGCCAGGCAAGAATATTTTGACTTGATTGCTGGCTGTCTAGTCAAAATCGTTGGAGTTCACTGCTGAGGGAGATACTCACTAGGCGATCTGCAATGAATATCAACCAAGTATGTTAATTCTAGTATAGTCAAAATTGCCCATAGACAAAATCGCTGGTGCATTTAGTCAAATAGCTCCATGTGTACACCCCTTAAGATACTACAGCATTGCAATGAAAGCAAGAAGCATTTTCATGCTGTAAATCAGTGATAATTGAGATAAAAATATGAGAATGGAAATACTTATTTTAAGATGGCTGAAATATCAGGCACTTTTTCTAAAGAGACAATGGGGGAAATTTACTAAGATGTGTATTCTACTTCACATGTGATGTTGCTATGGGCAACCGATCAGATCCTATCTACTCTCTTCAAGGGCCTTATTCTGATCGGTGCGGATATTCCCGCATGCGGACGGACCGCCGATGTTGATCGTCTGTGCATGTGCAGAGGTCACTCTGCGCATGTGCAGGCGATCACACCCCTCCCCCCCCCCCCCCCCTACACACACACACACTCCCTCCCAAGGGAGGAGGTATGATTAGACTATAGGGGGCAGCCGTTTGGAACTCAGTCCAGGAAGGGCCCAACTCCAGACCCATGCCTCACTGACTCTCCCAGGCCTTAATGACTCTCCCCCCCCACCCCCACCCATCGCCCTTGCTGGTACTTCTACAGGAAGTTAGCGCCGCAAATGGCTGCCTAGGGTCTGTGCACTCAGCTATATCTGTTCCCTGTGTGATACTGTACTGTCCCTGCTTATATTGTTACCTTCCTGGCTGCTGCAGCGACCAGTGGCGCTGCTTATGGCTGCCTAGGCACTGCGCTGCTCATGGGTATGTGTCCCCTGTGTGATACTATACCATCCCTGCTTAATGTTACCTACCTGGCTGCTGCAGCGACCAGTGGCGCTGCTTATGGCTGCCTAGGCACTGCGCTGCTCATGGGTATGTGTCCCCTGTGTGATACTATACCATCCCTGCTTAATGTTACCTACCTGGCTGCTGCAGTGACCAGTGGCACCGCTGATGGCTGCCTAGGCGCTGTGCTGTGTTCCCTGCATGTAATGTCTCAATGTAATGTATGTAATGCCCCCCCTGATCCCTGCTTGATGCTGCACTGAAAATTCACAAAAAACTTTACTTCAAACCCATTTTTGAGCCGACATGTGCCAACGGGCGGTATTTCATGCCCTACCATCCACTGGGGCATGGAGGGAGAATATAATAGTGTGCAGAACATAGCGAGGCACCGAGCCCAAAGCATGGTGAGCGCAGCAAGCCATGAGAGGGGACGCGGTACACTTGATGGTGTCCATATCAACCATGTTGACATTCGGGACCAAGAAAACATGAAAAACTCACGTCGACCTTTTGACTGTCAACCTAGCCATTGTCGACCTAATGTTTGTGTCAACCTTCCAACCCTGTCAACCTTATCCATGTTGACTTAAGCCTTGTCTGTGGTTGACCCAATGCATGTCGACCTAATATAGGCTATTATTGTAGAACAATGCCAATTTGGCATCTCTGCATTCCACCTTCTCCCTGGAAATCATCCTCCAGTTGGCTGTCCCCACTGGGAGATAAAGGTGGAACAGCTCTGTTGTTACAGGACTGCTCTCACTAGCAGACGAGTAGGTGGATGTTTGGAATGAATTCACAGCTGACTCCCCAGGGAGGACAGAAGGTGAGGATGTCATGCAGAGCAGAGGGTCAGATGTGCAGCTGGCCATGTGGTGGGGTGGAAGCTGACGGATTTAAGGAGTTTTATTGTGGTCTCCCCTGGTGAGGCGAGTTGTGCTCACTGATGTCCCAATGAAGCGCTAAATGGAGATGATAAAGCTTAATGGAAACCTCCTGGGTGTGTTCATTGTATCTAAAGCATATATCTTGCAGTTCCAGAACATATGTCAGGCTGCGAAGTTTTGCACAATATTGCCGTATTAAAGACATTAAGACATTTTCCTGTGAGCAATAATCAAAATATATAAAATATATTTGTTTCAGAATGATTTGTGACAATAAATCTCTTTACCGTTATTTGTTGTATGACTTGTCCACTACGGAACTGTTCCGTTTCATGTGTTCACGTGGTTGCTGCCCATTTACCACCCGTTGTAGTGCTGTTGTGCTGTCAACAGATTAATCTCAGCAGGGGCGTAACTAACTATTTATCGCCCCCCCCCCCCCCCCCGCCGCACGTTTATTCGGCGCCCCCCACCTAACCTGCCCCCCTTCTTACCTGCGTTCTGCGTCTCGCCCGGCTCTCTGTCGGGACCTTCCTGACGTCACGGTCCCGGCCGGCTCCTGCTGCTACAATGAAAACGGACTCTTAGAAAATGGCTGCCCCCATACTGCAGACAGAAAACTGTCTGCAGTATGGGGGCAGCCTTTTTCTAATTGTCAGTTTTTATTGCAGCAGGAGCCGGCCGGGACCGTGACGTCAGGAAGGTCCTGACAGAGAGCCGGGCGAGACGCAGACCGCGGGTAACTATAGCCCCGCAGCCCCCCCGGCGGCGCCCCCAATTTCTCTGCACCCGCCCCGCCACCGCGGGGGCTGCGGAGCTATAGTTACGCCACTGAATCTCAACTTATGTGTGTGCGTATAGCCAATGTGGCCCATGCCAAGGTGCCAATTTCTTTCTTTGGCAAAAGTGTAATATGCAGAAAATCCTCAAGATCCACTTGCATCTGATTCTGAATAAAGCCTGTGCGGTAAACAGCTAAGTACAAGTAAATATTGAACTTATTAATGAATTATTGTGTATAAATCTTCTACTACTTACATATGATGGAGTGATCTGAAGAGTCATATAAATGTTCTGAATGACTGCAGGATTTCAAGACTTCACGAAAATAAAGAACAAGCATATACTTCAAGTAGGGATGCCAATCCTCGGCCATTTTTTCAATCCCGGGATTGAAAAATGATCAATCCCATGAATCCTGGGATTGATTTAATGGTGGCAAAGCAGTGCGTTTTTCAGCCCCTATCGCCCCCGTGTGTACACAGCTTTAGGCCCTTATTCTGGTTGACTCGCAAGTCTGCAAATTTCTATGGTGTCTCTGATCTGCGGGCGCCCTGTGCGAGGACAGGGCGAGCAGCTGACATCCACTGCCCGCCCCCCACACCTGCATCACCAGCAATTAGCATGGGAATGCCCAACGTTCTCATGGGACGCTGGGCTTTCCCATATGCGGATTGCCCGCCTCGCCACCCCTCCATTCCTCTCTGCCCGGACTTCTGTGTGCAAGCTCTGTAAACACTTGCACACAGCAGCTGCACATGCGCTTAAAAATTCTATGCGCATGTGCAGTCACAAACAAATAGTCCCCCATGCGAAAACGCAGGGGACCTATTGAATCAGAATACCCCCCTAATTTTGAGGAGGGGATAAAGCATAAAAGCACATGGGAAAACCATGTTGCACTGCAAGTGAGGAGATATAAAATGTGCAGACAGAGCTAAATTTGGGAGGGGTGTGTTCAAATGCTAATCCACTGAATACCAAATATCAGCATTTGTTCATGGCACCCCTAGTTAAAAAGTTTCGGTACTTGTGTAGTTTCACGGCGGCACTTACGTAGTGAGTGTAGTGTCCCTGTCAGCATCGCAGCCAGCGTAGTCAGCATCAGCGTTGTGTTCCCAAAGCCAGTGTAGTCACGTAGTCAGCTTGTATCTGTGACTGTGTGTACGTTCACGGCTAACTGGAGCTTACGCAGTTAGCGTAGTCAGTCAGCACAAAGGGACGCAGTACGCGTCCTCCCAAAGCCCATGTCGGCCTGGAGTTGATTTTATAACGTGTGGCGAGCACAGCGAGTCACCGAGCCCGAAGCGGGATGAACGCAGCGAGTCCCGCGAAGGGACGCGTAAAACGAGCCCGAAGCGTGGCGACCGCAGCGACCACCTTGAGGGGAAGCAGATTACTTGACTTGTATTCCACGTGCGTTTACTGCGCTTCTGGCTTGTTTTCCGCGCTTGTTTCACTGCGCTCGCCACATCTAGCCCTGACCGTCTCCCTGAAAGGAACTCGGGCAGGATTGCTGTACCCTGCCACACAAATTACTGTGACGCACTTGTGTATGAGACGCTCATGCGTCCCAGGCAGATAGATCGCCTCTCTGCCGGCGCCCGCATGATCCCCTCTCCCCTGGCATCCACCAACGCAGGGGATCTGGTGGTTACCGGCGCTGTGTGAGAGGCGCTCACTATGCTTGCCAGGGATGCCGGGGATAGCGCTGCAGTTCTGACTACCGGGCTAACGCGGGGACACTACGCTGACTATGCAGGTCTGCCACGCGGGGACACTACGCTGACTATGCTGACAACGTAGTGTATTGTTCCGCCGCAAAACTACACAAGTACCAAAGTTTCTTATTGATAATTTTTTTTTTAAATAAAGTAAATTGTGCTTAACTGTCACCCTCAGGTTCAGTTATGTGTTGGGGAATATCACTGTGGTTCTAATTATCCATACATGTTATGAATGGCAACCACTAGCACTGGTTTTGCCTATCACTTTGAGCATAAATAATATGTTTTGGTCATGGATTCCCAACCTGATGCACCCTTGCAAACATCGCGCGGCACCCCAGGGTGCGTAGGCACACAGCGCCTTGGGAATCACTACGCTAATCTAAATGTTGTCAAAAATAAAGATTACAGCCATTTGTCTTTCACATTAAAAATCAGCCAGCATTTAAGCTGGCTACACACTAGAATATACTCAGCCCGATACATAGTTTCCAGCCAAATTGGACAGATCTATCAGCTGGATTGTTTAGCATGTAAAGGCCCCCATACACTATGCGATTTTCGGCCGATTTAATCCGATTTCGGCTCTTTGGGCCGATAAATCGGGTGAAATCGGCCCAAAATTGCATGTGTTTGACATCTGATCTGATCTAATGCGCGGTCCCGCGCGCATCAGATCGGATCACGGCGTCGGACCTACAGAACATAAGATATATCGGAATCTGAGCCATCATGGGTGCTTTTTAGCACCCACGATGTTCAGATCCGATATATCTTTATATACAGCCCCCTGTCTTACTAGCAGCGCCCCCCCCCGCATTGACGGCTCCCGGCGGAGGTAGTGCAGGCGGGGACCGCAGGCGTCGCAGAGCAGAGACCGGTGGCGCGGCGGGAGAATAGGAAGAAATCCTATTCAAAAGACCGGGCAGCCGCTGATTGGCTGAGCTCTCAGCCAATCAGCGGCCGCCCAGTCTTTTGACTGGGCTGCCCGTAGCGATCCTTCCTGTTGCTCTGCGCATGCGCGGCTAAGCGATGGCAGGAACCATCGATGGTGTGAGATAAAATGGTTTATAGCCATCGATGGTTCCTGCTCTAGAAGCCATCGATTGCAACCATCGATGAGGGATGTGCCGATGGCCATCCCTACTTCCCGGCCATTCCGGGAGTGTATGCAAGTATGTGCAAATGTGAGAGAGCCGGACACTTCCACAACTCTGTGACAGGGACAGGCTGATAGAGATCGGAGCTGGCTTCACAGACCCTCCTTAAAAACACCAGGGCACTCCTTCATTTTTTGAGCACTCCCTCCTAAATGGCAACTTCCTGTCCGTCAAATTGTGAAGGGATTGCAATTAGATTAGATATTTTCGCAATTTCTGTCCCTATTTTGGCTCGCGCTTGCGTGGAATGATCTGCATGCACAATGAGTCTTTCGATAATTGATACTATTGTGAATCTGCATAATAGCGATATGGTTTGAATATCCCCCCTCTACATGACCAGCCGGACTATCGCATGTGGTGCATCAAAGGGTGGAACAGGTGATACTTTAGTCCTTCATCACATCTTTTTCATGTGTACATGGTTACGATATATCGGTATAACTTCCGGGTACAGATTGTTCCCAGCCTGACTAGGCATGTAAAAATAATAAATGCACATTTAAGGGGCACATATGGGGGTAATTTGCTTCGATGCTGATGCCTGCTTTGGGGAAGTTATCCCCCGGGCAGCTCTGGGCCTCTCTGACCATTGCATAGTCCACCTTCTACCAACTTACACCCAGAAGCTAAGGTCAGCTAAACCAGTGGTCAGATCAGTCCAAAGCTGGACAAACGAGGCAAAAATGAAGCTTCAGGCCTGTCTCGAATGCACAGACTGGGGAGTCTTTGAGTCCTCTGCTACAAACCTAGACGATCTGACCGACACAGTGACAGCCTACATCAGTTTCTGCGAGGACCTGTGCGTGCCAATCAAAACAGCACGCACCTTCAACAACAACAAGCCATGGTTCAGCGGTCAACTCAGGAAGCTCCGTCGGGCAAAGGAAGAAGCCTATCGCAGTGGTGATATTGTCCTGTACAAACAGGCCAGGAACTCCCTAACACAGGAAATCAAGCTGGCAAAAAAAAGATTCTCAGACAAGCTGGCGAACAACCTGTCAACCAACGACCCCGCGTCAGCTTGGAGAGGCATGCAAGCTATAACCAACTACAAGATCTCTCGAACCCCCTCCACCATGCACCACAAACTAGTGAACGAGCTGAACGATTTTTACTGCAGGTTCGAGAAGGAAGCTACCTGCATCAGTCCTACCCCTGACCGGGGCAAAATGGCTTGCCCACCCTCCTTCCAAAACTGCCACCCCCAGACTCTCCAGGTGGACCAAACAGAGGTAGAAGGAATGTTCAAGAGGGTCAACCCTAGGAAAGCTGGAGGCCCAGATGGAGTGTCTCCATCTGCTCTCAAGACCTGTGCAACACAGCTCGCCCCTATCTTTACCAGGATTTTTAACACTTCACTAGAAATGTGCAAGGTCCCCACCTGCTTCAAAGCCTCAATTATCGTCCCGGTTCCCAAGAGCTCAACTGCGAAAGACCTCAATGACTACAGGCCGATTGCACTAACATCGGTGGTCATGAAAGTGCTTGAACGTATGGTGCTGAACCACCTGAGAGTTGTTACAAATGCTCACCTCGACCCCCTGCAGTTTGCCTACCGAGCAAACAGAAGTGTCGAGGATGCAGTCAACCTAGGGCTGCACCACATTCTACAGCACCTGGACAGTCTAGGCACCTATGCAAGGATACTATTTGTTGATTTTAGCTCGGCATTCAACACTATCATCCCTCACATCCTGGAGCCAAAACTCCGTTCACTAGGAGTCCCAGAACCTACATGCTCCTGGATCACTGACTTCCTGACTGAAAGGAAACAGGCGGTGAAAGCAGGCGCATTCATTTCAAACACATGCACAATTAGCACCAGTGCCCCTCAAGGATGTGTCCTCTCCCCCCTGCTCTTCTCCCTCTACACAAACGACTGCACCTCAGCAGAACAGTCA
Organism: Crinia signifera; assembly: GCF_055691185.1. Classification (NCBI taxonomy): domain Eukaryota; kingdom Metazoa; phylum Chordata; class Amphibia; order Anura; family Myobatrachidae; genus Crinia; species Crinia signifera. The sequence goes on along the minus strand of NC_139220.1, from coordinate 291,266,350 downwards.
GTAAAAATTATAAAATTTGCAGACGACACAACGGTTATCGGCCTAATCATGGATTACGGCATACAGACGGGAGGTGGATCGGCTAACTAAATGGTGTAGCGGAAACAACCTTGACCTCAACCCCCTCAAAACGGTGGAGATGGTGGTGGACTTCAGAAGAAAACCAAATGCCATGCACCCACTCATAATATCTGACAGAGTAGTGTCGAGGGTCGACTCCTTCAAATTCCTAGGAACAAAGATTTCCTGCGACCTCAAATGGGGTCCCAACATCATTACAACTGTCAAGAAGGCTCAGCAGCGGTTATTCTTCCTGAGGCAACTCAAGAAATTCAACATCCCGCAGGAGCTGCTGCTCATCTTCTACACTGCCATAGTAGAGTCTGTCCTTTGCTCCTCGATCACAATCTGGTTCGGAGGAGCAAACGAGAATGACAGACGAAAGTTGCAAAGAGTGGTGAGGATGGCAGAAAAGATCATTGGGGCGGAGCTCCCCACTGTCCAAGAACTATACCTAGCCAGGGTCAATAAGCGTGCAGGAAAGATCTTGGCGGACAAGCTACACCCTGGCCACAACCTGTTTGAACCCCTTCCGTCAGGCAGACGTTTTAGGTCCATCCCAGCAAAGACGACAAGAACTACAAAAGGCTTCTTCCCAATAGCTGTCCACCAACTAAACTGTATTGAACGTACCAAATACTAAATACTAACTCAAACTTTTCTAGATACATGTTAAATGTATGTGATGTATGTTTATGCCTCTCTTCCCACCCCCTTTGTGTTCCCTGATTGATGCTGCACTGTTACCACAAAAAATTCCAAGCATACGCAAGTATACCTGGCCAATAAAGATGATTCTGATTCTGATTCTGATGCTGATGCCTGCTTTGGGGAAGTTGGGAAATCAAACATTTTCTCAACCCTAGACTCGTCAATTCTGACATAATATTTTTCAGGATCTGCGCTCGCCACACTATCTACAATCAACTCCACGCCGACATGGATAGTGGGCGTATGAAAAGGACGTGTACCGCCGCCACTCACGGACTCGCTGCGCACGCCACGCTTCGGGTTGCCATTGATAGTGGCGGTGGCGATGACAATGGGGGTGCATTTAACATTGTAAGCACCCATTAGGGTGCTTGTACAATTAAAAATTGAATTGCATCGCATGCCGCTATATTGCATGTGATGCGATGCGATTGTATAAGATGCACTTCGTTCAAAATAGAGGGCGCCGTGCTAGGAAACAACTACCCAATTTCCATTGGCATTTCTGGGTGATAAAGAGAGTCTGTTTGGCAGGCGTATAGGTGTCACAGTTGCACTGGAGGCAGTATTTCTGGTGAAAACAATTATTTAGGATATATAGGGATCTTCTCCTGATTGGATCTTTACCTTTCTCAATGCAGTAGGGTCTGGCATTGTGCCAGAGTCTACTGTATATGTGCAGGTCTCCGTAAACATGGGGCCATTCTGGGTGTGATTTTTGCCAAGGCTGCAGAGCCTGACATGGGGCTCCAGAAAGATAACTAATAAAACATGGGTGTGGTGTGGGCCCCTAGTTATAGCCCATGTTTTTATGATGCTCACACACGGTGCAAATATCTTGTGTGATTTGATCTTTTTTAATGTGTTTTTTGCACTGTGTTTATTTGTCTTTGTGATGCGTGCTCACGCATAGTCAATATCACAGGGTAAAATAGTATGTAGGTATTTTTTTTATCTAGATTGCATGCACCCTGTAATTTACTATTTGTAGTAAAAATTGGGTGTAGTTCAAATCGCAACTTGTGTACAGTCCAAATCACATAGAACACATTGTATAGGGGGACTAAGTAAAAACTGGACCCGGACATAACCCCCGAAACGCCGCACCGGACCATCAACATTTGCATTCTGGAGCCTGTAGTGACCTGTGCGCAGGGTGCCAGTGTGGGGGTGTCTTGTCCAGGGGGGAGCCTGTAAGGGTTGGGATCATTTGGTCTACAGAATGATGGTTGACGGCCATTAGGTCAACACCATTAGGTCAACATGGGAAAAGGTTGACAAGGGTCTGAGTCGACATGGGGAAAGGTCGACATGTTTCTAGGTCGAAAGGTCATTAGTTGAAAAGGTCGTTAAATCAACAGGTCATTAGTTCGACAATGTTTAGGTCGACAGTCAAAAGGTCGACATGTTTTTTTACTGTTTTTTTCCTGAGTGTCAACACAGTCGACATGCACACAGTTTAAAGTGCACCGCATCCCGTCGAATCGCTCACTATGCCTCACTGGGCTCGGCACACTATTTTATTCTCCCACCACGCCCTAGTGGATGGTAGTGCATGAAATACAGCCTGTCGGCACATGTCGGCTCAAAAAAACAGTGAAAAACTCCATGTCGACCTTTTGACTGTCGACCTACACAACGTCAAACTAATGACCTGTCAAACTAACGACCCGTCGAACTAACGACCTATCGACATAGAACCATGTCGACCTTTTTCCGATGTCGACCTATACCAATGTCAACATTTTCCCCATGTCGACCTAATGACTGTCGAATAATCATGCTGTAGACCAAATGACTGCATCCCACCTGTAATAGCTTTCACCATGGACAGGGGAAAGGGTATGGGTGAAAACCGGACCAGGACAAAACCCCCGGACCGCCGGACCGGACATCAAACTCTGTATTTTGTAGCTTGTAGCCTCCGGTCTGGGGGGTGTCCTGTCTGGGGGGGCTGCCTGTCACCAGGTAGAGGAGAAGGGGTAGAATAAAGCCTCCCTGTATGGTCCGGGCATGTAGCAAAAACCGGACGGTCCGGACCACCCGGAGAGGCTGTAATCTCCCCTCCCCCATATCCCTGGTGATAGCTATCACAGGGACCCCCCGGACAGGACATCCCCCCCGGACCGGACCCTACAAGCTCCGGACTGCAGATTTTGATGTCCTGTCCGGCGGTCCGGAGTGTAGTCCGGGTCCAGTTTTGACATAGTCCCCAGGGGAAAGGGGAGATTACAGACTCCTCATATGATCATTACATTCCGATTTTTATTACATACCAGGACCATACAGGAAGGCTTTCTTCTCCTCCTCTCCCTGGTGACAGGCAATGGCATCACAGCAGTCCTACCGGACTGAAGGTCGACATGGGCTTAGGTTGACAGGGTCATTCGGTCAACACAAGCATTAGGTCCACATGGGGAAGGTCATTTTGGGCTTTTCACATTTTTTTGTACTGGATGTCGACACAGTCGACATGGACACCGTATTGGTGCACCATGTCCCCTCGCTGCGCTCGCCATACTTTTTTATTCTCCCTCCACGCCCTAGTGGATGGTAGGGCATGAAATACTGCCTGTCGGCACATGTTGGCTCAAACAGACGTGAAAAATGAATGTTGACCTTTTGACTGTTGACCTTCCACATGGTGTCCTAATTATTGTGTCGACCGAAGACCATGTCAACCGTTTCAGGTGTTGACCTAGGTCCATGTCGACCATAGGTGTTTCGACCTTACGACCATATAACGGGGATAAGCATTAGCATCGGGGTTAATAGGCTAGCCCCCCAGTTAATGCATTAGCTAACTGGATAGTCATATTATTAATCTATTTATATTCCTGAAGTATTAAACAAAGTAACACAAATGTTTCCCTTCACATGTACTGTATCCTTTGGGAATATATACGTATGTGAGCAAATACACGCACACACAATACACTACAGGACAGAGGTGACGTGAGATCTGGCTGATTGCAAGAAAGTGCAGCAAACTACAACTACAGCTCACAGCCTGCATGACCGCCCGCCCGCCAGCCTGCATGACCTGCTGCTTTCGTACCTGGATTTAATTCAGCCTGATAGAATAGTGAGTGCCTGGCGTGAGTTAAATGGTATGTAAACTACAAACCCCAGTGTGCAAATGGAGAAATTGGAGAGGGTAGGAGGGGTCTTTGTAAATGAACTCTGCCTGGGAGGGGTTGCAAATTCTTGTAGGGAACATGGGGGATGGGATTGCTCTGTATTGTTAAGTCTGAATAGGAGCTGGCTCACTTCTCCATGCTCAAGGAATCTCGCACACTTGGAAAGATACTAGCCTCATGCACATTTTTAAGAGAGGTGGAAAAATTTTCAGAATCTTCTTTTTAATCAAGATCCCTTCACGTTTTACTGGAAGAGAACGGACTACTTTTCAAGACTTATTCCCAACTGCTAGATCTGTGACTTCTGAAACTTTCCCCCACTATCTGGATTGATTTCTCAAGGTGTTTCAAAGAGAGAAAAAAAAATCCACATTTTTTCCCCCCAGCACTACAAGGAAGCAGATGGTTCCCATTAATCGGCTTTTTCCTCTCTGTCCATAGTTCGGGGTCTTTCTATCGCTTCTGCCAGTTTCACCCGAATTCATGCAGTTTTTCTACGTAACAAGCAACCAACGTAGCCCGATCTCTTTATTTACTTTAGAGGAGAACCGTTAAGGGTTAACATTTTCGAAAGTTTGGGGAAAACTTTTTTTATATATATTTTTTTAAAGATACATTTATTTTTACGGAGTTGTTTCCATCTTCGGAAGGATAACGGGGAAGGCTTCTGGAAATTAAAGGATCAGACGTCCCAAAAAAGGTAAATATTGTGCTTATAAATGTGCACTTGTGTTCGTAAATATGATCGTTGATTTAGTTATTGCTTGAGAGACCCTTATACTGTATACGCTAACAATAAGCTTTTGGTATGTGTAGTCTTTTATTTTTTTCTTTGATGCCAACAAAATCAGCCTGATCCATTTTACACATATGTTTTCTATCAGAGCTTCCTGCTGCATTTGCTATGTTTTCATACTTTACAATAGGTGACTCAGTCTGCCTCCTCCATGGTTCTCTGCCCATCTATTTAAAGTTCCCTAACGTTTGTGTGATTTATACTTTACTGAGAAACCTTTATTCTGCAACTTTTTTTCCTTTCTCTAACCCTCATCCTTTCAGCAAACTGGACAAGGGGAATGTAGTCCCTCCTGAACAGGTCTTGTTACTTTGCTGCTTTTTGTGGCATTCATTGGCTTAGTTAGCGCTTTATGGCAGTTTATTCATATAAACCATTTTTAAGTAGATCTGATGCTCTACTCTTTACTATGATTCATCTCCCATTTGGAATTACTGCTTTTCGCTTCCTTTTTATGCTGTTAAATGGAACTCACACTTGATACATGGTTTGCTAATAACTGTTCACTTTGATACTTGAAATCATCACTCAAAAAGGAAAAACCCAAGGTGTCTTGCTCCTTGCAGATTCTGCTTCAATCTTCCTTGATATCTGCAACTACACTTTCTTGCAAGTGTCTTCTCTCCAGGTTGTGCTAACATACTGTCAGGTTACACCATTGCTGGGTTAGGCTGGTACTTGTGGTTCCACATTAATCCTGCCATAGATTGGGGATGATCATCACATGTTCCTCTCAGCAGGGAGTGTTTGGGTGAGCCAAACCATTGCTATATATACAATGTGCTAGGTTCTGCCTATGTGGTCCATGTTTTCTACTATTTACTGAATGACTGATTACAATACCTTTTTAATGAGGGCTATGTGCCATATTCTTATAGCTGCTATATGAAGGACAGCAAATATGACAGGAAGCTGGTATTGTATATTGATATCTGGAAAATATTTGTACTAACATCTTAATATCCAAAGAGCTTTTATAGTGCTGTCTGTTTGTATACAGGTGCAAGGCAGGCTGACAGCAGCACATCCTGGAGCAGGGAACCCAAGTACAGTACAGCACAGCATTAAAGTACTCTATCAGCAATGGACCAATATCTGTAAACCATAGATGCACAGTGTCCTAGTTAAGTAGATTACAATAAAGCTTTTACAAATATCTGTGCATAATTTCCACTGTAATACAGGTTTATGTATTTGAGGCTCCCAAAATACATATCTAAAAGTCCCAGTATGCTTTATTGAATGAAGAATATGCAGTTACATGACAGCAGCTGAAGAATAGCAAATTGTCATTCACAGTCTGATCTAACATTGGATTGCAATAGTGAATTCTGCTTTTTTTGTTACTTATAATATCTCAAACCATGTATATACCCTTTACTGTGCTGTTCAAATGAACACTGTTTTCTAAGGCAGATATTGTCACCTGAAGTTTGCAGTTAGTCAGGGTTGCTATGTCTTGAGATAGATATTAAAAAAAACTTTTTTTTTTTTTACTGATAGCGAATAATCATTTATTGACGTGAAAATGTGTCCAGTGTTGGGAGCACTTGCAGCATGTATATGATTTACATTAGTGGATGTGGTACTTCTGACTTTCTTTCTGATTGGTGGCAACTGGCTATGGATCCCAGTACCTAACGGTCCAGAAAGTAAAGGTCATCTTAATAGCATTTTGGGCCTCCAGGCAAAGTAGTACAGTGGGGCAACTACCTACACAAACTCCCCCCTTGGCGCTCCTCGCTGATCACGTCCGGCATGATGACATCACACCCAACATTCAGTGAGACCACTGGAGTAGGAGGACAGGAAGAGTAGGGATGCTGGCCAGCGCTAAAGTGATTACTGTAAGCTATTTTTTTTATTTGCCCTGCCTTAAGCTACACTGGGGCCCCTAAGCTTGTGGGCCCCCCAGGCAGTAGCCCACCTAGCCAAGTGGGAAAGATGGCCCTGCTCAAAGTACTGGTAAACCATTGTCTTTTCCTGCCAGCTCTACCACTGCCATGGGTTGTCCTCTTGCTAAAGGTGGCACTTTCCAGTCACTTCTTCCCCCAAGCTCTGCTAATAGAATTCTAGTTCTGTTGTTTCCAGGCGTGTTACAAATGTGTCTGAATTGCAGTAAATAATTAGATTAAGTACAGCTAAGATTTCTTCTGCTTACTGTATGTCTTGTGACCTGGAGGCTGAAGATCGATGAAAAACATTCCTGTTCTGGTGCCTTTATGGTAACGCTTCTAGATCTGGCTGTTTGTCTAAAGTTGGAACCTACATTTGTTGCTTGCAGGTGTGCTATTTGTGGCTGTGATACACATACTGCAGTTTCTTCTTCTACTTTTATATTGAGTATTTCCCTTGTCATTTCATTTTGAAAGAGCAGCAAATTTGATTGAAATCGTTCCTTTTTTTTTTAAAATGCCTCTTCCTAAAATGTCATCCTTTTGTCTCCTTGTACAGGGCTTCAGTAGAAAGCTCTGCCGGAGAAACCTCACCGCTATACCCATGTTCAGTGAGCGGAAGCCCCCCTTTGTCAGTATACTCTGGCCTATACACCTAAGGTGATGGGTAGGAGGAAGTGAGGAATTGGTGGCTGGATACAGCAGGAGCACATGGACAAGTAGTCAGTCCGTGTTCTGAGTCACTGATGACAGAATACACGTCCCAATGTGCGTCATCAGCCCTACTGGCTTCTCTGTCTTTTTTGATGAATTCTGAGCAGCAACAGGATACTTGTCCTGTTGGGTATACATGCTATTAACTTCACTTCATTTTTTTTAAATATGTGTGCTATGGCCATAAACTATATGGGAATATAGAACCAATGTAAGAACTAAATTATTTGTGGCCGATGCAAATATACCACTATTGCTTTCGCACCATGTGCATGACACTAAATGTGTATAATCACCCGCATGTAGAGTGGTAGGCATCTATACAACCCACGACTGCTGCTATAGGCTTCGTTTGATGACCATCATCCCCATTGGTGCACACTTGGGGCAGCTCTAACCCTTTCCTCTAAAAAGGCGTATTTACTCTTTGGTCTAAATTACAATTCTACCACCATATACTGCTGAGCGTAGCCCATGTGAGGACTCCACGTGACATCCAAATGACACTGACTAATCACAACGGAAATCCAGACAGCACTGCGTCACCCATAGATTTGTACGCTTGGTTCTGATGCATGAGCAGAGAAGGGAAGGTACAACTTATATTCCATGACTGGACTTGCATGCCTTTCTGCCATAGCCCATCTTTATGCGGTTCCCAAATTCCACCGTAAAGCTTCCTAGCCGTACAGGTTTTAAGTGTATCCATGCTTAAGCACAGATGGATTACGCAAAATGACTGAGGTACTAATTGAGTCACCTATGCTAAAGCATGGATATCCACCAATCTAGACTGGTTACGGTGCCTTGAATGCTGAGTTTGGGAACCACTTGTCTACTGTCAGTGTGTCTAATTTCTCCTGTTCCATGTGAGAAGGGTTCTCAGGAACTTTCTTCTATATACTGAAGTGTTTGCAGAGGGTTTTCTACAATACTAAAATCTATTTTAGTGGCCATTTCATGCTGAATATATTATGTAGCAGTAGGTTTCCAAAACTGCAAGTTATATTTATTCATTGTGGAGGACAACTTTGTACAGTCTGGAAAGAAGATGTAAATTTAGAATATAAAACCATGATTGTCTATGTAAAAAATGTTTGTTTAGCAGGTTTATCTGGCTGTTATTCAGGCCATAGCAGTTCCATATAGGTGACAATGACCATCTGGTTTAATTGCTAGCCTTTTGAAGTAGCCCTGTCAGGGAGAAACATAAGGTTAGGTGTCAAGACCCTGGAGGCCGCCCATTCTAAACATGAAATTGTTTTCACAGGTGTTTTGCAAGACCGTGGAAATATTAGGTTTCCAGATGGAATAGGTTTGAAACAGTCAAAGCACTCACTCATGTAACAACCGATCTGTGTTGTTCATTTCAGCTTGTTGCTGGTTTGCCTGCACAGAGCAAGGGGTGAATTTGCATGATGGCGGTGCCTTCATTGTAGACCGTCCTCCGTCAGACAGAAATGTAATTTCTCAGATTGATTTTGAATATATGTCTTAAAGGTATTTGTTCTTCCTGCTTATCCTATTATGGACAAGCATTGATTTACTTTGCTGCACTTGGCACTGACAATTGAGCATAACGCTTGCTGGGTAATATTGATCATTTTTGGGACTGATCCTATTAACCGTTTAGAAGTCATTTCCCAAATGGGCAGTATAAAAAAAACAAGTTGTTGTGGTGCTGCATGACCCAGCAATCTATTATTTGCACTTAAAGGCCCCAATACACTATGCAATTTGGGCGTACTTCCTGCGATTTTTGTCCCGATCAATCGCAGGAAAAGTGCCTAAATTGCAGGTGAATGACATCAGGAATGATGCACGGTCTTGTGTGATTCACATCGGGGCCTACGAGTCACACTGGCTGCAGAAGCAATCTAGTGTGCATTCTAGCACACGCTATCTTTGAAAACCCATGCTGTTTCTCTTCCCTGCCTGGGGTGTCGCTGTCTGCTGTAGTGCTTCTAGCACAGTGTGGTCTGTATATCAGCACTGATATGCCAACCAGACATGTGCTAGAAACACAAAAGCAGACAGCAACACCCCAGGCAGGGAAGAGGAACTGCATTGGTTTTCAAAGATAGCAGGTGCTAGAATTGACACTACAGTCTCTTCGATTATATCTGCAACTGGGCAGTCTTGACTGGGATTGCATGACTGCATGTGATCCTGCCACACTGAAAGGTCCTGGGCGGCTCTAGGGGTGGGGGGGGATCACGAGCGAATTCTTCAAAAGGAGAAATCACTGTGGTTCTTTATTTTCACATTTGCTATAGGGTACCTAGACATTATGCCAGTGATTCCCAAACTTATGGTATGTATACACGGCAGATATGCCTTGCTATGCGAGTCCCGATGCGATCAGATCGTATTGGGACTCGCATAGCACGGCATGCATGGAGTGGCACAATTTAGACTATGTAGTGCAGATCTGCACTATATAGTCCTGGCTTTCCTCTCTATTTGGCTGCTCACACGGGAGCATGCGATATGGCTTCCGATGTTCACTATATCGGCAACATCGGAAGCCATATTGCACAGTGTGTACACACTATTAGTCCTCAGAACCCCACACAGGTCACATTTTCCAGGTCACCTGGCAGAAGCACTGTGTATTACCAACTGTTACATTTTTAAAACAACCACTGGCGACCTGGATGAACTCTGTGGGATCCTGAGGTCTGAGTTTGGAACCACTGCATTATGCGGTTCATTACAGCTTACAGATTTTTTTTCTTTTTATTTAATTTTATCCATATATTGTTTATACACCAACTTTGAACTACTTAATTGACTTTTGTTACAGCTCATTTCTCTAGGGCCACTAAACTACTTTACTGCAGTTAATTAAAATATGATGCACCAATTAACTATGTACTGTTGATGGCAAAGCCAAATGTCCAGAAGTGTATTGCCCCTAAAACATTTCCTCATAACCAATCTGTGATACATCTAGGTAAGGGGCTGCCATGTTTTGCTGAAGGTTATTGGCCTAAGCTTGGTGTAACAATGTGCTGCAGCTTAAGGCCAGGTCCATATTTGATGCAAACATCTTTATGTGACACAGACGTCCCTTCAATCTGATACTCGTGTCTGATCTATTTGCATGGCTAGGCGATGTCAGAAGTTATATTACATTATGCCTAATGTTTTTGGTACAGTTTGTTATTCCTGAGATTCTTCAAATGACATGGGGCAGCTAAGCTTTAAAAGTGAGAAACTGGATGGTGATAAACAACCAACCGAATACTGTGTTTGAAAAATGTCAGGCAGGAGCTGATTGTTTGTTTATCACTTTCCTTTTTATCACTTCTAAAACTAAGTGCATCTGGCCCATATTGAATATCCTACTTACCCCATTCTCCGTTGTGCCTACTGTATAAATCAGTGGTGGGCAGTCCAATGCATTGTAGGCAATGATAACATCCCCATTAAACACTGCCATCAAATTAGTCTTGACTGTACACAGTCACCTTATGTGGAAATCACACCATACCACCAATGCAGATTTTCTCACACCACCTAAAAGTTCATGGGAAACTAGCAATGTTGTTCAGGTGTGGTATTGCTCACAGACAAGGTCTAGGTAAACAGCACAAGGTTAAAACATGAAAAGGTCGGCATGTGTTATATATATATATATATATATATATATATATATATATATATATATATATATATATATAACATCTGAGCACGTCTACCCCCAATTTGTGTACGAGTACAAAGTGCCCTTGCATGGTTCGTGGTTCAGGTCAGGTGACTCACTCTGCTGTGCTTTGCAGAGTTTACATCTATGTGGACTCCAACTGGGAACAATGATTATTCTTTACATGGAATTACAAAGGTACCACGTCACCTAACAGAGTACAAATAGGCAAAACAAGAAAACAGCGGCTTAAGTCCCATACATGCGGTGCGATGCCGGCCTCCGTGCTCAGCAACGGCATAAAGCAAGATCGCTCAGCACATAGTGTGCCACTAGCGATGCACCCTGATGCTGAGTTCAGAGCAGGGTTTTGTCTATTATTTATAGGCAAAACCCCGCAATCTAGCAGGAGAGCCATTGCAAGCAGGACAGCGTGTCGTCATCACTGGAGGGCATACACACGGAGCAATTAGTGCTCCATTTTGGTCCGATCGCTTGGAAATGGGGTTGAAATCGCCCCATGTGTATGCCCATTTCACATTAAGAGATGATGTAGGATGAGTACAGGGTATATAAACATTGCTGCATCAGCAAACATGGCACTGAAATAAGAATCGGGGAGGCAAAAGCCGAGGTCTAGGTGCGGTTGTGTGGAGTATTGAGTAGACCATAAGTAAAAGAAAAGCACATGAGGTGAGAGAGGGCCCTGCTCACTAGAAGAGGAGGGGCAGACAGACATGGGTGACGCACAGATGGAACAGAGGATTAAGATGAGATGGCTGGGTCTGATGATGAAGTGAGTCTTTAGAGCTTGTATTTCTTCATAATTTATGGACAACGCTGTCTTGGTTACATTTTTACCTTAAGTGGTTAAAAAAAGTATTTGTTACATTTTACACCTTAAAAAGTTTTTATAAAACGTTGTATGCCCATGAAGGCATTCTCAAATTAGAGGGTACGCAGGTTAAACGACTTGTTAAAAATGTGCTTTTTTTTATTCAAAATGTTTAATGCTGTGGCATGCCCACTGCTAATGCATTTGTGTACGTGTTTCTCTGAAAAGTGCTTTTGCACAGGGTGAAGGAGCCTCCAACTGTCCTGATTTTCACAGGACATTCCTGGGCCGGGGGGGGCAGTAGGGAGACCCCCCTGCTTGGCAGAGCAGCGGGGAATAGACCCTATGTGCATAGCGTCTATTTACAGCCAGAAGGGGGACGACGGGCATGGCTAGCATCTCATAGAGCTCTGCCCGTGCCTCCAAGGCAGCAAAAATGGTGTTATGGCCTCGCTGGAGCATCACCCCCATGAAGTCACACCCCCTTTTGAACAGGACATGCCCCATTACCCAGGGCCGTCTTTCCCCTTGGGCTTAATGGGCAGTTGCCCAGGGGCCCAAGGATAGTAGGGGCCCACCACAATGGAGAAGATGGCACTGTCCTAGGGAAAGGTGGCAGGCGGTGTGTAGCGGGGATCCTGGCAGCAGCGGGTGGAGGGGACCCGGGCAGCGGGAGGCGTGTGCAGGGGACCCGGGCAGCGGGAGGCGTGTGCAGGGGACCCGGGCGGCGTGTGCAGGGGATTCGGGCAGCGGGAGGCGTGTGCAGGGGACCCAGGCAGCGGGCGAAGTGTGCAGGGGACCCGGGCAGCGGGCGGTGTGTGCAGGGGACCCGGGCAGCAGCGTGTGGCAGGGTCTGTCCAGGAAGCGGAGACCTTGATGTAGTGCTGTCTGCCGCCGGGCAGGAAGCGCTGCTGTGCTGATTTTGAAAAGACTGGCCATATGCTGATTGGCCGGATGCTCAGCCAATCAGCGCCCAGCCATTCTTTCCAAAATCTGCAGCGTTTCCCGCACGGCGGCAAAAAGCACTACATCAAGGTCTGAGTTGCCGCTTCCTGGACGGACCATTCCACCCACCGCTGCCCGGATCCCCGCCACCCGCTGCTCCTGCACATAGGTGAGGGGAGGGGGTTTGTGAGGGGAGGGGGGTTGTGAAAGGAGGGGAGGGGGGCCCTCAAATTATTTTGCCCAGGGGCCCATTATATTCTTAAAACGGCCCTGCCATTACCAGGAGCATGCCACTGCGTGGAGTCCTGCTATAAATGTCTCCAAAGTTGGGAGGTAGGGTAATCTAATATACAATTCGGTCCAATTTAATAAAGTTCTGCATCTTATTGGTTATGTCAGTAAATGCGGTTTGCAAGTTAGGTGTTTGGATCACTGGCTAATTGTTTCCAATGTTATGCTGTCATTGGGCCAGACAACTATCTAACAGGATCTGTTGAAATTCTCCACCCACGTGTGTTCCTAAATTTGACACAGATCTAGTCATTTGTTGTCGTACTGCATAACTGGTCCTGGCAATGTGTGGGCAGCATTACTGGAAGCTATTGACAGGTCTTATTCCCAAGTTTTGTTTCTAAAAAGATTTTGTACCATTCTTATTTTGAAATAGAGATGAGATATCTGAGCTACATTTGAAGACAAGTCTCCCAAATTTATTAACGCAATAAAAGCTAAACATTTCTGGACAGTCCCAGAAACTGATATAGAATACTGAATTATTAGTAGAATTTAAGATCCACTGCAGTGTTGGGCCTAGTAAAGGGCAGCATGGCTGGTGATATGGTTAGCATTACTGCCTCACAGCACTGAGGTCATAGGTTTATTTCCCCTCATGGTCCTAACTGCGTGGAGTTTATATATTCTCCCCTCTGGGTACTCCGGATTCCTCCCACAATCCAAAAATATAAAGGTATGTTAAATGTTCCAAACAATCCAAGCATGAATGTGTATGCATGTATATGTGGGACGAAATATACCAGTAGATTTTAAGCTCCACATGTGAATGGCCAAATCCCTATAATGTGCTGTAGATCTGGAATTAAATAAGACATGTCACCAAACATGGGAAAAGAGAGAAAGCCACACCTAACATTGGGGCAGATGTATTATTGCGCCCCTAACATTTTTAAAATGATGGGCCCCACTTCTCCTGCTTAACGTGGAGAAGCAAGCACCCGCTATGGGCAAATGTATCATTCTCCCCCTCCGCCGATAAGGAGAGCCGTTATTCGCAGCAGTATCGGCTCTCTTTATTGGCTACCAGGCAGCCCTGCACATGCGCAGATGTTCTCTCCCCCCCCCCCCCGGACGGCTGTAATGGGCATGCATGAGATCTCACTAAAACCACGAGATCTCCAGCGCAGCCCAGAGCCAGAAGCAGTTCTAGCATTGTCCCTGCAGTGGGGGATAGGACAATGCCAGCCCTGAGTTGGCGAAAAAGGCTGGGCGGCTGTTAATACATTGCCCTGGCCGCTAAACAATGGGGGGATTGCAGGGGACAGCCCCGCCAAGCATTACTCAGCGGGCTGTCCCTAGCGCATGTTAGGTGTGCTGTTCATACATGTGAACAAACTTAATCTCCCCCCCCCCCCCCCCCCCCAGTTAACCAGCGTTAAGTGCAGAAAAAGCACTTAACCCTGGTTCATACATCTGCCCCAATATTTGATATGCTGCCTGTTAAACATTCGTTGTAATACAGTAGCACACCTGTACAACCGGGATATAAATTGTTATTGTGTTTCAAGAACAGAAGCACTTTGAGAACAGACAAATGTGTACTGGAAGCAACTCAGCCAGTCTGCCTCACTAAATCAAGGTTCCATTCTTTCTCATTATGGTGTTCTATCAATAAATTATAAATCATGTGACATGGCGTTATTGTCCTCCTTCTTTGTTTTTTTTTTTCTATTAAGAACATGCGTATCGGCTAGTGCGTACGATATTGATAATGATTCACACTGTTGTCGACCGGACTCCTGTCATCTGTACATGCAGCAAAATCCTGGATATTATTGTAATCATTCTCTTGGATGTAACCACTGAATGATATAGTTTAATCTGTATGCGCTATATAATTGTCCAGGAGTTCCAGGTAGTTCAACGGGAATAGTTAGTGCTTGCCTATCCTTTTCCAAAAGTACAGGTTTTTCCGCAGCAGACTAAAGCCCCATACACTAGACAAAATATTGTCAACAATCTTAACGATATCGTTCACATAGTCTAGTGCAGGGGCGGATCCAGAAGAAAATGACATGGGGGGCACATGATAGGGGACAGGGTGGGTAAGATGTGCCAGGCTGCAGGCGCTCTTAGAAAATGTGTGTGGATTCACTGCAGAGTGCATGGCCTCACAGTATAGTAGAGAATAATATGGAGAGGCAATGGGTGATAGGGGGAGAGAGAGAGGATGACAAGCTGGGAATGGAGGACAAACAGGGGGAGAGAGAGAGGATGACAAGCTGGGAATGGAGGACAAACAGTGGGTAACAGGAAGATGTGACAGGAAGAAGCACAGGGTAATGGGGAGAGGCAGAGGGTGACTAAGAGTGGGTGAAAGGGACATGTAGATGGTGATATGTAGTGGGTGAAAGGGAGAGGCAGTGAGTGGCATTGTGTGAGAGGTAGAGAGTATCTGGTCTATATGAGGGAGAACGGGGTAAATAGTGCTGAAAAGGTTCACTGGGACACAAAGGGAAAGTACGAGTTGGGGAGACAGGCGAAAAAAACAAACATGGGGGGGGTGGTTTAACGCAAGAGCTGAAAGGGGAAAGAGCAAGAGGGGGAGAGAAAGTAAGGGTGAAATCACGAAACGGGGGAGAAAGGGAGTATACAGTGGAGCATGCATGGAGCGATAAGGAGATCAGAATGGAGAGAGAGAAAAAAAGGAGAGCTGGGGGAGATAGAGAGGAGAGTGGGCAGAGAGAAAGAGAAGGGCAGAAAGAGTAGAGAAAGAAGAGAGTGGGGGAGTGAGGCAGATAAAAGAGAGGAGAGAGAGAGGAGAATAAGGGAGAGTGGAGAGAGTCGAGAGAGAAAAGGAGAGCAGAGAAAGAAAGGAGAACAAAGAGGGAGAGAGCGAGTAAATCACTATGGGCCTTATCTGACAATAATCATGTGCACTGCAGGGGGGCAGATGTAAAATGTGCAGAGAGAATTAGATTTGGGCGAGTTATTTTACTTCTGTGCAGGGTAAATACTGGCTGCTTTATTTTTATACTGCAATATACTGTAGATCTCACTTTGAAGTAAAACCCCACCCAAATCTAATTCTCTCTGCACAAGTCAAATGTGCCCTCACCTGCAGTGCACATGGTTTTGTCCATCTAGAACATGGGTCTTAAAACTGTGGCCCTCCAGATGTTGTGAAACTACAAATCCCAGCATGCCTTGCCACAGTTTTGCTATAAGGGAATGTTAAAAATGTAGCAAGGCATGCTGGGATTTGTAGTTTCACAACATCTGGATGGCCACAGTTTGAAGACCCATCTAGAATAAGGCCCTATGTGTGTAGGCCCCATATATCTTAGATTGATTGGTCCCAGGAGCACTGTCACAAATTACCTAATGTGTATGGGGCTTTTACTGATAAAATATATAATTTTTTTTTTTTTTTTTTTTTTGTAGTACTATTTTTTTAAAATGTACGAAGATAATTTATAAGCTCCTGGCTAGTATACAAATGTTATTTTCTGCTAATTTTGTCTGGTGCTTTGTGTAGAAATCATTAATTTCCAAGAATTTAATAAAGTAACGCTTGTAAACTGGTTAGGTTATTATGCTGTGTCAGTTTTGTATTACATACCTGGCAGTTTGCAGTTGATTCCAGTAATGTTTGCTCTTAAAGGAATATATGCATATTTATGTTTTATGGCTTTTGTTATGGGAGGGGAAATACAAATGGCAAAATGTACATATACGGGTTGGTTTTATATGTATTCATGTTTCAACTAACTTTTATAGGTTTCTCTGTATTCCTTGCTTTAGCAAAAGCTATTAAATATTCCATAAACAGAAACCACTTCATAATTTGTATCTTTGTTTAAATCAGGGGGTTCCCAAACTCTATGCTCTATATCTATGTGCTACATAATCATCCAAGATTTTAGGATATCCATGCTTGGACGCAGATTACTCATTAGTACCTCCAGTTTATTTAATCTGTGATCAAACATAGGTATCCTGGACTTTTATACCCCTTTCACACTGAGCCTAGGTTGTGTTTTAACATAACTTGGGTAGAGATACCCAGGAACACCCTTTCAGACCACAGCCTGGTTGGCTGGTTTGAACCTGGGGAAAAACCCTATTCATGGCCAGACTCCTGAATCCAGGCCATATAACCCGAATGGACTCCTTCACACCAAAACAGTCCCTTAGTACTTACTTCGATATGAAAGTGGTTTCGACATGGGTTAAAACCAGATTTGTGCATGAAGAGGTTTGGGGGGTGCTTTTGATGACCGTTTGAAAAACCCTGATTTAAATTTAAGAAACCAGTGGTAGTAGTTATAACTTCCTTTTTATTTTATTCTCAAGCTAGTCCATGTGTAGGATACGTTAAAATGGACATGATTATCCAATGTGTTTTTAAAAAAATTCAAAAACCGAATTGGTATATACAATAAGGAATAGGCCCTGCTGCAATAGAAACCATAACAAGATAGGTATATATGAAACTGCTTCTACATCAGACTTGAAATATGCAATAATATCTACTCTTTTGCTGTTGGAGGTCTAGAGAGTTCCTAAAGGGATCTTGTAGTTTCCGTGTTGTTGGGTGAGCTTTCCTGGTGGTATGGCTAATGTTGCCCACAGCTCAGAAACTTGTCTGGTAAAACAGCCACTGCTGGAGTCTCTAAGCAGCTAACGCATATATCTGCCTGTTGTCTATGTAATAATCATGAACATGAGGGAAAGCAGATGTCTCCCTGGAATTGACCATTGGTCAGCAGTTAAAATGTGTCTGTTGAGTGGTTTATGCATCTCTTGATGCTTAACATGCCCTGTGATCAATTGAGGAAGGATTTTTTTTTTTTTTATTTTGTTTCCTGCTTTTCTGGTAATTCTTAATTTTGTACAATGCAGATACTAAATCAAAAATAAATGAATGCCTATGTGAGGAGAGTGTGTTCTTCATCAGTGGCATATTTATAATGGGTGCAAGGAGCCCGAGGGGGGCCCACACCACACACTGTACCCATTTTTTTTAATACTTACCTTCTGAGTCCCGCAACGAAGGCAGCAGCGCTGCCGGAATCGCTGGAGAAATGGCTGCAGCGTCATTTAACTGGATGTCTGCACATTCGTAATACAGTCTGAGTGCTCTAGTGCAAGGGCTGATCTGCGCTAGGTGGTGCAATGCTGAGGGAGCCTAAATGAAGGAGGCTGCACGCGGGCCTCATCCTCTCTTAAAGCGTTGTGTCTTCATATATGATGCTTCTACAGACCATGACCTCTCTCATGTAGAGACAGGTTTGGCAGCAGTGAATCTGAGATTAGGTAGTTGTGGATGAATCTGCCAATGCTCATTATGTATATATTATTCTAAGTAAACTTGGTGCGCTATCACCCCTGTGATTAATATGCAGCATGCTGGAAAAATCAAGTTAATCGTCAGGGCCAGTGTTCTCGCCCTGGCAGATCGCTCAGCGGCACATCGCTATGCAGTGCTGTGTACTGAGCGATCTAGCATTGCTCTGAATGCTCATCTCCCTGTGTGTAAGCCGTGAGTCAGATTAATGCTGATTATCACGTACTTCAGTGAAGACTTTATTTTTTCCTGTACATAGAGTTCACTCTAGCAATTTGCACCTAATCAGTAAGGAGGACACAGTGCTAGAAGTAACTGCATTGATACGTCACATCTAAAATTAAAGTATGCCCTCTTCGCTGATTCGATTCAAGGTGCTAGAGTGAGCACTGTGTACATGTGTATAATATATTAGTCACACTGCACATGCGTCCTGTGATGTGTACATACAGAGTTGCAGTACCGTTTGAGACTCTCCGTATCCAAAGTGTATTGGACATGTGTGTTCCTATACATTGAAATGATACTCGCTATGAGGGTCCACCTTATGAACTCAGTGGTGAAGTGATAAAAGTGGTTGGTGATAATGCAGCAACTAATCAACTCATAACTGTCTTTTTAAACCCATCTTGTACCTGTAGCTTGACAGTTAAGAGCTGATTGACTGGTGCATTATCATTGGCCACATTATCACCACCAGGCTTAATAAATCTTTCCCTCAGACCCTTAATGTGTCTCATGTTATGCCATACTCTGACCGTGGATCGGCACCTAGTGCAACAGATGATTGGTTCTACAGATGCAAAAAGTGGGTGTCTGATCCCCCTTTTTGAAGCATAAAGCCGGACGGGCGGCGTCACTGGGAGGCAGGGCCAGTGAGGCGCTGGGAGATGACATCCTCTTCCAGCAGCTGCTTTTACATTGCAGTGAACGGGACCGGCTTACTAGTTTCCACTGCCTCTGGACCCAGGAGCATCCCAGGTCCAACCCTGGTAACTACCCGGTTTGGTGTCCCGGGTCAGTGGACCCTGGATTTTGCATTTCCACTAGCAAAAATCCTGCACTTCAACCCGGGTTATTTTTGCTAATAGAAAAGTGGTATGAGTCTCACTAATGCAACATTAGTAGTAGTGGTAGTAGTAGTTCTTTTGTAAAACCATCCAAGCCCCAGCATAGAGGCTGCCTTGACTATGTAGCATATAGTATTCTGCCAACTCTAAAGGGCTCTTTCACCTCTTTGTCAAAGGACTGATTGGGCTGGTATCCAGATGCCTAATAGACAATGTCTAGGTTGGCATATATATGGTCGAAACAGTGTCCATTGTCAACCTAGACATTGTTGACCTAATCTACCATGTTGATTGTGTTTTAGTTTTAGGTGATTAAATGTGTTGGCTCCTTTAAAAATATATTGCCCTTTATATTGTGGCCAAAGTAAAGCTTAGATCTTTATGAACGTTAATGAACGAATAAAAGTTTAACATTGTCATTTTTGACGATCATGGTACAATACATGTAGTTCTATATTGGAGAACAAATGCTGCGTTGTTTCTTGAAGTAGAAGAAAATATTCTATCATGTCAGTTTTTCTCAATTTATAATGAAGACCTTAAAATAAATACAGAAAAGGTTCATCAAGATTATATATAAATAATAAATGTTGAAAATAACTCCTGTATTATGCATGTGCCAAGGCTGAGAACAAATAGGAGTCTGGGTAACACACTCACGGGTGTTTATTAACAGAGATGAGCGTTCTATTGAATATTACATGTTGCCCATAGCAACCAAACAGAATCCACTTTTATTTAGCACCTTCTAGAAAATATGACATAATCTGGTTGCCCATAGCAACACCCCATCTTCAATAGAACTCCCATCTTTGTAAATAAACCCCACAGAAGTTAATTTTGTAGTGTCTATGGGGGATATTCAATCTCCCGTCTCCATTCCCGACGAGGGAAATGGCGGCAGGGCCCAATTCAATGCGGTCTTCCTTGACAGCATTGAAAAGGGATCCGACTTCACAAGCGGTCGTGCACATTCTGCCGAGAACAGCCAGGAAGTTACAAGCTCCCAGCCGCTTCTCGCGGCCACTCCGCCTTCTCGACGATTCTTTGAATCCCGCCTGCAAAATCTGTCGAGCAGACCGAGAACAGGACAGGGTCGCAGCTGTGGGTCAGCTCGACAGGCGTGACCCAACATTGAATACCCCCCTATAAAGCACGTATGTATGTATAATATATTTGTTTACTATAACCACTTTTTTAAATTATCTAGTGAAACACGCCATAGGGACCTAAATGCATGTATTCTATTTATTTTAGATTATAATGTCATATATGAATGTATACTCCAGAGAATAGTGATGTATTCACTGCTTTCCCCGTTCTACCACATGATCTGCAAAGTATTTTTTTCCCATTACAATATCGATTTTAATGTTTTATAGAATAACCCTATAGCGTCTCCATGTGCTCTAGATTCCTTGCCGTGATTGCTTTTTCAAAAATCTGTTGAATTCAGAGAGCTGTAAATGAGCACACGTTCTTAATAATAATAAAAGGTTGTCCTTTAAAACCGGTTTAATGGTTTTAATTTATGGTGTGTTTTTATATCGTTCCCATTACAATTGCTTTTTATACTTGTATGAACACAAAAGCCAATACAATAGGTATATTATGCAGAGCTTTTGGAATGTGTAGTTTTCCTGCTCGTTGTGGTAAAAAAATATATATATATTTTTTCAATTCTTAGAATTCTAAATGATTAATCACGGTTATGGGTATATTCAATGCGGCCGTTGAAGGGTTTAAACAGCGGGGATCGCTTGAAACAAGCAATCCTTGCTGTTTAGCCCGCGTGCCGGACGCTCACCCTATTCTAAGCCGCAGGGAAATCCTCGCTGTCCTCTGACAGCGAGGATTCCTCCAAATAGCGAGGTTTGCGGCTAATGCAGCGAGCCTTGCTGTTTTAGCGGCCGCACACGCTGTTTTCCCCTCGCTCCAATAATCTAGCGAGGTGGAAACGGCGTGTGCAGGGGGGTCAGTTGAATACTAACCCTGTGAGTTGTGAGAGCGAGCACAGCAGCCCTGCTTGCTGTCACAGCGAGCAGAAAGAATTGAATAACCCCTTAGTATCAGCAATTTGACTCCAACATTAACAAGTAGTGGCTGTATTCCTAGCACAAACATTGTGCCTCATGTGTCTTTCTATTTTCTTCCACAAAACTTGATGACCACCTTCAGGGTTTCTCTGCTCAATTTTAAATATTTCCTTTAATAAGCAGTTCCAGGCTGGTAACAGCAATCGTGGGGCCCATCTGAGACTCAGGTTCTGAAATTCTGAAGGGCCCATTTACAGGTGTCATTCTTGTAACCCCCTGTCACCAACCAACAGATTAGGTTGAATAAAAATGATGGAGGGCAATGACTGTAGATGTGCAGGTGTTGCTGTGCTATTAGCCCAGTTTAAAAGACTGTGGACGAGATGCAGTAGCATCCGCAGCCCCAGTCCACCGCACATCACAACCTACCGCATAGATAATTAGCGCTTATGCGACAATTATTGCAAAGAACAGCTCTTGCGTTAAGAGTTGTCCTTTGCGAGGTGCAGTGGGTAGCTGGCGGCTCCCCCTCCCTCCCTTACCAGACCAGCTGATGATGACCCTGCAGCTGCTGCGTGCTGCGCTGACCGCCGCCTCCTCACTGCACCCAGAAAGGGATGTAGGGGCTGAGGAGGAGGAGGTCACTGGTCCGGGCAGGACAGCAGTGTGCGGCCCGGACTCAGGTGGTGGGGGGCGGCGTGCGGCGGTGGTTGCGAAAAAGAAGCCCAAAGGGTTCTATGGGGGTTTTCCGGCATATAAAAATGTATATAACGCACATGATTTTTTTAAGTTCTTTTTTTTCCCCGACTTGTACATTCTTTACCATCTCTGTGGGCATAATTGTAAAGCGCAATGGGATCTGCTGCGCTATATAAGAAACTGTAAATAAATAAATAGAGGGATAATAAAATAGGGCTCAAAACATGGCGAATGCAGCAGTACAATTATACGGAGCCCATGTTAACCTGTGTCAACATAGACACCAATAGTGTTCATTCTAGCACACGCTATCTTTGAAAACCCATGCAGTTCCTGTTCCCTACCCGGGGGTCGCTGTCTCCTGTAGTGCTTCTAGCACAGTCTGGTCTGTATATTAGCACTGATATGCAAACCAGATTTGTGCTAAAACACCACAGCAGACAGTGACACCCCAGGCAGGAAAGATAAACTGCATGGGTTTTCAGTTGGCGAGTGCTAGAATGAACACTATACCCACAAAAGTGAAAAACCCATGTTGGCCTTTTCCCATGTCAACCTTTTGACTAAGTCAACCTAATGCATGATGACCTATTCGATGTTTTGACTTTTTGACGTGACAAATAGTGGTCAGCCTTTTGCCATCCTAGACATTGTCAACCTAACAACCTGTAATGAACACTATTGGGAACATTTACTAAGAAGGGAGTTCTATTTTACATGGGATGTTGCTATGGGCAACTAATCAGAAGCTACTTATTTATTTAGCACCTTCTAGAAGATAATAGCATCTGTTAAACTCCAATGTAACTGGCTTATGGTACGAATGCATATACTGGGTTCTCAAGTGCCCTAGAATTTGCTTATTCGTGTCTCCATGTTCCTGCATTAGAGCATTCTGAGTCTTGTAACTTTTTTTAAAAATCTTTTCTTAGAAGCAGTCACATGTCTGCTCTTCTACTTTTATGTCTTTTAAAAGGTATAATCATTGTAATTTATTTCCTGTCTGTTCTGCATCTGGCATCTTTACCTACGCTGTCTCCTAGGCTTGTTCACATGAATGATCTCTGGCTCCTTATGCTTCAGCTTTTAGTTGATAGCATGTTAGGAGACAGCCTGATGCAAGAAATGGTCATGGGTTTTGATGTGACCCCCCCCCCCCCCCCCCCCAGACATATAGATGGCAGGGAGTTTGCTTGCTTAGTGCATCTCTTATGCAACTGATATAGGTTAGATAATTCCAAGTAAACTGCTTGTAACATTATTTTCTTTTTCTTATCAGGAGCAGAATAAGGCTCGTCTCCCCTCGACACTGGAGGCCTCATGGATTCCCGCGGCCTGCACTAGCCGAGCTGGGATGTTCTCTGGAAGGTCCTTGTTCCTATGGGGTGTCCTGCTTGGCGCTGCTCTCTCAGCTGCCCGGCCCCCTTCCACCTTGCCGGACCAAGGTAGGACTTCTGTTGATATGGTGTTTTGAGCTTTGTTTCTGTGTGAATAGGGTGTATCATTATACAAACAGTATCGGCAAGAATAAGTAGCCGTCCTTGAGATTTGTGATCTTATCACAAGTTACTTTTTCTTGTGCGTTCATAGTTCATGTATTTCTGTGTGAACTGTCCACCTACTTTTATACCACCAAGATGAATGCAATCCTTTACCTAGTAGCTGACAATCTGTATGTAGCAAAGCAGGGTGCCAGCCCGGGGCTCATATAATCCAGCACAGACATCCTGTTCCAGCCTTTGTCCTGAAGAAGGACTTTTCCTTCTTTCCATAGCCTCCGGGAGTCTGCACTCATCTTCTGTGTAAACATATCACATACCTCTCTGACAGTCTGTTGTACATGTCCCAGAACACAGCCCTGGGTTACTGATTGCTGTATACACCTATACAGATAGAATTTCATTTAGACACGTAATGATGGGGGCACAGAATGTGGGAATAGAAAGATAAATAGTAGTAGTGTTTTGTCAAAAATTGTGTGCTTATGGGTAAACTGACGGGAGAGGATCTTTACAGTAAGATGTTCCTATGATCAATTTGAATTATCAGTGACACTCAGAAGAAGGAGGGGACTAAAGACCAAAGACATCTTCCCAGAGATATCTTTGGGTTGATGGCACTCTCATAAATGGACCAGATGTATCAAGCTTCAGAAAGTGATAAAGTGGAGAGTGATAAACAGCCAGTCAATCAGCTACTACCTGTCATTTTTCAAACCCAGCCTGTAGCATGACAGGTCTGAGTTGATTGGTTGGCTGTTTATCACTCTCCATTATATCACTTTGATACATCTATTGAAACCAAAGACTGGCACTGTACTCTCTATTTTGCATGCACCTGCTTCCCAAATATCACCAGGAAGATGGTGCCTGCCGAGTAATGACCCGCTTTCCAACTTATGTTCCATAGTAATGTTTCTTTTTTTAAACCAAACATGGCTGCTTCCTATGTGCAAGTAGATGACGGGTACATGAGGGGTTTGTGTCAAACCTTCTCTAGAGGGGAGAAGTTACCCATAGCACAGTGGTTCCCAAACTTTTATGAATCACGGCGCCCTAGAGCATCAAAATATTTTCAAGGCACCCCTAGGCCAAATGCTTCTTATCGAGAAATTCAGGAAAAAAAAAATATTAAATGAAGTGCATTGTGTTTGTATGTCACAGTTATCTGGTGAGGGACAGGATTTGCTTCTGTTTGTCCACATATATTATGATTGGCAGCCACCAGCACTGGTTTTGCCTGGTACATTGACCATAAATCATATGTATTGATCTTGGTCCACCAACCCAAGGCACCCCTGCAAGTGTCCTGAGGCTAGGCACACTGTTTGGAAACCACTGCCATAGCAGCTTCTAGTTGGCAATTAAAAAACAAATACTTGATAAATTATGACAGCAGTAGATTGGTTGCTATGGGCACCTGCAAATCTTTGTTTATGATTATTTAATTTTTTTTACTCTGGCAACTCTGCATTTTATGATTGGCATTTAAGATCATGATAGTATACTCATGAGACATTTGGAGAGGAAGGAATGTTTCAGTAATCTAGAATGGTTGTATATAATGCATTCTTCCGACAGTCCTCTGGTGTATAGAACATCTGGTTTATCTCTTCTAGTACTCTTCTCTATAAATCACTAGTAGAACATTACCGACAGAGCTTCAATCTCAAATCACACCATCCCTAATCCCCCCGTCACTTGTATAACACTTGGGTGCGTCTCAGCATGTTCACATGGTACAGTAGCATCTTTTTTAGGGGGTGTGGTATAGGGTTCCGACAGTCCCTTGCAGGCTCGCCACGCTGCGGGCACGGTGGCTCTCTGTGCTCGCCACCTATTCTATTCTCCCTCTATGGGGGTTGTGGATACCCACGAGGGAGAATAGCCGGTGGGTGTCGGGAACCCGTCTGTCAATGTTTTAACAGACGGGATCCTGACGTCAGGTAAATGACTGTCGGGACCCCGTCCGGCACCCTCTTTAAGGCACAAGGCTGGTGTTTCTCATCCAGTGGTGGTTGTATTCCTGAGCTTTTTCCATCACTTATTCCCCAAATAATTGTTTAATAGATAAATAAATTGTAACTTTTAAGGCTTAAACATGTATTAAGTGGCTGTGTTTGGAATGAATATAAATTTCAGGGTGTAAATGTAATACATACTTGCCTACTGTTAAAATCTCCTCTGTTGGAGATGCCGGAGGGGAGACGGTACTCACAATTTACTACCCTCTTCATCCTCCATGGGTGCAGAGGACCTCCATGGGTGCAGTGGACCGCCATTAAAATCAGGAGACTTAGCAAGTACGATGCAATAGCCTGAATATTGGGTACACATTAAATGACACCGGAAACAATGCATTGCTGTGTTTCACTTGGAACTTCCTGACAAATCATCTAGTGCATACAAACTAAACAATGTTACAAATGATTTCATTGGCCACATCCAAAAGCATGTGGTGTTTGACGAGATAGGCATAATTAAGCTGCATGTACAGACAGCAGTATCGTCTAATGTGTACCCAGCTTGAAAGTTACAGTAACTCGCAGAGTCATGCATTGCAAATTCTTGTAATTCTTGCACTGCACTAGTTACAGGTTTGCACCTTTAAAACAGATTAGGGAGTATTAGCAGGGGATGGCTGTCCGGTCAGCACTCACTGTGGACAGTCTGACCCGAAGTGTGAAGATTTACTTATCTATAACATTTTAACTTTCAGTAGTTATTGTATATAACATTCCATCCACAACAACTAGTGTCAAATTCTGTTATACAATATAAACTCAGTGAACCTTAGCAAGAACATTTAAACCACAAAACCTAAAATACTATTTACGTTTATATAAAAAAAAGACTTTGGTAACGTTCACATACCTATTTATAGTTTTGAAAATGTACAAGTTTTAAAACGATGTTTAGAGAATGATGATGTGTGTGCGTATAAGCGCTAACCATTATCTGACATAGGTCGAGGTGTTTATAGGCAGGATGTGGTTTGGGCATAAGGTAATAAACTTCCGCCCACTGCAATCACAATTTTGCTTACTACAGTATATCTTCTTTCCTTTATCAGGAGTAAAGGGGCTATTTCAGGACATTTTCTAAGTAAACTCATTAGATTTGATCGCTTAGAAAATATCCCTACATCACTGTGTGTAGGGTGCCATAGCGATACACAGCCCCACGCATCTCTATCGCCCGGTGATTAATATCCAGCATGCTTTATAAATCTACATACTTTATAATCGCCGGTCAAAGCCAGTGTTCTCGAAGAGCTTTGGCGCTGACAGATTGCTCAGCACACAGCGCTGGCACATCGCTTGCTGAACGATCTACATTGCTCAGATCACTCAGTAGTCTTGCCCCATGTGTAGACCCCTTTAAGCCCCATACACATGTATTTAAGCCCCACGTGATGCTGGCCAGGCTGATATAGTTAACAAGACCTGCCGCAGGTTGCCGATATTGAGTGTGCACACTGAACAATATCGGTAAACGATGTTGTTCAGTGAAGTCACCACGGCAGGTTGAACATGCGGGTTGGCTATAAAGGAAAACTGCATTTCAGCAGATGGGAGGGGTCATTAATGATGCACCGGAGCGTGCTTCATTAACAATATTGAATCTACACACTAGAAGATATCGCTCAGAAGCTCCTTTCTGAGCTTCGCATAGTATTACACCGCCTTTGCATACCAAGTGACCGTGGTTGTACAATAGCGGCCAGGTCTAAAATTAGGTCTATAGTAATTGGTTGCCAAAATTTACATTTCGGCTCTGTATCTTTCCTGTAGTAATGTATAATTAATAAAGAAGATTTTTTTAAAAAAAACACGTTTATTTAAGATACGTGGTTTATTTAATAAATTGTGTTTTTCTGTGCATTTGAAACCAAGTATGTTGTCCGTATAATCTATAATCAAGTTTTTATTTAGTTATCTTCTGTGTTGCCAAGCAATAATTAAATTTTTTGTAAAATGTTATTCGGTAGATGCAATCCAGTTACATACTTGGAATTATTAGAACTTGCCTTTCTCCAAGTTCCGTGACTTGTAGTGTCCATAAATGGCATTTCTTGTAGGCAAAAGTAAACTATTTCTAATGTGTCACATGAAGAAAAGGGTGTTGTGACCTTTTAGGGCAACTCACAAACTTTTGTAATACACAGTTTTAGATTTTAAAATAAGAAAAAATTGTATACACTTAGAGGATCATTTAAAAAAACAAACTATTTTTTGGTTCAAAACAATGGCTGGTATTCAATTTGCCCACCCAGGCTATTCAATTGTGTCCGATAATGGCCGTTATCGAGGATTTTGCTTTGCTTGCCTGAGGTGGATGAAACAAAATCTGTGATAACCAGCCCTATTGTCCCTGTTGTGTTTTGCCAAAATACATAGATGGGGAAATTTTATATTTGGATTCTGTGTGTTTTCGCATGAAAACTGAGTATTTTTCCACATAAAAGATAATGTAGAATTGAATAGCCCGAAGCGACGCTGAGGAATATGTATGTTCTATATAAGAAACTGTTAATAAATAAATCAGACAAACATTGTAAAATATGGTTTTCTTTTTGTTTTGATTGTTGTTGTGTGCAAATTTATCGGGGACAATTGAATACTCCCCAATTTTTATTTTCCATGATCAAGGATAAAAGATAATGGATATACACTTTTCCATTAAGAAAATATTTTGTTTGTATTGATGGTTTAAGGGACCGTTGTGTGTGAATCTACTTCAATTCCAAACGTTAAATTGATTTTTGTTTGATGAAACTTTTGCTATTCTTGCCACTTACTGTATATGGTCTGTGGATTACTATAATTATGGTTTTATATTTTATCTTAAGCTGTATGCCTGACTTCTAGCTCCTCGTGTCTCAGCTTGTGTTTAGAATGAGCGGTCTGTCTCACACACTGGGAGAGGAAGTAGATTAACATACATAAACAGTGATTTTGACCCGCACACTTCATTAGCCAAAGGGGCCAGGAACATTTTTGTGCTGCCTCAAACAAGAGTGACTGAAGAAGCTTTTGTGTCTGGGCTTGTGGGGGGGGAGGGGGGAGTGCTTTGCTTCACAAGAGGGGTGAGTGCTTTGCTTCACAAGAGGGGTGAGGGGCAAAAATCACACTTTAGTAAAGCAGCAGGTCAGAGGCCAACTGGAACAGCTGGGGCCCTATCCCCCCCACCCTTTTCAGGAATTAATCCCCCTTCTGTGGAATAAAATCTTTACTCACCCAAGTTGAAAATATAAAGCACTCACCCATGTAACTCCTTCCTGACAGTTTTTTTAAGTTTTGTAATTCTATGTGATTTTATAATTTCTTGTCTTCACATTTCACATTTTGCAGATGATCTGTGCCATTTTAGCAAAAATTAAGAACTTAAACAGTATTTGTTACATGCCCACACGAAGGTAGACCATTTTTGTTCTGAACCAGAATTTGTTCATAAGGCACCAGTGATGTCATCAGCCCGAGTCAATCTGAAAGGCTGTCTACATTATATGTAGGGGACAAGTGCTCTTTAAAACAATGTAATTAGTGTAATTCATTTCATGAGATGCAAACTGCCTTCCCGTAATTTGGGCTGTCGTAGGAAAGAATTACAATCGGATTTATAATCCCTGCAGGTGTTGTTTTATGAGGTTTGATTTGTAATTTTTGGAGATGCATTTATTTTCTCCCACTTTTTTTTTAAATCACTGATGAAACTAGAGGGTCAATCCAATATATATATATATATATATATATATATATATATATATATATATATATATATATATATTTCTTATTTGGTGCACACAGATTCCGCAGCGCTTTACAGAGAATATTTGACCGTGCACATGCCCAGTGGAATTTACTATCTATATTCTTAACCAAATGGACATGCGCTCACACACAATCACGGGCTAATTTTGTCAGGAGCCAATTAACCTACCAGCATATTTTTGGATTGTTTGTGGAAATCTAACATGGAGGAAAAACACCCAAGCATGTGGAAAATACACACTGCACATAGGGCCTTATTCTAGTTCACTCTTTCTGACAAAATCCTTCTTAGCTGGACAAAACCATGTGCATTGCAGGGGGGCAGATATAAAATGCGCAGAATGAATTCGATTTGGGTGAGTTATTTTGTTTCTGTGCAGGGTAAATACTGGGTGCTTTATTTTTACACTGCAATATAGATCTCACTTTGAAGTAAAACCCCACCCAAATCTAATTATACCTGCACAAGTTACATCTACCCCACCTGCAGTGCACATGGTTTTGTCCATTTTTAAGAAGGATTTTGTCAGAGTGAACTAGAATAAGGCCCATAGTTAGGTCCTTGCTTGGAATTGAACAAATGACCTCAGTGCTGTGAAACAGTAATGCTAACCATAATGTCCCCTGTGCTGCCCGTGCAAAGTTATTGTTGCTCTGTTCCAATGTCAATCTCACACCCTTTGTAGCCCAATTTCTACCTGAATTTGCTCAAAATTGCTTGCAGCCCTGTGTGCCTCGGAGGTGCGGTTTCATTTATTTTTGGCAATTTAAGTCCTTACATTGTATCACAAATAACTTACTACTACACAAAATTGAAGCACTAGCACAGCTACTTACAGCGTCACGCCATTCAGTCTTGCACACGCCTTATCTGTGGGCTCACCCTACAGCAAGTTATTGACCCCAGACCTACCTCATGTCTTTGTAAAAATAATGTCCAAAGAATGCCAAAATATGATGAAAAACATGGTTTGGCCACCCCGGAGTCCAGATTGTAACCCAATTGAACTCTTGCGGAATCACCTTGACAGATGCGTTTGTGAAGAGCCAATTATAAGGAAGAATCATCTGTGGGAGGTACTGCAAGAGAAGTGGAGGGAAATCTGAGCTGAAACTTTAGAAAAATTGGTAGCTAGAATGCTCAGCGTGTGTGCTGCGAAGGACCGGTTCTTTAATGAAAGCAAAATCTAAGTAAATCATCTTTCCAATTGTTTGAAAACCCTGTAAATGAATTAAATTGTGATTTTACTCCACTTCACTAAATATGAATTTATCACAAAATTGCGTCCCTCCTTGGGAGAAAAAAAATCACAAATATTGTGGTGTATTGAAATAAATGGCCGATAGACAATATGAATGGTATATCATTAACATTATGTAATCTAGTGTGTATGGGGCAGTATTAAAGTAGAAGACACGTTCAGTACATGTTTTCTAGAATCTGTCCTTACTCATTTCAGCAACTGTTTGTATTTCAAAAAGTCTCAGCCCAAATGGAAAAATACAATGCTTGTCTTTACTTATGTTAACACATTTCTTTGGCTACATTTAAACCAATATATTTGTTAAGGTGCCTATAGACTTGTGCAATTTGGGCACTTTTCATTCGATTCCGACTGATCGTTCCAACAAATCTGCTGAAAAGTGTCAACTCGCATGGGTTTTACACCTGAATCTGATGCGCGGTCCCGTATGCATTGGATCGGAACCGGAGATTTGCAAGGGATATACTAAGGATTTGTTGGATCCTGAACCCTTGCTCGGATCACATGCAGTTATATCGTATGCATAAGGACTTTTGGACCCTTTGGAGAAGTTGCACAGATTTGACCACTTCCTATGTGATAAACATGGAAGATCTCTTATCAGTGTTTGTCAAGCACATGGAGAGGGGCTTGGGGAAATCCTTTGATTCCCATTTATTGTCTCTGAGATGAAAGCTTTGGGGCATATTATATATATATATATATAGCAGAGCGATAGGTCGCACAACGCTTAGATTCCAATGGTGTCCGTGCCCGGTTTTATATATTCATATAGTTGCCATCCTTTATGGAGAACACGTCCCTTTAAGGAAGAAACCAGCACTGGACCAGAGCTTTTGTAGCAAAAAACTTTTTTATAAATCCAACTCAGGGAAATGGCTTTACAATGGCATAAGTCCGGCTTGTCACAGTATGTAACCACTAAAGGCCCCCATACACTAGGGCGACTTGTCCTTAGGACAAGTCGCCCCCGACTTCGCCCTGAGCTTCCCCGGCTGCTCCTGAGCTTGATTAGATTGGCACTTGATGTGCCATTTTTTACATGTGATAAATCGTCTCGATTTATCACATGTAAAAAACCCGGGGAGAGGGGGGGGGGGGGGCTACAGAGGTGGGAGCTGGTGGGAGCAGGGGGGATGGGGACGCTGCGGGGGACAGCGTCTGTGCGGCGAGGCGGTAGAGGGAGCAGGGGGGGCTGGGGACGCTGCGGGGGACACAGGCGGCATAGAGCCGGGCAGGGGGAGCCGGCGGGAGCTGTCAGTGCTAGAAAAAAAAGCCTATACAATGAATGGGCAGCCTGTGATTGGCTGAGCGCTGTCTCAGCCAATCGCTGACTGGCTGAGAGAGCGCTCAGCCAATCACAGGCCGCCCATGCATTGTATGGGCTTTTTTTTTTTTTTAATTCAATACTGACAGCTCCCGCCGGCTCCCCCTGCCCGGCTCTATGCCGCCTGTGTCCCCCGCAGCGTCCCCAGCCCCCCCTGCTCCCTCTACCGTCTCGCCGCCCCACTAGGTCCCAAGTCGGGTGGTCGGACGTGCAGCAGGTCCGACCACCCGACGCAGATCCGATGCGCACGGGACCGTGCATCGGATCTGAGGGGACATCAAAACTAGCCGATTTTGGTCCGATTTCGGCCAGATCCGACTGATCTGGCTGAAATCTGACCAAAATCGGCTAGTGTATGGGGGCCTTAAGTCTGGAACATTTAGTCCCAACCCTCAGGCATACACATATACGTTACTGTGAGCCATTTCCCTGAGTTGGATTTATAAAAAAGTTTTTTTGCTACAAAAGCTCTGGTCCAGTGCTGGTTTCTTCCTTAAAAGGACATGTTCTCCATAAAGGATGGCAAATATATATATATATATATATATATATATATATATATATATATATATATATATATATATATATATATATATATATATATATATATATATATATATATATATATATATATATATATATTCTAGAAACCTAAGATTTTAACTGCAGGAGTGTGTATATATGCAATAATTGAAAGGAAAAAAATATATATTATTTCAGTTACTTATTAATTTCTGTCCCTGTCATGCATAGGCTAAGTACAGACTAGGCAATGTGTCATCTGATCCAGTGGATCAGATCCACATGCCATGTACATCGTGTAGTGTATACCCACTACAATGTGCTCCGCCTGCCGACCTGTTGGTTGTCCCATCTGCTGTGCTGCATGGCAGATGAAGACCGCAGCTGACTTCATGTTAAATGATGCGCTAATTTGTTCATGACTGCATTCACTATATTGTACAGCAGGGGTGGGGAACCTTTTTTGTGCCAAGGGCCGTTTGTAAGGGGAAAAAATCCTTCGGGGGCCATGTGTAAAAAATCTCTCTTACAATTTGTCCTGCTGCAGCTGTCCCATGCTCCGGCGGCTGCCGCTGAATAGGACTGACAGTCTACAGCTGCTGTTGATTAAGAGAAATCTCGCGAGAACTACTGACTTCTCGAGAGAATTCCCCTGTACTTTACTTCCGGCAAAGACGCCGGGCAGGAGGGAGGGCCACTCAGACCGGCTACGGAGGCCGCATACGGCCCCCGGGCCTGAGGTTCCCCACCCCTGTTGTACAGAGTGTACAGCTGACATCTCATCACATTGGTCTTGCTGTCAGCCACGGTCCCAGTACAATACACAAAAACACTAGTTTTTTTATTGTTTGAAACCAATGAATGTACCAGTATGCTTGTATTGTGAGAGGAATCCAGAGTACCCACCATACACTCAGGTAAACATATAAGAAACCTACAAACACCACATAAATAAGGCCTTTGATGGAGTTGAACCCAAGACCTCAATGCTATGAGCAAACAAACAAACCAACCAAAATGTCACTGTTCTGCCCATTACATATTTTGGAGTATTTCTTTTTTTTTTTGTTTTATAAGAATGTTGGCGGCATATTGATGTTTTAGCATATTATTGGCTCATGCAGTTTGTTCTTTCTTAAACCAAGTTGGTGAAAAAGAAACGGCTATTTTTTTATTTCTATTCAAAAATGGTCTACATTGAATGTTGAACGATTTTAATGTTCTTTTTTAAAAATGGCTCCAAATTGGATCTGCTCCAAGCGCTAAGGCTGTTGAGCCTGACTAGACATTAGGATCTGAAAGGGCTACAGATTTTCATTTTAACAATAGTTCAAAATCTGTTTTTATTGATGAAATATTGAATATGCGTGAAACTCAAAGGGGTAGGTATTCTACGTGCTGGTTTTAAAGCTGCTGATGATCCGTGGTTTTGACTCATGAATTTTGATCCTGCTTACAATCTATGGGGAAATAGGCATTGATACATAAGGATAGATACTGTATTCTTTATTGTATCGATTCCACCAGAATGCAAGGTTCTGTGACTGGTTCTGGAATTTGATAAGCTTGCCTGAAGAAATGAGTTTTCAGGGAACGTTTATAGGATTGGAGAGTCTTATTGTGCTTGGGGGGGCATTCCACAGAGTGGGTGCAGCCCGAAGAAAGTCTTGCATTCGGGAATGGGAGCAAGTAATGAGTGTGGATGAGAGACGCAGATCTTGGGAGGAGCGTAGAGGTCGTGTTGGAAGATACTTTGAGATAAGAGAAGATATGTATGTTGGTTTAGTTTGGTTTATGGCTTTGTGTGAAAGTAAAATAATTTTGTATTGAATACGGTAGAATACAGGTAACCGCATACAGATGATACTGAAATCCAAAAGAGCTTTGAAACTAAACATTAAGTAAATCCCCCTCCAAAGACACAATTTTGTAAGTGCAATACTTGGTGTCCGTGTTGCTTTGCTAACTCAATTGTCCAAGCAATCCATGTCTTATACAATCAGTTATACAGATGACTTTGTATTTCAGCAGTGAAGATTGTGTGTGCAGAATTAATGAATCCCCTCCCCCTCTCACTGCAGACAAAGGCTGTTTACTCGTTCTAGAGGTATTTCCTGGGTCAGGATGGATAAGGGATTTGAGTGTTTAATGAGAAAACAAATGTCTTTCTTTCTTAGGGTTGGTGGGGGGAATAGTTAACCAATGATAGTTTTGGGGGCATTCCAAGTTGTAATTAGTAGTGAGCAATTAAATGATATTTATCTCAGCATGCAAATAAATAATGAAGTATCATTTGTAAATTTGGCACTCATGAGTGCTCCACAGCCAAATAGTTCTTGGTTTCTGGGCCTAATTCAGACATGATCACAGGGAAAATTTGTTCTCAAAATGGGCAAAACCATGTGCAATGCAGGTGGGGCAGATGTAACACAAGTTTTTGCCCAGTGTGTATGCTCAAAATCGCTCAGGGCATTCACACAGAACAATTTTTTTTCTCCCCCCTGCCCAGCAATTTTCGGCAATGTGAAAGGTTTTCCATATGTAGGGGCATTTTCCAAGCGATCTAGAGCAATCTCCTCGACCTTGCACTGGAAACTCACCTATTTACCATACCCTACCACTACATAACCTAGTCCTGATGCTGGTGATCTGACCCCCTGACTCAAGCCTTGACCACCTCTGACTGCTTTTATCCTGCTATCAAGCCACCTCCCACTTGCTTGCACCTCATGTTATCTGTCTATCTCCCATTCCTACTACATTGTAAGCTCCTCAGAGCAGGGCCCTTTTCCCTCTGGTTGTCAGCTCTTCTCTTTCACTTACAGCTCTCCCAAAACTCAAACAATCAGCGACCATCTCCATCTTTGGCCACCAACCCATTGTAGTACTTCCTACTTACATCTAAGCTGTAGTATGTATTAAATTGTAGTGCTCTTTTTACCTGTACTCTATTTTTGTTGTTTATTTACTCTAATGTTAAGGTTTTTTTTTTTTTTTCTCCTTGTACTGTTCGATTGTATCACCATTGTACGGCGCTGTGAAACACTTGTGGCTTCTTATAAATAAAATATAACAATAATCATTAGAAAATGCCCTTACATTGCTCCATGTGTATGCCCCATAAGCCATGGAAAGTGATAAAAGTACCACAATCCGCTCCGATTTGCCATTTTAATGATGTTAAATAATGTCAGGCGCTTATTGGTAGTTTATCTCTTTACACCTTATCACTCTCCAAGGCTTAGTACAAGGCTCAGTCTTAAGTCCTCTGCTTTTCTCAATCTATACTTCCTCTCTTGGCAAACTAATCAGCTCTTTCGGATTTCAGTATCACTTATATGCGGATGATTCTCAAATCTATCTATCAACCCCAGAGTTGTCACCAGTGGTTTTAGGTCGAGTCTCTGACTGTCTCTCTGCCATCTCATCTTGGATGTCTTCTCGCCAACTCAAACCCAATATTTCCAAAACGGAATTACTTATATTCTCGCCAACTCAGAACAGTTACCATCCTGCTATCTCCATTGCTGTTGACAACTCGACAATCTTCCCTACCCCACAAACTGAACTGTCCTTTCTTCCCCACATTCAATCTGTCTCCAAATCATGTTACATGCATCTAAAAAACATATCCAAAATACCACCGTATCTCACACAAGACGCTACTAAATCTCTTATCCATGCAATGATTATTGCAATAGTCTCCTAACTGGTCTTCCCAAGAGCAGACTCTCGCCACTGCAAACTATTTTAAATGCGGCTGCTAGGCTGATCTTCCTAGCAAGACGCTCATCGTCTGCTGATCTGCTCTGCCAGTCCCTCCATTGGTTGCCTGTATATTACCGTATTCAATATAAAACACTTCTACTCCCATATAAAGCTATTAACCATACTGTACCAGCATATATCTCTACTTATCACAAAATATCTCCCATCCCAACCAATCCGCTCTGCACAAGATCTGCGTCTCTCTTCTGCACGAATCACTAGCTCCCATTCACGATTACAGGACTTTCAGTGGGCTCCTCCCATCCTATGGAATGCCCTTCCACGCACAATAAGACTCTCCACTAGTCTCCAAACTTTCAAGTGCTTCTTGAAAACTCACCTCTTCAGGCAAGCCTATCATATTTAAGTTCCACACGCATATCCCTATGAGGCACCTATGTATTATTTAGCTTCCCTTCTGGACTTTTAACTTGGTGGGACTGCTATGCTATTACTGGTGCCTGTCATTGTTTTGCCCTTCTATATCCCTATAGATTGTAAGCTTGCAGCAGGGCCCTCTAACCTCCAAGTCTTTCTGTTTTTACCCAGTTTTTTTATCACTGTCTACTATTGTAAAGCCAGTGGCGTAGCTACAGGGGTCGCAGCGGTCGCACCTGCGACCGGGCCCCTGAGCCAGGGGGGCCCAACCCCCGCCACTGTCTGGCCGTCCTGGATGTCCGGCCGTCCTGGACGTCCAGCCCCGTTCCCAGGCTGCTCTTTTGCTTGGCTCCGTTCGGCCAACTCTGCTGGACAGGTACGTCGCCCTCCACCCCCCCGCCCGCTGGTGTCACTCCCGAGCTGCTGCTGCGTGGTGGGGGACGCGCTGTGACCCGGCGCTCCCTCCGTGCACCCATCCTGCGGCTGTTCTGTGCGACCGCAGCGCCGCACTCATAGCGTGCAGGGACCGAGACTGCCGCGCAGTATTCTCACTTTGACGCGGGTCTGACTCTCCGCTTCCCCCACGGCATTGCAGCTCCCTGATCCCTGCCTTGCACGGCGGGTAGGGGACTACAAGAACCATAGTGCACAGCTTCTCGGCACCCAGGCAGGAACCCCCCCTGGCCTCCCAGCACAATCAGCTCTTAAGACCCAGTCCTACCATCTTCCCTCACCAGGTGCTCCCTCCCCTGGCTCACTGGACTCCTCTGGCCCCCCTCTATGTTCTCTCACTAAATTGCCCTGCTAAGGGGGAAAATTAACATCCCCGTTTCTATGGTCACTCAAAGGGCCTCAGTTTTTTTTATTCAATATTTTGTTGTATGTAGGGGGGGGCCCAAGCTGACCTTTCGCACCAGGGCCCATGAACCCTTAGCTACGCCCCTGTGTAAAGCGCAACGGAATCTGCTGCACTATATAATAAACTGTTAATAAATAAATAAATACATTTGCCCCCAAATCTTTTAGTTAGGCAAATTTTTACCACCTTTTATATGTAGATTTGAAACTCTTTAAAGTTAACAATACACCTTTTTTTACCAGAAGTAATGCTTTTTAAATTATATACGTGTGTGTGCGCAAGTATCTGATATATGATGGGATAATAACTAGAAAGGGGCTCTTATGCCTAACAATGCCAATAAGCATCTAATATGTATAGTTTAGGCAAAGGTATTGACAATTACATTAATACTATATTTTAAAAGATCATCCTGCCCAAGTCAGCCAGTGGTAGAAATCTAACTTTGTGTTCAGCATTATAAGAGGCCATAAATTGCCATGATATTTCAATGGATTCCAAGCCTGAATGGGTTTGTCTGATATCCTTACAACATGAGATATTACGTTTACAGTTTCCCAAATTGCTGTACTATTTTATTAATTAACCATAGTGCAACTATTTTATAAGTATTGCAACATACAATTCTCAGTGTAAATGGATGGTTCTATCTTAAATACATGCAGTGCTAGGCCAACACCACAATGGCAAAAAAATTGTGCCAACAGTGGCAAAATTATTTTGACACTGTTAAAATGCTATAAGTGTCATTTTTACTTTGATGACATTGTGGTGTCGGCATAGTGTTGCCTACAGTAGCATTGTATGTATTCCAGATACACTGTGGATCTCTAAAGACGGCATTCCTTCCATCCATAATAATTTATATTCAGTTATTTAGTGATTTGAGGTGCCTGCCCCATGATTCTCAGAGAATATTTAGTCATTCACTTCCTGCCTACAATCTCTATTCCTTTTGCATATATTTTCTTGTCAGATGCCAAGTAACTACCTAGTGTGTTTGGAAATTGTAAAAGTAAATCTGAGTATCTAGGAAAAGAATACACAAGCACTGGGAGCACTAAAGTTGGCCATACATTAGGACGACCTGATTGTATGCAGGTCATGGAGTGGTTGAATGAGCAATCGTATGTTCTTAAAATGCACAAATGATCTGCTCAGCTACGCAATGAGAGCCCATGGATGAGATGTGCAGCTTATGTCCTTTGAGGGCCGACATCCCAATCTGTGGGACCGTGCATCAGAATGAAATTACGCGCGATGTGCAAGACATCGGTCGCACTTGTGCATTCGGGTCCGATGCCGTTCTGTGTATGGGGTTAAAACTCCACATAAATAGGAGCCTGGTTAGAGTCAACCTAGTGTTCTCTGTGCAATAAGGAAACTATACTAACCACTGTGCTGCAAGCCACCTGAAAAAGTCCTGAATCTTCCCCCCCGGTCTCCTCTTACATTTCCATCTGACCACTAATTAAGATATTGCAGCTTGTGATTGGGGCTCTTGCTCACAATCCCTCTGCTGCTACTTTCAGTTGGCTAACAAAATAAAATGAAAGAGGGAGAGACCGTTTATGTAGAAGCCCACCATGGCCTAAAGTTGGGAGTGGAGAAGAGCTCTGTTCTACCACTTTCTATTAGGTGTTAGAAACGTTTTGTGGCCTTACAGCTGCATTATCTCCCCTAACGTTGGCAACTTTTCCATATGTCCCATTTTTACACATTCATATTGATGCCTTCTGGTTCTGTCCATTCTGTCCAACAATGTTGGTTTTGCAAGATCTTGATAATTTTGTTCATACATTTAAAATCCATAAAATGTATCTAAAATGTGAGAGGCCCTCATAGATACTTGCAACCATGTCATATAGTAGTAGTACGTTTATTTATAAGGCGCCACAAAGTGTCCGCAGCGCCGTACATAGCAAACAAAAAAAAAAAAAAAAAAAAATTTTTGGGTTCCCAAACTTTTTGGAATTGCACCACCCCAGAGTATCTGCATTTTTCTACTGCACCACTAGCCCAAAAGGTTTTAGCAAAAATAATTAAGTAAAATGTGACCATTATGCTCAGCTATGTGGTAGTGGGCAGGGCTGTACTTCTATTTGTCCACATGCTTTGTCAGTGGCAGCCCTCACATTGACCCAAAATCATTTTACTTGGTCCTGGATCGTTAACCAGTGGTACCCCTGCATGTGCCCAGTGGCACTCCCAATCTGCCACGCCTCCCCGTTTGGGAACCACTGGGTTAAGTCCAGGATGTTAATACTTAACACATCAAATGTAAGTTTCAAACTTGTTCCCATTTCAAAATTTTGGTTCATATTTGCCTACTAGTTATCAAATTTTCTTTTTTACTTTCTTTCTCTTTTCTTCTTTCTTTCATATTCTATATAAACACACTACTTTCCTGTCATTGAATGGGGATTAAAAGGTGTTAAAAGGCTGAGTGCTTTCTCTTCATTTCTGCTCCAGTATGTGAGAAACTTCTGACCCCCATCCCGCCACTAAGGTTTTAGGATTAGGGTACCCACGGGCCTTTTTGTATGCTTCAGGAAGTAGAAGAGAAAAATTTAACTAGGCCCAGTTGGTGTTTCTATGGAAACCAGCCAGCGCCTGCTGCTTGGAACCATTCAGTACCTTTTGTCCTAGTTAGGCTTTGTTTAAGGTCTTTATGGCTAAGTCACCATCAGCATCAGCTTAACTAAAGTTTTGCATCCATGCTTTGCTCCATTTGCATTTGAAAGCAGCAATGTTTTCTCCTTTCTCTATTCCTCCTCCAGATCTCCTTTCTCCCAAATACGTTGCATCAGTCCCACCCTCCCCCCATCTGTTTATTTTTTAAGATTCCTTCCACATGTGGTACATACAGGGCCTACTTTTACTTTCCTAGTGCTTTTCCTCATTATTTTTCTTCCTCTCAGTGGAATCTGTATAAAATTAAATCTTTTGCATTGCAGCAAACTATAAATTTAGAAAAAAATATTTTTTTTTTTTAACAAACTGGTAGAATTATAAATGTAGAATCCTTTTTTTTTTTTTTTTGCAACAATTTGGCAGATGTGTTGTGTTTTTATCCTCTATTTTCTTTTAAATAAAATTCTACTTTTTTTATGTTCAATTCCGTTAATATTATTTTGAAGACTCTGTGTATGTTATACACAAAACACAAATTTGCTTTACATTTTTTCTCTTTACCTTTTTTCCCTCCTATTTCTTCCCCCATAAATATTAGAAGGAAAGAGCTGTAAACGTTTTTGAGCATTTTATTTTAAATTGAGAACTCTGTCGATTTATGTGCTTTCACTTTGCCAGGTAAATTGTTACGTATGAACAGTTTATATTGCGCTCTACCAATATGTGTGGTTGGTGCTGCTAATCCTGGGGTATGTCTACAGGGACCCCTTGGAGATTTGCTATAATTTGGTATGGATAGCGCACTCAGGGTAGGTGTTGTGCGGGGATAAGGGGAGGGAGTATGGGATGGGGATGGGGATGGGGTTAGGGAGGGGTGGGGTAGGATGGTAGAGAGAAAGGGGAGGAGGGGGGGGGGGGGGGTTAATGATGAGTCTCTACTCAGATGTAGTGAAAAGCCAGAGCTTTTATTGATAATTAAATATTAATTGTGAGGGGGAAAATAAATATATATATGAATGAAGAATCGAAAAAAGTCACTTGATGACCCTGACTGTGCCTATGAGGAGCCCTTTCGGGGATTAGGGTGTCAAAGGATCCCCTTTCTGCCATAGGTCTTTGTGTGGACCTATGTCTCCTGTCGGGTGTACAGTGGGGTGTGGGGGATATTGGGAGAGGGAAATGTAGAGGTAAGTCCTAGGAATAGGGTGCCTCCCGACCAACCACTATTAGGGATGTGGATGTGGGGGGTCCTGTACCTTGTTGGTGGGTGGACAAATGGCGTCCTATTGAGAAGTCACTGGGAAGATCCCTAACTCTACCTGTGAGGAGCACTGACGGGGATTGGGGTGCCAACGGATCCCCTTTCTACCATAAGTCCTTAATGTCTCCTGTGCAGGTGTGCAGTCGGGTGTGGGGTCCTGCGTGCTGATTTGTGGTGTGCAAAGTGTCAGAGATAGGAGTAGGTCTGTGCAGGTTGCGGCGTCCCGCACCTGGCCTCTTACCCTATTCCGTGATGGTGTCTAGAGTGTTCGGTGCCCGGCCGGGCAGGTGAGATGTTGATCCCATACACAGGAGGTCCTCCCGGTACCCGTCCTCTGTGTGGCAGGAAGGTCTGTGTCCCCGCTGACCATTTGGCCGCACTGACTCGCACCGGTCTTCCGGACCCGGCGGCGCTACGTATGTCAGAGCGCTCTACTCCGATTGGAGGAGACTTTCGCGGTGGTGGGTGGGTGTTGTAGTGTGGTCCAACACGTTTTGGCAAACATGCCTTTGTCAAGGATAGTGGTCGTGTTCAGATGACGGTTTATATAGCCACTGCTGGAGTGTCATGGGCAGTTGGCGTGTATAATCAGAGTTAATGGTTCAGTCCGTGTGCCGGTTGTTGCCATGGATACTATTGTTACCACGGGAACGTCCGGTGATTGGATTTTGAAAGGGTGTTAAGTAGTTTGTATCTGATAGATTTTGCATCATATTATGAAAGAATGATAGTTATTGTAAAACTGGGTGATTTTATGATAAATTAGAATGGCAATAAAATTAAATGAGATAAACGTTGAAAACAACGGAGAGACCAAAAATGGAAGAAATTAAAAAAGTAAAATAAATGGGAAGGTGTGTGTGGGGGGGGGGTTGGAGGGAGGAAGGAAAACGGGGGGGGGGGGGTTGGAGGGAAAAACGGGGGGGAGCATACCTCACAATTAATATTTCATTATCAATAAAAGCTCTGGCTTTTCACTACATCTGAGTAGAGACTCATCATTAAACCCCCCCCCTTATCCCATCCTCACTCCCCTTATCCCTGCACAACACCTACCCTGAGTGCGCTATCCATACCAAATTGTAGCAGGTAAATTGTTTCCCTGGCATATACAATTTGAAATATTAATGTGTATATATGTTGTCAACTTGTTTGTACTTATTTTGCTGATTTCCACCACCCCTTTCACATCACACCTAATTACAGGGTTCATACCGGTTCGACCTGGTAATTGGTGTAATGTGAAAGGGGTTACATCAGGCATTCCCAACCACGGTCCTCAAGGCACACCAACAGTGCAGGTTTTAGTGATATCCAGGCTTCAGCACAGATGGTTTAATCAGAATCCCTCAGATACCAATTAAGTCACCTGTGCTCAAGCCTGGATATCTACAAAATCTGCACTGTTGGTGTGCCTTGAGGACCGTGGTTGGGAAAGGGCTGGGTTACATGGTTCCACAAGCCGGTAGCAACATGGCAATACGAACTGGTAAAAAATAAGGGTTCTTAATGGTAATATTGGCGGTTCACTGAGGATCTCTGAACAGATCAAAATGCAGGGTCACACGGGATTGAACAGTTTCAAAGTCCCGGTGCAACCCTGCATTTTGCGGTCTGAAAAGGGTATTCAAAAGCCACCAGCACTTCATACAAACTCTTTAAGAATTGAAAATCATTGAATGCGTGGAAAAAAACAGCCTTAAATTTTAATCTGTTTGCTTGTTTCACACACACTCTGTGCTTTGATTTTTTTATTTTATTTTTTATAATTTGTCCTAACTCCCAACCAGTTGAAGATATTGTATTTATATAAAATGTAATGTAACATTTTTACACGCTCTGAATACAGTGCCTTTTTATATACTCTTTACCGTATTACATGAAGCGGAACAGGGTTAAACATTATCAGAGCTGTAGAAGGTAATAGTTGACTATTCTTACTTAGTTAATGAAGTGTTATGGTGTTTAGTGATACAGAAATCCTTTCTGTAATCAGCCGGTGTGATTAGGTACCCATAAAGTGAAAGTGCATCGCAGCTCAGGAATGTCATAAATGGATAGAAAGGTTAATTGTATGTTTTATGTATGTAAACATTGCCAATTTTCTTAAAGTAAGAGATTTGTGATTATTGTAGTACTTTTTTTTTTTTTTTTATTCATTTTTATTTCTTCTTGCTCCTTGGGCATAAAGCCTAAAGTCTGCTTCCATCTGGAGCTCACAGTAAGGTATAGAAGAGAGGGTTAGTTTAAGAGTAGGGATTCATGACGGGTATCATACCAAACATTAAAGGTCTTTGGTAGCAAAGTATCTCAGAGACACTAAGAGGCAGTTTGCAACGCAGGGAGTTAAAAAAAAATATCCACCTGGAGGTATGTAAGTGCATTAATCTCCGGAAAGGAGAATCGGATTCATATTTTAGACTTCAGGATTTTTGGTCAATGGGTGTGTTGTCATTGGTGTGTAGAGATATTGAGTTCCACAGTGCACCTTGCTTGTCAGCAGATCAGGAAAGCCGCACAGGCATAGTATGTTTACAACAATGTAGGGTGTATCTGAGAAAATAATAGCTGTATATAATATAATCTAGAAAGGTCTCTGATGCAACTGAAATTTTACTTTCTTTTAATCACGGAAGTCTTTTTACAATACAAGATCATGTAACAGCAGAACAAAACCCTTAGGATTGGGTGTTCACTGAAATACAGAGAATATCTTTCCCACCAACAACCGAGTTTGAGGATTTTTGACTTCTCATAGACCAAATCAATAACTTGTGTATTAAATAGTGTAGAGATATTATTGAGCCAGACCTTCCAGTTTTTACCTGCATCTGGTGTCTAATAAGTGATTTATTATGAGTTTGTTACTTCTACCACTTTTAGGGGGGTATTCAATCCTGGCCGCTATTTGCGAGGGGGGAATGCTGTCTTTTTCGACAGAATTGAAGAGGCAGATCGACAAAATGGGCCCGACTTTGAAAGCAG
Organism: Crinia signifera; assembly: GCF_055691185.1. Taxonomy (NCBI): domain Eukaryota; kingdom Metazoa; phylum Chordata; class Amphibia; order Anura; family Myobatrachidae; genus Crinia; species Crinia signifera. Next base: position 291,221,944 of record NC_139220.1, on the reverse strand, counting down.
TCGGGCCTGTTTTGTCGATTTTGGCCGTGAATTGTCATGATTGCGGCCGAATATCGACAAATCAGGACAGTTTACGAGGTCACGCCCCCTTTTCGCCTATCGTGAAGTGGGACATTGAATCACGTCTGGCGATCGGCGGTCAAGCAAAAGAAAACGGGCCAGGGTCACGGCTGTCGGGTCAAGCATTTATATATTTATATAGTGCACACAGATTACGCAGCACTTTACAGCGGATATTTGAACATCTCAGTACCTGCCCCAGTGTAGCTTAACATCTATATTCCCTACCATATGTACACGCGCACACATTTATTCTAGGGTTAATTTTGTTGGAAGTCACTTAACTACCAGTATATTTTTGGCTTGTGGGAGGAAACCAGAGTACTACGCAAGCAAGGGGAGAATATACAAACTCCCCACAGTTAGGGCCATGGTTAGGGGGGTAGTACCCATGACCTCAGCACTGTGAGGCAGTATTGCTAACCTATTATTACCAGCAAGAGTATTTCTTTTGTGTGAAAGGGTCAACCCGGGTCAAAATTGCTGGGAAATACCAGGGTCGAAGACCAGGCAATTTTGACCGGGGATGACCTTTCCACACAAGTAAACGACCCATGTTGAATGGCAATTTACTGGCTAGAAGTGTTTAATCGTGTAATTTTTGTTTTTCTGTGCGAAAGGAGTATTCTCTATGGAAAATGTCACCTAAAAAGTTAGAATTATAATATGCCTCATTTCTTAAGGCCTCCCGGAGGTGGCCACAATTATTACCTTGTGGTACAAGGCCATATTAACTGCACACTTTTTTTTTTAGTTATTCCACAAAATACACTTTTAATCTCCACAGATGTTTTTATATATCATTGTATCATGCCTGCACCAAAATAAATCAAGAGAGCACCATTGTACTCTTTATGACTTGCCGAATAATAACCATCATTATCCAATTCCAAGGCAGCACAGACATACTTGCCTACTACTACAAAAGGGAGGGGTAATTCTGGTTAGGAAAAAACATTTTGTATCCCAATTGCACACTGAGTAAGAAATATACACATAATAATCAGATAATACAGAGATCTTGGTTGCATATATCTGCAGATATAGGGCTAAGCCCCCAGGCCGTACGTCAAGGCGTCTGTGTCACTGGGGGTCCCTAATACTGGGTATGACATATCCAAATGTATACAGTACGGATGGTGTAATGGTTAGCATTACTGCCTCACAGCACCGAGGTCATGGGTTTGATTCCCACCATGGCTCTAACTGTGCGAAGTTTGTATATTTTCCCCATACTTGCATGGGTTTTCTCTGGGACCCTGGTTTCCTCCCACAATCCAAAAATATACTGGTAGGCTAATTGGCTCCCAAGAAAATGAACCCTAGAATGTCTGTGTGTGTGTACATGTGGTAGGGAATCTAGATTGTAAGCTCCACTGGGGCAAGGACTGATGTGAATGTTCAAATATTCTCTGTAAAGCGCTGCTGAATTTTTGTGTGCACTATATAAAAACTGGTAAATAAATGTATGTGAGCCCTATAGAGATACTATACTTGGTAAAGTGCTGGGAAATGGCACTGATGATTGTATCTGTGTCTCATTCCTTTTTTCCCCAAAAAATGTAACGGTGCAATGTGGGCTAGGTGAAATGAGGGAGATTGGTAGACTAATGAGGGAGAGCGGGAGATTGCTGCTAATTCAGGGAGTCTACTGCAGAATGCAGGAGGGTAGGCATTAATGAGCACAGATAATGCAGTGACATTGCAAATTAGACAATGCATAAATCTACTAAACATAACATAAACTGTAGAAAATTCCGCTTAACCTATCCAGCTTGTTAAGCGCCCCGTCCACTATGCAGACATATCTGAAGCTACAAATCTCTTCAGATTTCCCTTGAACTTTCCCAGGCATAGGCACAGTTTCTGTGGGTGCTCCTGTACCTTAGCACTCACAGTAAATGTTAGGCATCCACCAGGCCCATCAGCACGTCAGACTGCAGACAAGAGTACAGCGCAGGGCCAGAGGTAGCGCAGCAGGCGGAAGGGAGCGCATGCTTATGTCAAATGGCGCAGCAATACAGACTGTACAGGGCAGAGCACGGTGGGACGTTGGGAGGGAGGGAGCTGACCTCACAAAGCGGGAAGAAGTACAGGGCAGAGTGCGGCGGGAGATATATCACTATATATGCGTTCACTGTATCAGCAGTGTCTCACAGCCATGCTGGTGTAGGATTGTGCATTTGGTCTGCAATGTACAGTATAGTCATGTGAGTATTAATACTAAATCATTCTGGTGGCATCGATTACTTTCAATGCATTTCATGGTGTGCATCATTACATTGTGCCGTAATGTGTAAAAATGGGGACACTGCTGCTGTCGTTTGAATATTGGAGACAACTGTGCTGTGTAATATAAATTGGTAATAATTTGTTGCCATGCCCTTTCCCCGTGAAGCCACTTCCCTATATTTCTCTACCGTCCAATGGGATACTGGGCTTCACTACTATGGGGATTGAGACCTCCGCAGGAGAGACAGGCACATAAAAGAACTTTCAGTGTGGGTGCACTGGCTCCTCCCCTCAATCTCCCTCCACTAGTCAGTTTTGAAAAATGTGCCTCAGGAGAGGCAGTGCTTCTGGATGCTCCAGAGTTTTTTCCACATTTATTTTCAAGTTTGTTATTTTGGGGCGCTGTGGTGACCACACAGCTGTCCTGCTTCGTGGGTGTCAGGGGAAGGGTCAGTCCCCGACCTCTTCAGGTGCAGAGCTGACCCTGCTACAGGACAATCCAGTCCTGCGTGGGACTTGTCACCGCACAGCATTGCGCTGTAGCGAGCAAGTCCCCTAGCCGCCGCACACCCCTGACAGGTCTGAAGACATCGGTGGTTAGTACAGGCTGGGGGTCCCACAAGGGGTCCCCGCAGCCATTTCTGGTGCGGCAAGACGACGGCTAGTAATAGTGGCTCTCCAGCAGGGACCGCGTGAACACCGCGTCTGGTAACTGGCATAGGGGTGCTGCCGCTGGACCACCAGGGACACCCCTCAGGGTATAATGTATGATATATATTTTACACCTTTAATAATGTCAGTATAAATATATGTAAGCGCCAGCTCCGTGTAAGGGGGCGGGGCTTCACTCAGAGCGGGACCAAGCTCTGCTGGGCGCGCGCTGTCACTTCCTGCTTCTTCACACGCTGCCAGACTCCATTACAGGGCTCCTCACTGGCGTGGTGGATCCGGGTACTTGCAGCACTGCAGAGACAGCAGGTTTTTATAGCGATTTAGCGCTGCTGCGCTATCTAGCTTAGTCAGACACTGTGTTGTTTATATCACTGTGTTTAGCGTTACCAGCTCACCCAGATCTGTGAGTTCAGGTTAAGGGTGCACTTGGCTCCCCAATTGCTCTGTTTTTTCCCCACTGATTAGTTACAGACACAGCATAAAACAAGCACATAGTCTGTTTTCACTCAGAGGAAACACATCCAGCAGTGTGTGCACGTGTGTGACTGCGTGGGGGTTGTGTTTGTTACTACAGACATTGTAGTACTATCTCATCATGGTGAAAAAGTTCACTTGTATGGTGTGTAGCACCAAGTTTGTGCCCAAGTCTCAGTCCCAGGTTACTTGTGAGGCTTGTATGTCACCACAGCCTAGTAGTGCCGACACCCAGATCAGTGGGGTACCCCCACAGCTTGTGGGGCCATCGCAGGCAGACGAGCAGGAGCCTGCTTGGGCTTCCAACATAAAGACCTTGTTGGATTCTGTGGCTTCACAGCTTTCCACTAACACTCAGCAAACGCAGAGGGTTCAGAGGGAATTGTCCATGTTAGCTGCCAGGGTGGATATTCTTCATACCCTTAATGTACCTCCTCCTCCCGCACAGCCTCAAAAAAGGCAGGCTACTGCGATGGATCCTGACACAGAGGATGACGATGAGGACATATTGGAGGAGGGTGAGGAGCAGGGTCTGCAGGAACCAGCTCCGGAGGCGGCAGTGCATGGTCCCGAGCCACTTATCAGGGCCATTAGGGATGTTTTAGATCTCCCAGTGGAGGCATCCGCAGAAGGAGATCCTTTCTTCATGACTCAGAGGAAACAGCCAGTATACTTCCCTGAGCAGGCGGAGTTAGAAACTGTTTTCAGGGCTGCATGGCAAAACCCTGATAAGAGGTTTACTCTTTCAAAACGGTTCACAAATGCATATCCTTTTGAACCTTTGGGCAGAAAGAAGTGGGAGGAGCCACCGGTAGTGGACTCCTCTGTTTCCCGCCTTTCTAAAAAGGTATTGCTACCAGTCCCAGGGGTATCCACCCTTAAGGACGGGGCGGACAGGAGGCTGGAAGCTACCCTCAAGTCCATATATACGGCTAGTGGGGCTTCCCAGCGCCCAGTTTTAGCCAGCTGCTGGATGGCTAAGGCAATTCATACATGGTCAACCAAAATTCAGGAAGGGTTGTTGGGTGACATGACTGTGGCCCAAATAGGTGACAGCCTGCGTCACATTCAGGATACCGCTAAGATCCTGTGCGAGGCGCACCTTCCTTCCATCAGCTCCCACGGCTGCAAAGCGTACCTTCACAGGTGCTTCCCAGCAGTCCTTTCGTGGGAACAGGTTTCGCCCCAAAGCTAGGGGCGCCTCCAATGCCAGCAGGGGCACGAGAGGCAAGTTTAGGAAGCCTAACACCTCCAACACCCAAGACCGCCCAAATGCCGCGGCTTCCTCTAAGCCTGCAGCATGACGGGGTTTTCCCGCCACGAGACTCTCTCGCTGTGGGAGCGCGATTGTTGCATTTCAGCCATGTGTGGGACGCCTCGGGTCTGGATTCCTGGGCCAGGGGTCTCATTTCTCTAGGTTACAGGCTGGAATTCGACAAACCTCCTCCCAGACGATACTTCAAGTCGGCACTTCCAGCATCCCAGGAGGATCAGGTGCTCCTTCAGGGGGCCATTACCAGGCTGCTTCAGTCTCAGGTAATTGTACCGGTGCCGGACACGGAGCAGGGCCAGGGATATTATTCAATCTTATTCCTGGTTCCGAAGCCAGACGGCTCAGTAAGACCCATCCTGAATCTAAAGTCACTGAACCCCTTCCTGCATGTGTTCAAGTTCAGGATGGAGTCCTTGCGCTCTGTGATCGCCAGTCTAGAAAGAGGGGAGTTCTTGGCCTCTATAGACGTCAAAGACGCCTATCTACACATTCCTATCTGGCCCCCACACCAAATCTATCTCAGGTTTGCCTTGGGGAACGACCATTACCAATTCCGGGCGTTGCCCTTCGGCCTGTCGACAGCCCCGCGGGTTTTCACAAAGGTAATGGCGGAAATGATGTCACTACTCAGGCTCCGAAGGGTCAATGTAGTGCCATACCTGGACGACCTGCTAATAAAGGCAGGGTCGGCGGAGGCTTTAAGCAGTGCTCTCAATCTGTCCATACAGGTTCTAAGAGACCACGGGTGGGTCCTGAACATGTCCAAATCATCGCTGGTTCCGACCCAGAGGATGGTTTTCTTGGGCATGATTCTGGATACATCGGAACAAAAAGTCTTTCTGCCGTTGGAAAAGGTCACTGCAATACAACAACTGGTCAGGGAGGTCCTTCAGTCACCTCTGGTACAGATCCACCTTTGCCTCCGGCTTCTAGGCAAGATGGTAGCTTCTTTCGAAGCAATACAATTTGGCCGTTTCCATTCCAGGACCTTTCAATTGGACATTCTGACAAAATGGTCCGGCTCCCCCCTGCAGATGCGCAGAAGGATTGGCCTTGCAACAAGAACCAGGATCTCGCTACAGTGGTGGCTAGATGCATCCAATCTGTTGGCAGGCAGACGGTTCCAGATCCAGGACTGGATTCTGGTAACCACGGACGCCAGCCTGAGGGGCTGGGGTGCTGTGACACAGGGAGTCCGCCTTCAGGGTCGATGGTCTCCACTGGAGTCGGGCCTTCATATCAACAAGCTGGAGTTGAGGGCGGTTTACTATGCCCTGTTACAGGCAGCTCCATTGTTACAGGGCAAGGCAATCCAGGTCCAGTCGGACAATGCCACCACTGTGGCCTACATAAATCGGCAGGGTGGTACCAAGAGCATGCTTTGCATGAGAGAAGCGTCAAAGATTCTGTCTTGGGCGGAACAGAATGTCCTGGCCCTGTCTGCCATTTTTATCCCGGGGGTCGACAATTGGGAGGCGGACTTCCTGAGTCGCCACGATCTTCACCCGGGAGAGTGGGGCCTTCACACGCAAGTGTTCAATGCCATAGTGGATCTGTGGGGGCTCCCTCAGATCGACCTGATGGCTTCACGATTGAACCACAAGGTAGCAAGGTACTGTGCACGGACCAGAGACCCAGGGGCCATAGCGGTGGACGCTCTCACCTGGACCTGGGATTTCCAATTGGTGTACCTGTTCCCACCTCTCCCATTGTTGGCTCGGGTGCTAAAGCGGCTCCGGCATCAGGGGACGGAGGCAATACTGGTGGCACCAGATTGGCCAAGAAGGGCCTGGTACGGGGACATTCAGGCCATGCTAGTGGAAGACCCGTGGCGTCTGCCCCTAAGAAAAGACCTGCTCCTCCAGGGCCCGTTCGTCTTCCAGGACTTACAGCGGCTACGTTTAACGGCCTGGAGGTTGAGCGGCAGATCTTAGTCCATAAGGGTCTCCATCCCTCGGTCGTCACTACAATGATCAAAGCCAGGAAGCCGGTGACGGCTTCGCATTATCATGTAATATGGCGCAGATATATTGCCTGGTGTGAGAAGAATGACTTGCCTCCGGCCAGTTTTCGATTAAACAGTCTGCTACGTTTCCTTCAGGCTGGTTTGGATAAGGGACTCAGATTGGGTTCCTTAAAGGTCCAAATCTCCGCACTGTCTGTGTTTTTCCAGAAAAAGATTGCGGCCTTGCCGGAAGTGCAAACCTTCTTACAGGGGGTTCTGAGGATTCAGCCCCCCTTTGTGCCTCCCACTGCACCATGGGATTTGGAGGTAGTTCTTACTTTCTTAAAATCAGCCCGGTTTGTTCCACTGGAGGAGTCTGAGCTACGACACCTCACTTGGAAGACAGTGGTTCTGCTGGCTCTAGCTTCGGCCAGGAGGGTGTCCGAGCTTGGGGCTTTATCTTGTCGGAGCCCTTACCTTGTGTTCCACAACGATAGGGCGGAACTCAGGACCAGACCACAATTCCTTCCAAAGGTGGTGTCAGGGTTCCACCTAAACCAACCGATTGTGGTTCCTTCTAGCACGACACACCCGGATATACCAGATACCTTGGATGTGGTCCTCACCCTTAAGGGGTATGTCAAGCGCACAGCTAGGATCCGTAAAACGGACAGCCTGTTTGTGCTTTATGATGCACAGAAGAAGGGTTTACCTGCTTCAACGCGTACCATTGCCAGATGGATAAGATGTACTATCCAACAGGCTTATGCATCAGCTGGTTTATCGCTTCCTTTTTCAGTAAAGGCTCATTCAACCAGGTCTGTAGGTACCTCTTGGGCGGCTGCTCGAGGGGTGTCGGCAATGCAGCTCTGCAGGGCCGCAACTTGGTCAGGGCAACACACATTTGTGAAGTTTTACAAGTTTGACACCCTGGCCAGGGAGGATTCCCAGTTCGGGAATGCGGTTCTACAGCAGAATCCGCACGTTCCCACCCGTTCTGGTAGCTTTGGGACCTCCCCATAGTAGTGAAGCCCAGTATCCCATTGGACGGTAGAGAAAATAGGATTTTGGGTACCTACCGGTAAATCCTTTTCTCGTAGTCCATATGGGATACTGGGAGCCCGCCTCAGTGCGGCTTTTCTGCTGTCAGATCCTACTTCATTGTTAGGCTTATTGCCTTGTTTTCTATAGGATGATTATGACTATAGACTTGTTCTAGTTACAGGTGTCCTCTTAAAGTTGTTAGGATTCACCTCTTTTATAGGTTTTTTGTTCGTTTGGGTGTGCTGGATGAATCTCACCACAATACATTATCACGTACTCCTCACATGCTCTCCTTCGGCACAGTTTTTGCATTAACTGACTAGTGGAGGGAGATTGAGGGGAGGAGCCAGTGCACCCACACTGAAAGTTCTTTTATGTGCCTGTCTCTCCTGCGGAGGTCTCAATCCCCATAGTAGTGAAGCCCAGTATCCCATATGGACTACGAGAAAAGGATTTACCGGTAGGTACCCAAAATCCTATTTTTTTACTTGAGCACCCACCAGCAAAAACATAAATCTGCACCTATGAACAATGCCCCCCCCCCCCATATCATCATAGCCATATGTCCATCCAAACTTCAGCATAACTCTAATCATACATGTCCCTCGGATGGATGGATAGATAGATAATCTCCATTGGGGTAGAGACTGATCTGAATTGCCATGTATTGCTTGAAAAGTGATGCAGAGCAGAGGTGTGCTATATAAATAACTCTTGCTAAATAATGGGGAACTGTTCAAAGATTGTCAGACACCTGTTATTACTTGCCATTTAAACGGTATTTGCAGCTGGCATAAGCATAACACTCATGATTACAAGCTATTTATATGATTGAGTTTTTCACTTATTTCTGAGCTACAATTTGATATAACAAGCCAGGGGCAAGGCTGAAATGAAATCCTCTCCTGTGTCCGTCTTACCACCTGAGCGTCATTATTTAAGCCAGTTGCCTCAAGCAAAACTTTGAGCTGTTAAATTAATTTTTTTTCCATGAGCTTTCCCGTCAGAAGGAGAGAAAGTACAGATTAAATTGGGCTTCAGCTGCAACTGTCAGCAGGTCTGCAACTGGCAATAACCGCGAGTCCTCGTCATGTAACATCAGAAGTGCCAGCATTTAATTATTAACACAAACATTGTGACTTTTACATGCACCTAGAACCAGTCTGTCCTTGTTTATATCTATTGGCTATTGGGCCATTCATCTATTGGCTCTATTGTCAGTGTAAGAAGGTTCTTCTCTTGTGTTCACATTGTTTGTCCGTGAGTCTGCTCTGAGGGTGATGGTTTATATAACCATAAAAAACAGCATAAAGGAGAGAAACGCATCTGTCCCCATTTTGGAACCACTTAAAGTAAAAGGACAAAGTGCTGTTAAAATGCTAAATAAGGTGCATGTCTGAGCATTCACCATTTACTACAATAGTGGTTGCATAGCAACGTGTTATCTTTCTCTGAAGCTTCTCTTTTAAGGGGGCTCTGCAATTGTATTACTTTTATACAGATCATAGACTGATTCATCAGGGGAGATTTCTCAAAGCTTAGAGGGCAAGATGCACCAAGATTCAAAAAAAGTGATAAATAGCCAGCCAATAAGATCCTAACTGCCTTGTTTCAGGCTGGGTTTGAAAAAATGAAAAGTGGGAGCTGATTGGATGGTTGTTTATCACTCTCCACTTTATCACTTAATACATAAAGTGGAGAGTCCCAGAAAGAGATAAAGTGGAGAAAAATAAAATACTAAGCCGTCTGCCTTGAACTGCCAAGCTGCAGGCTGGGTTTGAGAAAGGACATGAGCTAATTGGTTGATTCATGGGCTAAATGTTTCAAAGCTTTCAAAGCTCCACCAAAAATAAATTGAGAAGCAGTGGTATTGCTGCGGGGTACCGGGGATGCGGGCTGCAGCTAGTTATCATCCTCGCGCACCAAACTGCCAACTGTTAAATGCCCATACTCTATGCGACTTCTCCCCTTGGAGCAGCATGTATTATCTCCAGCTTCTATCCAATGCGCACGGGATTGCACATCTGATTTGATGTCACACATGCTATTTGGCCAGATTTTCACACAATATCTCATCCTGATCTGCCAAAGTCGGGCCCAAATTGCCCAAATTGCATAGTGTATGGGGTGCAGCCTTTACAGTGCAGCACTTGTCCTGTTAGTGTAAGATTCGACAATGCACACAGACTGGTCTCCGGGGGCAACCCAGCATATCCTCAAAGTGATTAAAAAAGTGGTTTGACTCACAAGGACATGTCCTACGCTTGCTGTCACTCGTCTTTGCTGCACACATGATGTATATTCCCACATTGGGCGTCACCACAGATATGGATTCCGCTGATAAGTTTAGGAAGAGAACCCGCAGGGACAGAGGGGCAGATTTATTAAGCTCGGTGAAGTGATAAACTGGTTTTTATCACTGGCCAATCAGCTCTTACCTGTCATTTTTCATTCCTAGCCTGTAGCTTCACAGGTAGGAGCTGATTGGTCGGTGATAAACAGACAGTTTATCACTTATCCAAGTTTAATAAATCTACCCCAGAGCTCTCACAAGCTCTGTCTAGAGATGGGCAAAACGGTTCATTAAGCCGAGCTGGGATCCGCCGGATCGCTCTGTGAAAAGATACGGCTCTTTTAGACCAATCCTCAACTCTCTTTAAAAATGGGGGGGAATATACATGACCGAGTAAAAACACTGATCGATGGCTTGGCGCAGAATCACCATCGATGGCAACCATCGATGGCGTCTGCACCGATGGCCATCCCTGGAAGCAGCAGCTAATCTTTCTATCACTTGTAGTCACAGCACTGTACTCAGTCTACAGAGGTAGTACATATCAGCTGCCACAGGTGGAAGCACTGAGATAAGGGAAATGCATCGGTAACTGAACCGGATCACTTTTTTTGGGGGGGGGGGGGTGGGGGGCAACGACTCATTCGCTCTTGGGCGGGATCCGTTCAAAAGATCCGGTTCGTTCGCGAACGACCCATCTCTAGCTCTGTCCCTGCATGCGTTAATTGATGCATCCCTGTGATTTGCATTGCAAATACATCACAACCCATCTTTATTGGATATGTGGATTGTGATGAATATACCCCAATATATGTGGAGTTATAATTAACTTAAAAAAAAAATGTCTACCTCCACTGTCCTTAAAAATAGATCATTGTTCAGAAATTTTGTTCAACCCACAGCATGGATACCTTCACTGTGTTTGGAGTTAGATAATGTTCTGCCTTCAGGTATGGCTGCATTATAGCAACCAAACATATTCTAGATATTGTTTTATAAAATGAATGAAGAATGAAAGCTGAAATCGGATTGGCTGTTAGGTGTAACACCTCCACTTGCTTTCTTTTGTCTTGCTGGGAGTTGCTGTTCTGGATAACAATGGACTGAATGATTTGTCATGATCAGGCAGGCTGTGAGGTAAACTTCAGATGATTTAAAGACCTTTTACTAAAACAGCTTTATTGTTCTGGCAAAAGATCCACAGTTTAGTCCTTCCCTTTGTTGCACTTTGCTTCTTGAAAGAACACTTGGTACTGATTCATAGATTGCTGGACTTTGTCCTGTGCTGAGGCGGTTTATAAAGGCTGTGATCAAAGGTCAGATTATATTAGTCAGTTCCTCCCAGAAACAAACTTTAATGTGTTTAATCACAGAAAAAGCTCACACCTTTCTTCATCCATAAATAATACCCAAAACATATCCTTACTGACTGAGTTGTTCTGAGAGTCTTTAGGTGTGACGCCTAATGGTAGTATAGTGGCAGGTCTGGACAAATTCATCTACTGTAAAAGTTCGGTATAAATGGTAATAGCCAGCAATATAATGTACAAAACTCTGCTTTTGTTGTTTTTATATAGATGTTTGGTCTATGTGAATTTTCAGGTGCTTAATCCAACTCGCAAAACAAAATAGAGAAAAAGAAATTCAGGCTTCACTATATTTTGCTATTAAAGGCATTATTTATTTATTATTTATGTACAGTTTCTTATGTAGCACAGCATATTCCGTTGCGCTTTACAATTGAATTACTCTTTTACATCTTAAACACCTCCACGAGGCTTCTTTAAGAAATACTCTGTGGCATCACCTGTGAAACATGGTGGAGAAAGTGTAATAGTCTGAAGATCTTAATGATGCGTACACACAGTGAAATTTCCTCCATTTTTCTATTCGATTTTGCTTTTAGACGCAAAATTGAATCAAAATCGAATGCTTTTAGCAGCATTCAATGCAGATTCAAACCCAAAGCGTGTTCACGTTTTTCCAGGCAAAAAGTCGAACAGCATATCGAATATCACATCTAACCATGTGTGCTTGTTAAGCTGGTAAATGGTAGAATGACTGGTCCTCTACCAAAAAGGCTACCACTATATTTTACAGCAACATGCAGTAGTACCCAGTTGGTTAAGGGTTCACCATACAGCAAGGTATTTAATATAAACAATAACTCCAGGGTTCTTCCAGACCTACTTTGGAGGAAAACAAGTTTGTAGGCTTTCAAAATAAAGCCGGTAGAGCTTCCTAACCCACGTTTGATATTTATTGTAGAACGAATTCCACGGGGGTTTTTGCGGTATTTGCAAAAGCCAGCTGTTTTTGAGAAGTCCATTTTTAATTACATTGTATTGAACAATTTTTTTTTACTCCAACTATTTATTTCTTAATGTTTTCATTTCCTCATCCTTTGAGACATTAAAGTACGTGAAGTGTGAAAAAAAACAACCTAGCAATATGTGGGTTCCTTGCAGATTTTGGCCAATACTGAATGTGATTATCTGTATAAAAAAATTGAAATATTCTTTACTGATGTCCTCACTTTAAGCCCACATGTACCAAGTTTTAAAAGTGAATAAATGGATAGTGATAAACAGCCAGCCAATCGGCTCGTAACTACAATTTTTTAAATACTGGGTTCGAAAAATGACCGGTAGGAGCTGATTGATTGCATTTTATCACTTTTTGAAGCCTGATACATTCGGCCTTTTATATTCAGTTATTAGACAAATTGCCAGTGTTTATACATATTGCTAGGTTTCACTTCTATATATGCCATTACAGCCATACTGCACTCGAGAAGGGGGTCCATAGTCTATAATGTGAAAGGCTGGAATCTCCGGTCATGCAACCCACAAAATGTCTTTTTTTTTATTGTGTATAAGAGAATGGGTCATGAAATTGTTGATTGAAATACTCATGAAGGAGAGGTTATGAGCAGATTTCCTCTGAGCACAAGTTGTCTTGTTGTGATGTAAGACACCTTTTGTGTTTTAAAAAGAAGTTAAACCCTTATGTGTGTTCTTGCATGAGATGTTTGCGTAGAAGCAAGTGGTGCAAGTGTGTGCTACCCTGTAGCTCTGATCACCGTTTGCTTATCAAATATACTTCCCTTCCCTTATCTGTGTTCGCTGTGATCAGGAGATGGCTAAGAAAACAGGTATGAATTAAAAGGTCGACTGTCTAGGTTGACACTGAAAAGAAGTTGACGTGGAAATAGTTAACATGAGTTTATAACATTTGTGTGTCAGTGTTGACATCTGTGCACATGGACCCCCAGTTAGTTTACCACATACCCTCTCTTTGCTCGCCATGCTTTGAGCTAGATGCCTCACTCCATTACAGCTAGGCTCAGCTCACTTGACCATTCCCATTTTGAGTACACGTGGATGTTGAAGAATGGAAAAGTTTTTTTTATAAAAAAAAACACTTAAAACATGTCAACCTTTTTGTATGTCAAGCTTGTTCATATTGGCCATATCATGTCGACCTATTGGCTGTTAACTTAGATACCCTACCATCCAGAGGTCAAGCAAACTGGTTTTCTCCTTACAGAGTCCGTGATTGACATCAATGTACTTCTTCAAACAGAGGGGCAGATATATTAAGCCTGGCTGGCCAATTATCACCTTCTACTTGATCTTTACTTTATCTCTACACCAATCAGCTATGTTTAAGTTGATTGACTTGTACATCCTCACCTTCCACTTTATCTCCACAAAGCTTAATACATCTGCCCCACTGTAGGTTAAAGACTTTCAAATTTAGACCTATATTGGGTAATAGGGGTAACTATAGAGTGTTTATGGAAGAAATAATGCCTAGAAATGCAATTGAAAATGACTTGTTATTGAACTTGATTGCAAATCCAATCCACTTTTGTGGGGTGGGACCCTTTGACCACATTAACAGGTCCTGAAGTTACCTCGGCTGAAGGTGCGTAGCCAAACCTGCTCAAGCCATGTGACAAAGTTGTTGGCCAACTTTCCACAACTTTTTTCTCTAATAAGGATGTGACTACTATATATGCACTGTCTTGCTGCAAAATCCTATGTTTGTTTCTAATTGCATATGGCGTATTGTTGTGATTGGCAGCTACAGTAATCTGCTTCTTTACTAATTGTTTTATTAACACTAATAAACCTGTTCTTCACCCATGAAGTCCCTGCGTAGCTTTGATTTGCCATCCAAACCCAACTCCGTGAGATAATCAATACAAATCAAGTGGTGAGTGTAGGGGGAAATTCCTATACCCATTGAAATATATCAACTGTAAAAAGGGTAATCCAGAGTTAGTCAGACAATCCATCATATAGCCTGTGGTGGATGTCCTTTTGTTGGGGAACTTCTCACAATTTGGAGCTGGAACTGCCTCGTCCAAGACCACTTGAAATCACCAGTGATAAAAAAAAAAAAAAAAAAAAAAGACGAAGGCTATCCCAACAGCCAATGACGACTTTTTTTTTTCCTTTTTAATGTAACAATTTATTTTAATTCAGATATTTTTTTTCCTACCCCTCAGTTGGCCCAGAAACCAAACCAGAAATGGAATCGTATTTGGCACATCCTGGAGACCTAATAGTTTTACAGTGCAGGCTTCGAGAGGATGTTCAGAGCATCAGCTGGGTGAAAAACGGAGTTCAGCTTTTGGAGACTAACCGTACGCGCATTACAGGGGCCGCTATCCAGATTCTCAACGCAGAGCTGGAGGATTCTGGGTTGTATGCCTGCTATACTAGTGGCCCATCTGGAACCGATACAGTTTTATTCAAAGTTAACATATCAGGTTTGTAGCTGCTGTCCACCCGATTATGAACAAATTTGTCCTTTTTTTAATTTGAATATATGGAAATGCAGCCAAAATGTTTAAAGATCCACTAAAATTAACATACTTTGAATTATATAAAAAGGCTAGTAATATTCACATTCTTATGAAAAAGTTTCAATGCATTCAAAATTAAGTGATTGGACACTTTATTTTTTCTGCTATGCACCCCATGCTGTCAGTCTGCAAGTTGTCTTCATATAAACTGCATTGACTTTTAAAAATATCCTAAAACTTCTCAAAAGACTATATACAGGTTATGTGCAACTCTACAATATTAACACAATACCTTTTTAATGGAAAACCTTCCAAATTATTCAGTCATGTGGGAGCACTCTCATTTAGATTTGTGAATATTATAAAGCACTGTTTTTAATGCTTCAGCTTATATTAACTTAATTTGCTTTGAGAACTAATAAAAAAACATATACTGCTTGTTAACCGTGTTTACTTTTGCAAATGAAAAAAGGTGTTCCAACAGTTACAAAAAAAATAAAATCTTTATGGAGAGGTTTGATGCTAAATGCACCTATTTTTTGTAATAAAAGAAGTGTGGTGGAAGAAATTAAGACATTCATTAGGGCAACAGTTCCGAAAGGTTGACACAAGCTTATGGTCGATCTAGGCAAGGTGATCAGTCAAAAATGTGACAAGAGTTTTTCATGATTTTTGGTGTCTATGTAATTGTATGTAGACATGGACACTGTATATATGTACCATGTTCGCTCGCCATGCTTTGCATAGCACTCTATTACATTCCAACTCTGTGCCCACTTAAATGGTATGAAAAACCACCTTGAAAAAGTCATGTCAACCTTTTGACTCTCAAACTTGCTTGTGTGGACCTTTTTATCAGTGTTGACCTAAGTTATCTCAACACTTTTTGGGTGTTGACCATCGGTGGTCAACCTAGTAAATGTTGACCTAGACATTGTCTGTCCACTGACTGCATACCCTTTCAATGTTTATTCTTGCTGCTGGTATAAAGTAGAGTACAAGGGTGTCATTGCTATGGGACCCACCTACTTTCAGGGGCCTGCATAAGGTTGCATACCAATTTCCCAATTTGCCTGCTAAGAAACTGGGTCTGATCTATTGCCCAACATGAATTGTGTCATTGTGACATTAAATTTTCAATGAATTTTCAATGACAGGGGTGTGTTTAGTGGTATTATAATTGTAAGAGGCCCTGCATTGCAGCACAGTATGCAATGGAGTCACTGCAATTAGGCAGAGTATGAAGTGGTGATAATGATAATGTGAATTAAGTATACTGTGTGGCATATTGTGTACTGCACTACAATGTTATATAGTGTTAACTGGGGCACTACTATTATTCCATAAAGAACTTAGGGCACTATTAAAGGGCATACAATACTTTAGAGAGATCTCTCATGGATCATTGGAACAAGGGCCCCCCTCAAAAAGTTATTATGTGGCCCACAAAGTTTCTGGTTACACACCTGAGTCCAAGTATCTTTATCATACTGGCCTAGTCACCCAAAATGTCCAGAAGACTCAAATTTTTGGGAGCTCTCCTGTAAGGGTAGACCATGGCATTGTACAGCTGGGGACACAAGTGCAATAACAACTATTTTTAAAATGTTTCCTCTGGGCGAACTGTTACAAACTATAAGTTATTCTATTTATATGTGCAAGATGAAGCACTCTGTATAAGATCTCGTGATTTCCACATATACATTATTTCTGCAATATGGGACAAGCAAATGAGCAGCTGTACAGTCCATCACCAATGTGATTGCCTTCACCCACTAATCTATAATACAATGCATTCCAATTCAACACTATCGATAGCACTGATAGGAGATGCCTGTTGGATCTGTCACTATTTGATCAAAGAGTGTTTAATATAGCAAATTATGTTAAATATTTTAAAATTACATATAAACCGCAACTTGATTGGGGACCCTTTGTTGACTGTAGCACTATCTTGGAAAAGTCCCCTCCTTGCAGCTGTAGTGTGTACTGTATATGTGTTTAGTGTGTGAAAGTATTGGGAATAGAGTGTTAAGTGGTGTTTGTTTGTTTTTAGACCTTTACAAGCCCATTTGCCTGCAGTCCTTTGAAATTGCTAATCTATTTAATGTGCCCATTTGGTGCTCTGTAATGCATTTTCATCTGGTTACATTTGCCACCTTGTGTAATGCAAACTTCTCCCACGTGGTTTCGTTGTTTTTAAATGGCGCATGTTCCTATTTTATGCCCTTTTTCTCTTTTTTATTACGTTACCGGTGGTTCATGCTTATAACATTTCTACATCTATAACATTTGTACATTAGAGATGAGCGGGTACAGATTTTAAATGTTATTTTCGCCAAAGCTAGTGCAAGTTCAGATTTTTCTGGATTTATCATATTGTACATACAAAACATAGGAGTGCCAATAGTCAATGAGATGCCATTTTTGAGATCTGAGTAAATCTAACCCTAATGTGTACCCCTCCAAACTAGCATTGTCCACCAGTAACCATGGCTGCAATCAGCAGGGCATTACACATATTTCAACTTCTGTCTAGGAAAGCTAGAGTGGGCTTAAGCTCCCACTGCACTGATGAAGTTATGAAATATTGTTGCCCATTTTGATACATCTGAATTTAAACTGCCTATCAAAATGTGACCAAAATCCCAGAATGCAATATTTTCAGCAGCTTACACCTTTAGGAAGCAGCATCTATAGGTGGCATTGCCTGACAGAAGCCCATACCTTGCACTGTCCCTCCCGCGGGATGGCAATGTCCCGTGGATGGTGTGGGGTGTGGGGGATGCTGTGTGCCTGCAGTGCAGTGAGGAGGGAGTGCCTAGAAGGAGCAAACAAAGAGGGGGTATGCAGCGCTCTTTTAATGATACAATAATATATTGTACAATACATATTTATTTATGATAATAAAGATAAAAAATAACAATAAAATACACCTATTGACAATTATGATTAAAAACAATATATGGACCTGCCAATAAAGATTAGATTGTATAACCTGCTCTGGTCACTCAAAAGTCCCAGCACGATTGGAGAGAGATAAATTGGGAGTCCAGTGTAAATATCCTTATCTGCTGCTGGAGGTGTCCCGGTCCTTTAAAAAGGATTGAATAGGCTTGTGGGGATCCTCTCTAAAGTGCGGCTGTGCTTGTTAGGAAATGGTATTTTTTGGAGGTGTCCCAGTCCGTCAGGACTTCCTTGGTATGGGGATCCTCTCTAAAGTGTGTTTGTGCTTGGGATGGAAGTTAGTCCCAAATGGGGGGATAAAGTGCAAGTCCAGATGATTGGGCAGGAAAATAAATTTGGCAGGTCTCAGTACAGGTCCCTGGAAAACACCAACGCGTTTCACTGTACCAGGACAGCTTTTTCAAGTCCCATGGGGACTCGGCGGCTCTCCCCTCCCTCCCTTAGCCGGCACTGCTGTGCCGGGCTCTCCACCTTCCGACACCCGGGAGAGGTCCATAGTGCAGGCAGGAGGAGGTCACACAGGTGAGGGGGGTCGCGTTAGAAGCCCATAGGCTTCTATGGGGCATCACCAAATTTTTCTGGCAATGCCCCCCGCCGCAGTAACCAGGCAGGGGATGCTTAGAGCATCCCAAAATGCTGTAAAAACCCAGATAACAGGGTTTTTAACCACATTTTTAGTTTAGAGCTGGGGTAGCAAACCCTAGTCCTCGAGAGCTACCAACAGTGCATGTTTTGCAGGTCTCCTGACAGAATCACAAGTGAGCTAATTAGCTTCATCTGTGTATCTTTTAAAATGTGTCAGTGAGTAATGAGTGCAGCTGTGCAGCAGCTAGGTTGCCTGGAAAATGTGAACTGTTGGTAGCTCTCGAGGGCTAGGGTTGGCTACCACTGGTTTAGAGAATCTCTTCCATTGTGTGTAATTGTATATATCCTTCTAGTATGGGTTGTTTGTTGTGCATTTGTTTTTTATATCCCCTTTTACGTGACAAAATATAATGAGAACAGTGTTTGTAAATGTAGAGAAAATGTTACATAATAAGTAGATTTTTAAAATTCTGAAACTATAACCTTATGGACAAGACCATTTTGTCATACTTGAAACGGGTTTGTTATATTAGGCTTATTTATTCCATATCAATGTGTTTATTCCTTATTAAAGTTATTCAACTTTATATACTTATTTGTATGCAGAATTGATTGACTAAATTTTGTATATTTTCTTACCATAGATGCATTGCCTTCTGCTGAGGATGAAGACGATGATGACGATAATTCTTCTTCTGAAGAGAAAGCTACAGAAAATGCCAAACCTAACCGTGAGTACAGAAGTAATGTTTTATGTATTTACTAGTTACCAGCCCATCAAAATAACGGATCGACAGAACGGTAATATTTGCTCCAGTGGCTATGCACGCCCTAACAAAGAAACACTTTAATTTATCCGTCCGGCAAAATCTAGTGACCACTGGCATGCACAGTACTTGAATTTTCTCCATAAAGATGAAGAGCAGAGGTAGCTTACTATTATATAGGACACTGGTCGCCAACCTGCTGTTCGTGAGCTACCGGAAGCTCGTCTGGGCGAAACTGGTGGCTCGACCACTGCTCCCTGACCGGCCCGCCCGGCTGTTGCCGCCGACTTGGCCCACTATACCTGCCGCCGACTTGTCCCGCTACAGCCGCCCCTGCCTTGCCCCGCCACAGCCTCCGTCGCCTTCCCCCGCCATAGTCCTTGTCCCGGGGACCAGAGGAGACAGGCGCAAGAAGTCATATTTGACGTCTGACAGGGAGCACCGCGTTGGCGCTTCCGGGTAATGCTGCAGCACTGTGTTCCCTGTCAGATGAGAAGTCAAATATGCAGTGTGGGGGAAGAACGGACAGACTCTTTAACCCCTTCAGTGGTGGGGGTTTTTTTTGGGAGCGCTCCCCACTGGAGCGCTCCCTTTAAAAAAAAAAACACCACTACCCCCCGGGGTCCGGGCAGCGCCGCTGAACTGTCAATCAGTGGCTGCCCGGACCTGCGCCCCTCCCCCCCCCACCACCACCGCATCGCTGTCCTCGGCAGCCGGCTTGTCATAAGCCGGCGCCGGGGACTTCTATTGAAAACCAGGAGGGGAAAGGGGAGGAGGAGGGAGGAGGAGGCGACGCCGCAGAGGGGAGGGGGCCGGGCAGCGCGACGCTTCCTGAGATCAGAGTGAACTCCGACTCCAAACAGTGGCAATCCCGAGAATTTTCCGGGCTTGCCAGACTGGGCACTGAGGCACAGCCCGGAAAAATCTCGGGATTGCCACTGAAGAGGTTAAGCCAGCAGGGGGATGATGGAGCTGAGCTCAGAATGCTCCAGCAGCGAAAAGTTTATTATGGAAAAATGTATTATAGTGCAACTGCCCACTGTGCCCATGTGAAGATGGGCATAGTGGAGGGGCAAGCAGTGACAGTGACCCCTTTGTCAATGAGCATTAACCCCTGGCAACAAAAATTAACTCCTGGCAGCAAGCAGGTATTTTTTATTTTTTTTTATTAGAAACCTTACTGTTAGACACGTGTGCAGAATCTTGTGTCGGGGGCATTGCGGAGTATGGCATAATGGGGATGTCCTGTGTACCACCAGGGGCCGGCAGTGTCCTGCGGAGAATAGACGGTGTGCACATGCGCACAGCATCTATTCAGAGAGGCTGGGGGCATGGCCAGCAGCTCTGAGCGCTGGCCATGCACCCATAGCGGAAAAAAATGGATGATGTGGCCTCGCAGGTGTACCACGGTAGTAGGTCATCCCCCCCCCCTAATTTAGGACGCGTGCCTACGGCACATGTCCCTTCTGCCTCCAATGTTGGGAGGTATGTATACAGCATATTGGACATTGCGGTGTGTGGCATATTGTGTCTGGGTCATTGCGATGTGTAAATGGCATAGTTTGGGTATTATGCAGGTTTGGTTTTTTGTAGTGGTACATAAGTGGAAATGTATTTTATGGTTTGTTATTTAAACTGGTAAATGGCAAAAAGGCAGTCTACTTCATATGATTTTTCTGTCCGAGCCCAAAGAAAATGTGTACACTTATATGAGACACAAAGTACCAAATATTCATAACAACATCGGATGTCAAATAGCTTTGCAAAGAAGACTCTCCTTTGGTAAGTTAGACTGATTTATACATACAAAGCCCTGCATTCAACTGAACAGGTAAGGCAGTGGTTCCCAAACTGTGTGCATAGGTACCATGGGGTACTGTAAGGCTCATGCAGGGTCCCCTCGGGTTGGTCCTATAGGATTAAATTAAATTATTTATGGTACAAGTGGTAAACAAAGCAATGGCTGCCACTCCTCATATATGTGCACAACTGTAAGCGAACACATAACTGACCCTAATGATGACTGGTAGGAACAATATACTTAATTTAATATTTTTTTAACAAATCTATTAATAGGAAACTTTTATCCTATGGTTGCCATGCAATACATGCTGATACTATATGGTGTGTGATTTCAAGAACGTTTGGGAAGTACGGAGCTGTGATGCCAGCTATAACCGAATTGCTACACAGATTTAGACTGGGGTAGCGAGGCGAATCCCTGCCTATAGTGCCAGCCCCAACAGCCATCCCATTTCAGTGGGTGTGAGAGCTGAGCTGACAGACAGCATTTCTCTTGGCACACTCTGACTGTTGGGGAAGAGCGCCACTGGCCACACAGTGCCCTACGTGCGCACATTGGGCCTAATTCAAAAAATGGTTGTTCTTGAGAGTGCTGTTACCTTCTTCCATTCACAATTGTGACTATTTTCTTATATGGGAGGAAATAACCAGAGCATAGGGAGGTCCATTGCTGTCTCTTCATTTCTGCTCAATGGTACAACTTCTAAAACATTGATAACCTCATCACATATCGGGTCATCATGCAATTTCTGAGTGCCTCTGTAGCTGTATAGGGTGAGCTGCTTTGCTGGGATGTAGATTTTTATTTAGTAGCAAGTAAGAGCCCAGATGCTAATTTTATGCATGCCCTGAAAACCCCAAATTAAATGGCATGACACACCTGTGTTTGGCCACTCCCCGTTTAGAACCCAAAAAGCAGTCTTGTCACTCACTCTGCGGCTAATCCCTAATTGTGAACATCATTGAAATCCAATCATTGTGTGTATGTATTGCAGCTCATACGCATTATGACCACATTAACCAATTTGCGTACAATAGCCACTTTGCGACCACACCTACAGTAAATGTGGCCCACTGCATGTAGATATAAAAGCAAGTATGCATAGTGAAGATGGATATTGTTTCCACCATGAAAATTGTTTAGCAATATTTGCATAAGTTGCATACTGTATGTGTGGGGAAAGCCCTGACTTCATATGCAGGTTGTTCTAATGTATGGCCAGCTTAAGTAAACCAGAGACTTGGAGATGGAAAAGAAGAAAAATTCTCACACATTTGGGATCTGAGGATGCTAATGCCCTTGACATTTCTACATGAGGTAAAAGGAAACAAGAGTGGGGTGTTTGCAACACCCACAAGTTCCGTCTTTTCAAGAGTCAGTAGTGATTTGTCACTTGGTCATCACAAAGGCACAATTATGTGTAGGAAACAATAGCTTATGGCTATTGTAATAGATAGACTCAAAGATCAGTGTACTTGCTGTTCTGCCTCATGCATGATTTATGGATAGAAGAGAGAATAGATTACCCATTAATCACACTTTGAGTAGGTGATGAAGCCAAATGACCAAAAAGGAGCAAATTTGTGGCCAAATAGTATGGTCAGTTTGATCTGAAAAATGGAGGCTATGTGATCAGAAATTTCAGAAACATTAAAAGCACACCTCAGCTTTGTATCGCTGTGTGTTAGTTATGTATTGCTGTCATTGAGATATCTGAAACAATGGGTCTTATGTATCCTGTCAGTGATGATTTTTGTTTCCAGTGTATTCAGACTGATATTTAGGCCCTTATTCTGGTTCACTCGCAAAGGCAAATTACTTCTCAAATGGACAAAACCATGTGCACTGCAGGTTGGGCAGAGAGAGTTAGATTTGGGTGGGGTTTTACTTCAAAGTGAGATCTATATTGCAGTGTAAAATTAAATCAGTCAGTATTTACCCTGCACAGAAACAAAATAAACCACCCAAATCTAAATCTCTCTGCACATGTTACATCTGCCCCCCCCCCCCCCCCCCCCCCCCCGGACAGTGCACATGGTTTTGTCCATTTGAGAAGGAATTTGCCTTTGCGAGTGAACCTGCATAAGGGCCTTAGTGTACTGTTGACATAGATTGTGCTAACAAGTTCTTAAACAAATCTTTAGAAGCAAATCTAAAGGGATATTTACATAAAGGCCGTGCTCAGCAACCTAGGTGTATGAGAGACATATCAAATCTATATTAATTTAATGCAACATTGTTTTATACAATAATATAACTAAATCTATATATATTTTTTGATAGATAGATAGATAGATGGGGTGGTATGCAGTGGCACTCAGGAGACTCTTCATATGTCCAAAAGTAGATTATTTAGTGCAGTGATGTCATCTCAAATGAGCCGACGTTTCGGGGCCAAACATGCCCTTGAAAACCGGGGCGGCACCGGAGCGGCTGTACAAGTAAGCACAGTACCGAACCTACACAAATATATGTAGCAAACAAAATGAAACCTGATGATGTCATATACATCTGTGTTGTAAAGGTTCTGAATGCACAATCAATGGAAAATAATAAATGAGGACACCTTGCATCCATCTGTAAACCTCTAGGATAACCGCTACTTTAGTCTTCATTTTTCACAACATATAAAACAGTGTTCCATAGAGATAAAGGAATGCGAATGCATACATATTTTTTTAGCAATATGCTTCTACAAATCACAAGATCAGTCCAGCACTGTAGTGGCTCAAGCGCAAAAAGGGGAGTGTCTTACAATAGTCCAGTAACCGCCTCTGACTGGCCAGAGAACCTGAAGCAGAGCCGCCCAGGTGAACGAACCATAAATAAACTCTGCAACACATCGAAATGTTCAAAGTTGCCATTGCTGCAAAGCATGGCTCTATGAAATATTAGTTTGAGCATTCAAAACTCATGCAAACCTCTTATTTCCACTTTGTTTCCCTCCAAAAAAGTAAAAAAAAAAAAATTACTTATAATATATTCCTTAACCCCATTTTTTTTCTTTAAAGCCTCCAATAATGATGAAATCACAGGAACAGGCCTACACATGATCATCTACTCCTAAAACAATTTGCACTCAGGCAACAAATTCCTTAAATTTCAGTGGGATTTATTTAGGCCCATTCCATCCTAGTCCAATAAAGACTACCGGGTAGCACAGTGTACAGTAACACTTTCCATACCATTATTTTAAATATTGATCCCCAAAATTCCTCCTCCTTTGTTCCCCAGGATAGCACTAAAAGTAACTTGGCTATCTAGTTGAATAAAGTCCAAATCAAAGTGTGGGACAAGATTTTATGCTCTAAGCGGTCTGTACTAAAAGCCACCATACACTATGCGATTTGTTCCCGATTTATGGCGCATGGGACGGGGAAATCTGCCCAAATAGCAGGTGCCTGATATCCAATGCACATTGGATCGGAACCAGAGATTATAGGTGCTGCATGTATCACATGTAGGAGCTGATTGGTTGGTTTATCACTCTATATTTGATCAATTTTTAAGGCTTGTTACATCTTGCTACAAGATTTAGTACAAGAACCCCGAAAGCATACAAAATCTAGTACGTATAAAATGAACTCTTAAACATTGTTGTGTAACATAATATCAGGAATAAAATTTTAATTCTTATTAAGTTTTTAGAACATATATACTGGCTGCAATTTCAAAAAGGGTGGTCCGGGTAAGAGGATCAGTGTGTATGATGAAATTGAGCCCCAGGGCCAATCATTTTTCTAGGTAAGTGAATGGATCCAGGAAGCTAATGTAGACTCTCTCTAGTCCAGAAATGCCCTAGACCAGGGGTTCCAAATCTTTTTCAAATCGCTGCACCTATAGAGTATCAAAAAATTTTCAACGCCCTCCCATAGGCCCCAAAAAATGTATATAAAATTTAGTAGTGTGTGTATATGTGCTTCTTAGGTTCATTTTTGTGGTAAAGGGCAGGATTTGCTTCTGATTGTACACATAGTTTATGATTGGTAGCCACCAGCCCTGGTTTGTCCATAAATTGATCATAAATAATTTTTATTGGTCCTGGATCACCAACCTGTGGCACCCCTGCAAGTGTCCAGAGGCACCCCAGGGAGCCACGGCACACAGTTTGGGAGCCACTGTCCAGTACAGCTGGCAAATGTGATAAAAGTACCTGACTTTCATTTGGGTTCTATTATAGCCCTTTCATACCAAAACGCCGGGTCACACCCGGCTTTTTGGACCCAGCTTCAAGCTGGGTGCGACCACGGTGTTTGGTGACATCATCTCCGATCGCCACTGCTGGGACCTGGAGCGCTGCGCTGGGGGCAAGCCCAGCACTAAGGTAATCTGCTGGGCAGCCCCCGTGCACCCCCCAGCCCTTGACCGGGAGGTGAATGGATGCAGCACACAGGCATCCATTTACCTCCTCCGCTGCTGCTGTCTGCAGAGTATAGAAGACAGCAGCGCAGGCTGTCTGTGCTTCTCCGTCCAACCTGCGGACACTGCGGTCTGCAGGTTGTATGTTCCCCATTGATGTTAATGGGAGCAGGGTCAGATGACCCGGCGTACCCATTTACACCACCCTCTACCTTACTGTGTTCTACCCAGGTCAGGACCTGGGTAGGTGTCCTGTGTAAAGCGACACATCATGTCCCATTTACACCGCTGCTGACCCGCCGAAGAGTTTTGCGGTGGTGTAAAAGGGGTATTACATAGCAGCATTGCAGAGTCCGTTATACATGTATTTTATATTGCAATCAGTATGTTCTCACTGCTTTCATTATGCTTATGTCCTCTGGGTATAAGTTATCATTTCGAATTTGTGCAATTTTTAGCCGGAAAGCCAGTTTTTCTTGCCTCCTGTCATCTCCGCAGAATGCTAATAATGAATAGTGACCTGGTGGCCTCTGTGCCTTTATGAATAAAAAAAAAAAAAGTGTGGTAATAATAAACAATTTCTGTTAGTCACTTCTGGAAAAAGTTTTTTTTGTTGTTGTTGTAATTGTCCTATTCCCTGTGTAGCTCTTTGGTATGGGTCTTCTTTCTACATGGTCCAATGCTGGGGGATGAGATCCTAGGAAATAAAAATCTCATGTTAATGAGAGGTGTGTAGTTAATTGGATTCCTTATTTAAAGGGTTCTGTGTAAAGAGTGGAGAAGTTGTCATATCAACTTCTGTGTTGCATTTAGGTACATTCTATAAATTGGGCAACTTCTCCACTGGTCCCCTTCTTCATTATTTACACAGCTTGATACCCTCTTCCATTCACCCCTAAACAAGGTGCACAGTCCCACATTTGCTTCTGTATTCTTAACCTATATGATAAAAGGCAAATGCTGCTCCTCATCTCTATGGGGGGAATTCAAGTATTGTGGACGCCAGCAGCCACTAGATGGCGCTTGCCAGAAAAATTCTAGTGTTGTTGGTGCTGGCATTACTGCTATGCTGTTCCATCATTTTAACAGGCTGGTAACTAGTACATAATAAGGACTGAATATAATACGCCTATCGTAATGCTGTCTTATGGAATTAAGCAGCCAGGCACTAACTATTAAATACTTGATGGGGAGTGTCCCACTAAATTGCTAGATTAGGTGTGAAGTGGGGAAAGGATGCTTAAGGTGATTGTTCTAGCAATGACTAATAGCTTGTTCATGTTCATAATATGTAATATATTAAATGTTAAACTTGTCACTGCTGCAGTCTTTGGCGTGAATGACGCTGGGTTTGTACACCATTGCTCACAATGCCTTAGTCACTGTTACACAATTTCTAAATAAAGTTGTGAGCATTTGTTATGCTGGTCAGAAATTTTTGGACATTGTTTTAATGATTATATTTATTTATTAATTTGATTGTTCGGTTTCCCTTTTAAACTGTATTAGGTCCATTTTGGGCAAACCCAGAAAAGATGGAGAAAAAACTGCATGCTGTCCCAGCGGCCAAAACCGTGAAATTCCGCTGTATGGCAGGGGGTATACCTGTGCCCACACTACGGTGGCTGAAGAATGGCAGAGAGTTCAAACCAGATCAGCGCATTGGTGGATTTAAGGTACCAGGCATTTAATCAGCAACCATCTAGAAGCGTGATGGGTAACAAAGTTATTCTTTGGGCTATATGAAACCTCGCTGATTTGTGTAGTCACATTTAGAATATTTTGTGGAAAATAGGACATTTTCCAAGACATATAATCAAAATGGACTTCAATCCTAAACCAGCGCCTTTGCAAGTATTTTAGTGGCTATTGTACATAATGTTTCTCCCACCTTTCAAACTCAGTCCTAGCAAACACAGCGATGGACAATCCAGTAGATAAGATGACTATCTCAGAAATCCCCTAGTGATAAAGACAGACATTAGTGGTGTTTTTCTGGGAGACACAAGGGAACACAGAAAAAAACTGTGGGAAGGTGTGCTCCTTCTGTGGTGTCCTAGCTGAGAATTTCAATTCCCTTCAGACCTGTGTTCTGGATTACCTAAAGGAGGGCTAGAAATGATGGGCAGCCACATTGGTGTCCACCTTTAGGCCAAGCTTGCGACAGTGAGGGCCAGATGTACTAAGCTTCAAGAAGTGATAAAATGGAGAGTGATAAACATCCAACCAATCAGCTCCTGCCTGACCTTTTTCAAACACAGTCTGTGATATGACGGGTAGGAGCTTATTGGCTGGTTGTTTATCACTCTTCATTTGATCACTTTTTGAAGCTTAGTGCATCCGGCCTTGAGTCTGCCAAAAGCATAGATGCACTTGACTTACACGTTGACTGCTTGGCAAGGAGGTGGAGAAAGTGTGGGGGTGTAATGGAACGCCCATAGGTTTTGGGAGGAAGGACTAGAGTTGTCACCAGTAAAGCTGTTGTTCTTCTTTGTTATCTTAGGGCAGTGGTAGCCAACTCCAGTCCTCGAGAGCTACCAACCGTTCACATTTTCCAGACAACCTAGCTGCTGCAAAGGTGTAATCATTACCGACTGACACATATTTTAAATGATCCACAGGTGGAGCTAATTACTTTATTTGTGATTCTGTGAGGAGATCTGGAAAACATGCACTGTTGGTAGCTCTCGAGGACTGGAGTTGGCTTCCCCAGCCCTAGGGTTTGCCTACTGAATTTAGTACTTTTATCTTTTTTTCCTGTTGGTTTCAGCTATCATTTCTATTCATACTGAGGTAGACCTGACAGTCTAAAACCTCTGTAGGGCTGGAAAATGGTGGTTTTACAGGTACACTTGAGAATAAGCCACTGTTTTGTTCTAATTTCAAGTCTGTGTGATGTGAGTAACAAAACAAGTGATGCCCCACTTTAACTGGGCAGTTGCCAGCACATGAGATCACCTTGCGTGCCAGTTTGACCTTTGAAGTGGGGGCATCTTTTCTCCCTGCCCAGCATGTTGTCCCGTTTAGTTTGAAGGGGTTTAGAAGCTGACGCTCATTAATCTCTCTCCCTGCTGATTACTGAGCTCGTTAGAAGGTTTAACAAGTGGAGGGTAATTAATAAATATAGAAAAAGAGGAAGGAACGTTAGTCACTACTATTCTCCCATCAATTGATCATGTTACTGTGTAAAAGGCTTAGTCAACCTGTGACTGCTCAGCTGATGTGTAGTTCCCCATCAGCCAGAAAGCTGTACATTGCTGGACAATTATTGTAATCATACTATATGGGCTTCTCTATGTAACACAATAGCTGTGCTTAGGGTTTATAACTGCAGATAGTTCATACTCAGAAATGATTTGGGTTTTTTGTTACACAACTGAAATTTTTTTATACACATGCACTATGCTATTTAGGTACTGAAGCAATGTGAAACATCTGAAAAAAGTGCACTAAATAAATACAGGTGGATGAATTTTAAAACTGGTCAAACTGACATGTGCAACACCTCTCTAAAGGTGCCCACAGACGCATCGATCCCGGCGTGCGGTCTGTGCTTAACTAGCACACATAGCATCGCATCGTATGCCTTGTGCATGCGATGCTATGCTATAAAAAGCTAGCAGCACATACTTTTTGTACTGTGCGATGAGGTGCCGCGGGAGCGCACCCCATCGCATAGCATCGCACCGCCGGGATTGGTGCGTGTGTGGGCACCATTAGAAACAACCAGCTGAATATGAACGGTTACATGGTTTTTATTCGTGTGTGTGTGTGTGTGTGTGTGTGTGTGTGTGTTTTTCTTCCTAAATTCATGTTCCATCTGGAATAACAAAATAATAAAATAATAAAAATAATAATAGCTTGGTATGCTTAGGTTTTTACAGAGAAAATATAAACATTCACATCCGTCCCTGCCCCAGAAGAGCTTACAATCTATGTTCCCTACCACGTGTACACATTTAGCTCAGGAATGAGTACCCAGAGCGTTTCAGTTGGGCGCACTGTAAATGTCTGATTTAGAGGATTGCTTCTCGCAGAAAATATAACTTTATTAGTGTCCCAAAGCTGATTGCGGGTTTACTACGTGTTCTAAAAGCATCACACCTAGAATTTAAGTCAGAAAATGCTGTTTGCAACCCTAACTAAGCCCCAGGCATTAGTTAGGGTTGCATCTTCCAAATTAAGTGCTGGGCGCGATAGGGACGATTGAGTAGCTGTGGGCAGGGCACTCATCCCCAGAGCTAAACCACATTGTGCTCAAATGACTCTATCTATGTCATATGAGCATCATAATGGTTAGCATTACTGCCTCACAGCGCTGAGGTCATGGGTTTCATTCTCACTGGGGCTCTAACTGTGCGGAGTTTTTATATTCTCCACATGTTTGCGTGAGTTTACTCCGGGTATTCCGGTTTCCTCCCACAATCCAAAAAATATATACTGGTAGGTTTATTGGCTTCCGGAAAAAATTAACCCTGGAACGTCTGTGTGTGCATGTACATGTGGTAGGGAATATAGATATAAATAATTATGTTGATCTTTGTTTTGTTAAATTCAAAATAACTTCATGACCTTTAGTGGTCCTTTGACCAAGACAATTTGTGTCTTCAGAATCGAAATGCAAAAATATATTTTTAATCTTAGAGCATTAAATAATGGTACAATTCATTACTGGTAATCTATAATGTCAAAGGGGTAATACTAGGGTGACCCGGGTTTAGTCCTTTTTAAAAACCCGGGTCAAATTGTCGGGTTGGTTGATACGGGTTATTAGGTATGGTGCTTTCACACTGCAACTCAACCTGGGTCGACCAGGTAGCAACCCGGCAATAACCCAGGTTATAAGTGTGATGTGAACGTGGTATCATACCCCTTTCACATCGTAAACCCAGGTGAAGCATTTTCACATTAAACCTGTGTAATCCGGGTATAATTTGTGGGGGTACTGGATAAATAATGACCAGCCCTACCAAGCAGCGAAGAGGTTAAGTTGTCTGTGTAGTTTTCTGCTATATACCTAGCGTAGTTGATGACTGACTGTTTTTAATACATCCATGTCCTAGAACAAAACACACATGCGAAACACAGAACATAAGAGGGATTATTAATGTAATATTGTAATAAAGAAAAGTACATATCCATTTCAATTAGTGTTCTGCTTCAGTTTGTATAGAATTGTCCATTTGTTTTATGATTATCAGCTGCCCATTGTTCCCACTGACAGCTCTACAGCAACCATAAGCTAAAGTAAACACGGTGGATTGTATTCGACTCACAGCAGCTCTGAAGTGACACTCTGCTACAGTGCACAAATGGTCCAAATGTGTCTCAAGCAGTCTACTGGCAAAATAAATAACATAAATAATAGCTTGCTTACAAGGTTAAGCAGATCTCTACAGTTTTGTTAAAATGTCACCTTTATGTTCTCATAAACCTATTTTTCCCCATCTTTAATGTTTCCAGCTTCGGTCTCAAACTTGGAGTCTTATTATGGATTCAGTAGTTCCATCTGATAAGGGGAATTACACTTGTATCGTGGAAAACAAGTATGGAAGCATTAACCACACATACCAGCTGGATGTAGTCGGTAAGAGCTCACTCATCAGTTTAATTTTTTTTAATTTAATTATTATTTTTCAAACATTTGATTATATTTTTCAATTTCTCTTGGTATAAAACCCAATTTCTTGTATTACATTTGGTTTTATGTGTGTTTTGTTTAAAGTATACAGTGAGTGCTGTGTGTGTTGCCTTGTTGTGCCCAAGGAACAGGCTGCATACAGTAAGTCTGCTCTGAGGTACATTGGGGCCCCCCTACAATTCCTTATGATCTGTATTCTAGAAAATAATTTATAAACTCTTGGTCAGATGCGACCTGCAGGCATTCCCACATGTTTATAATTTATGTGACTCACATAATGACTAACGAGTGGGCCCCCCGTTTTGTGTATATTTAAATAAAAACTTTTTTTTTAATAACCAGCAAATTTGTTTAAAACTGATAGCAAGAAATGCTAAAGATAAATATTTTTCACACATAAGATAGAAAATGTGTCACATTGCTTATCTGAAAATCAGAATAGCTGTACTTGCTAAATATAATTCAGGAGTTGTTTAGTGCATGCTGCCATATTGCTCTGTAAACCACTACTTAGGGACTTATACAGGCTGGCTCAGTAAGCAGCGGTCGTTCGTTGCTTAGGTAGCGGGTTAACGTCGCGCGTCCGCAGCTCCAGGAATCCCTTCGGTAGCATGCAAATAGATGTGTATGCTCACAAATCCATTCACATGCGAGCGCACAGTGAAAAATCATTCAATGTTCGCCGAGCATCAAATAATTTTTTTGTCTGGAATGATATTTTATTTTTGAGTCGTAAATGAGCAAGAACGGGGCGGGAGTCGTAAATGAGCAAGAACGGGGCGGGAGTTGATGTTATGTGATGTCATGCGCCTGCCCTGTACAGGCTTCCTCCCGCCTGCATTCGCAAGGGGACACCCAGCATTTTTTATGGGCACACCCAGTTTTTGTGAACACGCTCAGGAAATGCTAGGCATCCCGATGCGCCAGACCCCTGTCCGCCACCCTCTGTGTGAACGGCTGTTCGATTCGCTAATTCGCATGCACAGAGCAGCGCCATCGCTCCCCACAGCGAATCCGAATTAAGTTGAATCAGGTCCATAGTTCATTCATTAGAAGAACTGCTCTGTTTGCAGTAATCCCTTTTGAGAAGCGGCCAAGGTTTTCTTTTACAGCTGCTCTTAAAGTACATCTGGTTGCATACATTACCTGATTTAGATATTGACAAGTTCCATTTTGCATGAAATTGGAGAAGCTTGTATCCAATGTTGAATGTAAGTCTTCAATTACCTTATTCATATTAGTTGCTAATGTTCTTACATTTAACATTCTTGCAAATGAAATTCCAGACTCCAAGCTGAACAATGACTGATTCCACGGTGCGTTATTTAAATGTATATTTGATTTATTTCAGTTTAGTAAGACACTGAACTGAGGTGTGCTAATGATGATATATTAGCTCTGTTGCCATTTTGGCCTTTAAAAAATGACTGGATAAAGCAATTAATGAATTATGGTCATTGTTGTGATTTTCCAATAAGCGTCCATTTTTATTGGAGAAAATGGGACCTGCCAATGGGAGAAAATTCATAGAATCAGGGGCTTGTGTGTTATCGCAGATTCTGGTGGCTGCTTATTGGGAATTATGCTTAATACCGGATAACAGCCAATTTTGGAGATAAGGGATGGTAGCATCTGGACTAATAGGCTAGCCCCCATAGACTAGTAAGTGACTAATAGTCTGTATAAACATAGAAATACAACATTTGTAGTTGATTTAAACTAGTCCAGAAGAGAATACTTGCCTAGCATTGGGTTAAAGTACACTGATGGCATTTCTTATGAGGCTTAGCTCATTTCATTGGTTCAGAGACAGAGTAGGTCATAGCTGAATGCTTCGAAATAACTCTGAGCTGGCCATTTTTAGTTTCCCTGCACAGATGTCTCATGATATGCTCCAGGAAAAAATAAATAATCAAAACAAAGATTTCACAACCAGCTGTGTTATTTGAGACTAGGATGGAACGAAATTAGGCATTTGTGCATGTTATGTTAACACTTGGGTCGTTTCATTGAGAAAAACATTTACTTGCGTCTCTGCACTATATCTGACAACTCAGGAAATTATCTTCCATTTCCTCAAATAAGTAGCCAATTCTCCTCTCAAATATTTCCTTCATTCAACATCCGCCTTTAGTTAGCCTACATTTTTTTTAAGTTTCTCTAACATCCCCCCATTTCCACCTCACAGATCCTATTAAATTACAGATATTTCCTGTGCAGGGGGCAATGTGAGGCCTACTTTAAGGTGCTGAGTTTATTTAGCCAGTCAGACTTTATATTTATTTGTCTTTTCACTTTCCATCTCTACAATTGATTCATTCTGATTATTTTTCCTTGACATGAAAAATGAGACGATGCGCATAAATGTCCAAGCTAATGTCATAAATTATATTTACCAAATTTATGAGTATTTTATATTTTCAAGATCATTATTTAAAATTTTAATTTTTTATGTTTGATAGAACTTGATGATAACGCTGTGATCTGAGCTCTGTTGTCTTGTATGATTTTTTTTTTTTACGCTCTAAAATACATTCACATTGGTGTTCTTCAAACATACAATTTTATTAGATCATGCAATTTAGTGAACATCTTTATAACGTCAGACTGGCCCAGAGGACAGGATACAGGGGACATCCCTGGTGGGCCTATTACCCTACCTCCTCTAAGGGTCTGTAACTTGTAGGAACAGGATCATGGATAAAATTTGAATGATTGGTTTCTATCCATGAAAACTATACCAAGATTAGCCCTCAATGGTGGCCCATACCACTGCATGCCCAAGTATGACATTGATCTGTACTGTAAAACAATAGATTTTATCAGCTTGGGCTGATAGTCCGGCAGTGAGTGGCCTACTACAGGAAGCCGACGCTCAGCTATTCGCAGGCCAGTCTGGCAGTCTCAGAGGGAGGAAATATCTCCCATAAGGACTGCCTATTCTACAGGTGACTGTAAGGTAGGACTTCCACCGTTTTAGTCAGTGAGCCAGTGCTGTATAACTGACTGCAACTGGCTCCCAGACGTGAGCTTAGGTGGCATTTTTTATTACTGGGGCCACAGTCCTGCAGCTCTTA
Organism: Crinia signifera; assembly: GCF_055691185.1. Classification (NCBI taxonomy): domain Eukaryota; kingdom Metazoa; phylum Chordata; class Amphibia; order Anura; family Myobatrachidae; genus Crinia; species Crinia signifera. The sequence continues at coordinate 291,187,935 of NC_139220.1, read as the reverse complement.
GGTAAAAAATACAGACTTCAAAGAGATGGAGCAGAAATTGCCATACCTGTGTGGGATAGACTGGTAGTTGTCATGATACCATGATATTCGTTGGTTGTTATTTTGAGGTCACAGAAATGACCTGGCTGTGACCTATGTACCCATAGCAAAGCACCCATCTAGAAAATGCAATGTATCCATATTCTATTTCTTTGTGTGGCGCTAAGTAAAACATTAATATTTTTGCACTTTTTTTTCTGTTTTATTTTCTCTGATTACTTTAGAGCGTTCTCCACATCGGCCAATCCTTCAAGCCGGACTACCAGCAAATAAGACGGTCACTGTAGGAAGTAATGCTGAGTTCTCCTGCAAAGTCTACAGTGATCCCCAGCCTCACATTCAGTGGCTCAGACACATTGAGATCAATGGGAGTAAAATGGCCTCTGATGGCTTCCCTTATGTGGAAATTCTAAAGGTACGTAGATGGAATTAATATGCATCTGTAGCCTCTCTGGGTAAGAATAATTTACTAAAGCAGTCCTTGGTTTCATGTTGTCCTATGCCCTGGGAGAAAATAAACCAACCAGATGCAGCAAATTATGTATTATTTATTAACTAAGGGTTTGCTAAATATAGAACATTATCAACGGATCCAAACAACAAGCTAACCAACTGAAGCCATATAACAAGGGAGCAATCTGTGTTGACACTTGTTATGTACACGTCTCCTGATTAGACCTTAAATTCTTTTTTTTTTTAATTGGTGTGTATGTACATATGTAATTTCCTTGATTAGTGTTATTATAAAATGTATCCGACTTACATTCTAGTTACAGATGGTTGATCGACAATACCTATATAAACAGTCATTGGTTGATCAAAGGTTAACACAAAAAAAAAAAGGTTTCCACATGTTTTTTTTTTATGGTTCAGGTTAGACTCTTGGGGGAGAATTAGTCTGCTGGAGGGGACAGTTAGGGTTAAGCTACAGAAGGAGACTGTTAGTGTCAGGCATGAGGGGGCTGGGTTAGTTTTAGGCTTAAAATAATAGAAAAAGATAATTATATATATATATATATATATATATATATATATATATATATATATATATATATATATATATCCCTCTTGACCCTGTCAATCATCTAGTGTCACCTGAAGAATTATGAAGGCAGCAAGAAAAGATGGAGAGGTGGATGATGTCATTGTCCACCTAGGAGCAAATGATAATTATTAATGCTGAAGGCTGACCTGTAACAGATGAATTTAGGAAGTTTTTTTTTTTTTTTTTTTTTTTTAATTGAGTCTTTATTTAATTTTCCAAATTATTAAAATACACACACAATAACAAATACGTTACATCTACAATACATTCATATACACATACATAGTCAGGGCTTGTGATCTTTTACAGCATATAGAGGTTTATGCTATATGATGAGGATATATCTGACTTAATAAACGGACCCACAAAGATATCCTTCTGAAGGGGATTTTATTACTACCAATCATCTTCATTATGTACGTTCTTTGTGACTTTAATAGACATATTCTGCCACCACACTATACCATTGTCTATACAAGACTTCTCTCTTTGGGGCCTATACCTCACTACCCATACGATCAACCTAATGTTAGCACAGTACTACATTTATGGCACTTTCTGCTGATTGCTGATTTTAACGATAGGCACTACAAGCAGCGAGCAGTGTCCCACATGGGGCGGATGTCTATCTGCTAAACTTGTTGTCGACTCATATTCCTATTCGCACAATATATAATGGACATGCTATCTGGCTACTATCTTATAATAACATATACTTATACCACTACCAGAGAAGAAAAAAAAAAAAAAAAAAAAAAAAAAAAGGAAAAAAAAAAAAAAAAAAAAACACGATAATCTAACTACCCAAGTTCTGTGCTTGTGCACGACCCTTCTCCCATATATACTAAATACATAACAAAATATTATCTTTTCAGATTCAACTACAACCCTACGTGCTTCTTTGAACTCCTCTGAGTCCCCTTAAACAGTGATCAAAGGAGATCTAGTCCCCCCACTTATTCATATTACAAAAAATACACAATATACATTTAATATCCTCTCTACCCCTTAAACTGATAATATACCGACTGTTGCCACACATTCCATATTGAATAAAATTTAGTGCTAAGGCCTTTAGAGGCATAATAATATTTCTCGTGCTCAAAATTAGTGTTCACTAGATTTGTCCATTCTATAAACGATGGACCTTCTTTCGCCATCCAGCATCGTGCCACTATAACTTTAGCTAGTGCCACAAGTTGCATCAATAAAGAGCGACATTCTTTAGTGCCAGTTTCCTCCTGCCACATCCCCATAATATAATTAATATCCGATATAGCGGCTTGTGTCACTCCCAGATCTTTAAGGGCCATACCTATATTATCCCAAAATCGAGCAACTTTATTACATTCTCTAATAAGATGCCAAAATGTGGCACCGTTCTCCCCACACTTAGGACATCTATCATTATCCGAACCTCCTATCTTCTTTAATTTAATCGGAGTCATATATGTCCTATGTAATATATTGAACTGTACCTGTTGCACCCTAGTGGAATTTGTTGCTTTTTTGGGAAGGGCTAACATTATTGGCCAGTTATTTTCATTTATCTCAGATATATCTTGGGCCCAGCTCAATCTTAATTGGCTGAGTCCGTCATCCTGTGTGCATTCAAAGAGGAACTTATAAAGTTTCGCTACCGCTTTCCGCGTTGATATCTTCCTAAGGAACATCTTAACGGGAGTCTCACTTAACCATCCATCATTCTCTCTACCCCATCCGTTCAGAGCACTCCGCAATTGGAGGAATCTATAAAACATGGACTGTGGCAGCTCATATTCCGCCTGAAGCTGAGAGAATGATTTGAGGGCTCCATCATGATAGAACTGGCCTATTGCGCTGATACCATGCCGCTCCCACATTCTCCCCCCCTGCTGTCTCATCAACTCCTTCATTGATGGAAAGAATATGATAGATGCTTCAGGATCCACTCCCTGCCAGTTCTCCAACCTGCTAACTGCTTTCCAGATTTTAACGGCTTGAGTGGCAATAGGGGGGTAATTCCTCCTACAAAGACCAGCTAGTAGTATCTGAAGGGGCGTCGCTCTAGGATCGATACAACTAATTAATTTACTGAGTTCTAGGGTTTGTTCCTCCTGACTCACCCATGTCCTTAGATGTGCCAGTTGAGCCGCATAATAATACTTCTTGAAATTAGGGAGGGCCAGACCTCCACTCTCCCGGGTTCTACACAGCGTCGATAACTTTACTCTTGGGCGTTTATTACCCCATATAAACGATGATAATATACTGTCGAGATTACTGAAGTATTCATTTTTAATAAAAATGGGCGAATGTTGTAGCTGATATAATATCTTAGGTAAAATTACCATTTTCAGCATATTCACCCGTCCCATTATTGAGAGAGGCAGTCTGGCCCAACACTTCAGTCTTGACTTAGTTTCCTGAATTATTGAACCTATATTGTCCCGTAGATAGTCCTCTGCATTTGCCGAGACCCTTACCCCCAGGTATGTAAACCCTTGAACTTCTACCAGTGGCCCTTCTTGTACCCCACCGTCGCCCCCGCTGCCGTTACCCGTGTATAGCAAATTGGATTTGCTCCAATTAACATTAAGCCCAGATATTTCCCCGAATTGACTCAAAGAGCTACTAACTACTGGGAGATCTTTATCTGGGTCTGCTAATCCAACCAGTAAGTCGTCGGCGTACAATGACACCATATTATATCTTATGTCCCTGCCAGGGTCATAGTGATGTATTTTTGCTCTTAGGAGACAGGCCAAGGGTTCGACAGCGATGGCGAAAATTAGAGGGGACAGGGGGCACCCCTGACGGGTTCCTCTGAATAATGGGAATGGCCGAGACGTATGCCCATTGATGGAAACTCTGGCACTAGGATTATTATACAACAATCTTAGCCACCGTACAAACCCTGGTCCGAACCCAAACGCCTCTAATGTGTACCACAGGTATTCCCATTCAACAGAATCGAATGCCTTATTTGCATCGAATGAGGCCACTGCTGCCCTTACCCCCTTTACCTTCATATATTGAATAAATGAAAAGACCCTTCTAACGTTGACTACCGTAGACTTCCCCCGCATAAACCCTGTTTGATCCGGGTGAACAATATCTTGAATTACATTGCTTAACCTATTTGCCAACACCTTCGCAATAATCTTGGCGTCAGTTGGCATCAGGGAAATAGGTCTATATGAGTCAACGCTAGAAGGGTCCTTGCCCTTTTTAGGCAAAAAAACTATAGAGGATTCTTTCATTGAGTCCGGTAACTCGTCGCCCTGCTCTACCCCTTGACATAGGGCCAACACCCGGGGTGTTAATATGCTGCTAAATTTTTGAAAAACCTCCCCCGGGAGCCCGTCGAGACCCGGAGCTTTACCCCGAGGCAGGTTCCCAATTACATTTCCTATTTCTTCCGATGTAAACGGGGCATCAAGGGCTACCCTGGCATCCGAACACACCCGGGGGAGAGCCAGATCTGTAAAAAAATCCTTTATTTCCTCCCTCCCATGCCGCTGAACTGATTGATAAACCTTACTGAAATGTGCCACAAATTCATCTACAATTTCAACAGTAGATGTCAGACTCACCCCCTGGTCTGTACGGATGCAGGGTATGATATTGGAAGGCCTATCCATTTTCAATAATAGAGCCATATACTTGCCCGCTTTATCTGAACCCGCGTACCCCTGATGTGCTCGAGTGCCCAATCTACGATAATTTACACCTTGCAAATATTCCAGCCACTCTGCCTGCCGTCTCAGCCATTCAACCCTATCTACCTCCAGGTGACTAGACTGGTATGTATGTTCCGATTCCAATGATCGCGCCTCAAGTTCCCGCACCCTCTCACGGTGCAGCCCCTTGAGGCGAGAGATTTTCTTAATAAATATTCCGCGCATGTGGGCCTTAAATGTATCCCATATGACCGCGTTAGATGCTGATCCCTCGTTAGCCTCCAGGAATACAAGCATTTCCTCCTCTATCTCCTGCTGGCTCAACTGGGGCAGCCAGAATGGCTGGAGCTTCCAATACCTATACCCTGTCGGTTCCGACATGTCGAGTGTCATAACTAATGGGGAGTGGTCTGAGATTCCACGTACTTTGTAATCTATACTGATGATCTTATTTAATAGACTATCTGATACAAGGATCATATCTATCCTGGAAAAAACTTTATATGTAGCTGAATAACATGAATATTGGCGGGTAACTGGATGTCTAATTCTCCAGGGATCGTACCAGCCTATCCCCTCAATAAATTCCGCGAATCTAGTACCCCCTTTACTGATAGCATCACTAGACCTATGCCATCTATCCAACTGGGGGGAAAGGACATTGTTGTAATCGCCCATACAAATGATATGGTTCAAGGGAAGGGAGGAGGTAAAATCCACGGCCTGTCTTAATATTTCATATGAAAATGGGGGGGGAATGTACACCCCCAGTAAACTAACCCCTACATGATTGATGCTAGAATCTATGAAAATAAATCTCCCTCCTGGATCTATCCTTACTGCCCTATATTCGAACACCACTGATTTTTTTATTAAGATGGACACCCCCCTAGATGAGGAGGAACACGGAGCATGAAACGCATTACCAACCCAGGGACGTTTCAGAGCAGACAATCTATCGCCACATAAATAGGTCTCCTGAAGACAAATAATGTCCGCGTCCAATGATTTACAGTGGTTTAATACCAAGGACCTTTTTACCTTATCATTGAGGCCGCGGACATTCCAGGTTACGAATTTAACCATATCCCCATTTAGTCATTTTCAACCTCTCTTGCCGCCTCCCTTTCTTTTCCCTCATATATCTCGACTTTGCCCTGACATACAAATCACCATTTTTGCATACATATACATAACTACAACAATCTATACACATACTAATACCCACCTCCCCCCTCCCCCACCCTGTACTACCTGTATCCCCCGGCGTACCTGGATCCCCTCCCCATCCCCACCCACAACACCCCATATTAGGGCTCAGGGAGCAATTAATTAATGGCCACCATACTCGTGGCCGGCCCTCCTCATACAGAATTTTATAAACATATCAATACCTTTCCCACCCTTCCCCCCCCCCCCCCCCCCACCCCCACCCGCACACAAAAGTTAAATCATTAATAAGGGACTACTGGCTGACTAGTGATTTTTTTCCTGGGTACGACCCGTCCAGCCATTCTGCAACATCACCTGGAGAAAAAAAAAATGTAGTTGTCCCATTCACTTCAATCCTCAATTTAGAGGGGTACATCATAGAGTACTTTAGATTAAGCTCACGGAGCCTTGCCTTCACCTCCCTGAACCTAGCTCTCTCACGCTGGATTTCCACAGGGAAATCTGGGAAGGCTGCAATTTTTTTACCCAGATGTCCGAAGTCCGCCTTATTTCTTGCAAGTCGCAAGATACAGTCTCGGTCCCTAAAGTTCAAGACCTTAACGATCACTGTACGTGGGGGCCCCCCTGGAGGTGCCGGACGGGATGGGACCCGATGTGCTCTTTCAATACAGAACTGCGGGGAAAAGGCCTCCCTGCCAAATTCTTTTATCAGCCAGTCCTCGACAAATTTCTCTGGTGAGCTCCCCTCTACTCGCTCCTCGAGCCCCACAAATCTGACATTGCTTCGACGGAGCCTCCCTTCAAAGTCCGACATTTTAGTGCGCATGTCCTCCATCTGTCCAGATAGAACTTTTACTTGGCTCTTGAGAGGAGCCACTACATCCTCCAATGCGGAAATCCTATTTTCTGCCTCGGTTACTCTCTCTCTGATGATTTGGGCATCGTGGCGTATCAGTGAGATGTCGGATTGCACCTTATTTATCTGCTCTAGCAATCGGGACTCACAGGTGTTCACTGCATCTAGTACCTGCTGCAGGGTGACCTCAGCTGGACGAGGTTCAGATGTACTTTTAGATGGTGTTGTCTGGGGGGTACTTGGTTGCGAACTGCTCCCCGCCTGATTTTGCGTGCGTGCATATTTTTCGAGACGGGCAGCCGCAGTGTTCGTGCCCGTCTTGCCCATTCTGGATTGCGCCACGCTGCTTCGGGTACACGCAATAGTCTCAACTTCTATTTAAGGTTTTTTGCCCCCCCAATCAGGGGTTTCACACCCCTGCTCACAATCCCAGCACACTACCACCTAGTCCTGCTGTTAATAAATCTCTTGCAGGTTATAGGTACACGGCACCAGACACTCGCTCCAACACTTTTAGTTAACTGTATATATTTTTTACTAGTTAACTTTTAAAGTCAATATCAGTGGTCACACTGAACATAATAGGAGCTGTACCTTTCTGCCGGCTGAGTGATCAGGGAGCCTGAGCTGAATCCCGCAGACTGTTGATTTAGTGAAGGTCGGCGTTCTGGCAATACTTGAGCTGTTAAGGCCCCTGCAGCAATATCCTCCTTGGTATCTTATTGCCAGCTTTATCCATAAAGCATTCACCTGGCACCATACACGGATCCACTGCCGACTGAGCTGTGCCGGAAACTTGTCTCTGCCCCGGGTGCTGTGGTAGGCAAGCACGCTGGTTTGTTTTTCCCCAGGGTCTATAGTGACCAGTGTCGGTATCAGGGGAGACAGCAGGAGAAGCCACCCGTCCTGCGCTGCCGGGCTCTAGATATCCGCCGCGGGTACACTTTGCGGTATGGCAGTGGCGCTTCCAAGCAGCCGGCTGTCTCTTGTATGCGCGCTGCTCCGGCTGGCGTGTGACGCTGACCACAAGCGCCCACCTCTCCTCCGGCAGCAGTCGTCAGCGCGCGACGAGACCCGACGGCGTCACGGCTCCCAACCTCACTTGCACCGCCTAACTTCTCCACGCCAGGACCACTCTCCAGACCGGTACTTTATGCGGGGTTATGGGATACAAGTTCCCCGTCTCATGTGTGCGTATGAGCGGGCAGGGAGGCGGTAGGGGCCGTTAGGATCATTAGGATAAGAGGAGAGCCGGCATCGACCTCCCTACCTCACTCACAAGCTGCCGTGGCCACGCCCCCCGGGTACAGGGCTTTTCGGGGGGAAGCGACAATACCTATATAAACAGTCATTGGTTGATCAAAGGTTAACACAAAAAAAAAAAAAGGTTTCCACATGTTTTTTTTTTATGGTTCAGGTTAGACTCTTGGGGGAGAATTAGTCTGCTGGAGGGGACAGTTAGGGTTAAGCTACAGAAGGAGACTGTTAGTGTCAGGCATGAGGGGGCTGGGTTAGTTTTAGGCTTAAAATAATAGAAAAAGATAATTATATATATATATATATATATATATATATATATATATATATATATATATATATATATATATATATATATATATATATATATATATATATATATATATATCCCTCTTGACCCTGTCAATCATCTAGTGTCACCTGAAGAATTATGAAGGCAGCAAGAAAAGATGGAGAGGTGGATGATGTCATTGTCCACCTAGGAGCAAATGATAATTATTAATGCTGAAGGCTGACCTGTAACAGATGAATTTAGGAAGTTAGGGATTGCTCTAAAGCAGTAGGAAGCCTATGCAGAGCAACATAAGATAATTAAGCTAAAGACTAAACCTAGGCAGTGATATGAACATATAAATCACAAACAAAAGGAGAAGGTAAATCACAAACAAAATTCTTAAAAGCTATGTGTGCAAATTCTAGGAGCTTAGAAAATAAAACCCCATAATTAATTGCAATAATGCCAAGGGATGAAATGGATATTGTGGCTATTACAGAGTCATGGTGCATGAATGGGGCATAACTATAACAGGATAAACTTTGTTTAAGATGGACAGAATAGGAAGCATTGGAGGAGTGGTAACAATGTATGTGGAAAATAAAGCATAAATACTACCTAAATACAAAATATTGAAGAAAAAAATGCCCTTTGCTTGATTCATATTGGGGTGATCTATAGACTAGCAGGTCAGGAAGAGGAACTGCACATGAACCTATTTCAGTTAATTTAATAAAATGGCATTAAATAAGAGGAAGAGTTTAATCTACCTAAACTGGAAGGTGTTTGTTGCAAGTCCCATTAGAAGTAGGGGCATTTTTAATTTGTTGCAGGGAGCATCCCTCCAGCATTTGGTCCTTTTTTTCCACTCAAAAAGATGAAATATTAGATTTAATAAATGGACCATACAGTCCGGAAATGGTACAGTCAGTGGGTACAGGGGGCAGCATTTTTTTTTTTTTTAGGTATATAAGCAAAAGGATAAAAACCAAAGGCTAAATAATAAGACAAGCCTGTACACACTATGAAATATTGTGAAATGCCCAATTTTGACTAAGCAATTTTGACTAGATGCACTGGAGATTTTGACTAACCAAAGATAGTCTATGATCTAGTCAAAATTGCTTTGCCTGCACAGTCTATCTATGCTAGGAGATTCTGGCCTGTGCGTTGGTATCTTAGCAAGAGAAACACTGACCTAGGAGATTTTGACTATCAATTTCCTGCCAAATCTCAGTGTGTACATACCTTAAAGGCAAAGAGTAGGAGTCTTGTTAAAGGAACATTGTAATTTCAGATCTGCTTTTTACTCTCTATTCACCGACAGTGGGAAGGGCCACATTTTTCTAAATATACCAGCCAATTAACTAAGGTATAAACCAGTACATTTTACAGAAGAGAAGGTCCTAAAAGAACTCTGAAAACTCTGAAAGTGGATACATTGATGGGGCACCGTTAGGAAAAATAATTATTCAACCAGTCTCTAGATACATGAGTAATTCCAGATGACTGAAAAAGAGCAAAAGTTGTCCAACTTCACAAAAGCTGAATCAAGCAACTCCTGACCAGTGAGCCTTACATCCGCAGTAGGGTAATTGAGGGAAACACTCTTTAAAAGAAAAAGTTGTAGATTATCGCTCACCCATGAATTTATAAGATCCCAAACAGCTTGGTAAAATATTATTTGCAAATAACTTGAATGTCCCAGAGTAAACACAGTTACACTATGTATTACCCACCAGGGGCTAGCTGGCAACTTTCAGTCTGCGGGGGCAGACTAAAGCAAATGGGCTTGGCAAAAACTTTTGTAAGTGTAGTTTGCCTAGTGTGGGTGGGGTTTAAATATCTTTTGAATTATGCCCCATCTGAAATTGTGACCGATACACAAACCAATGTTGTGACCAACAAACACAACAGGAACCACTAAATACCATTAGATTGCATCCAGGAGACACTTTGCAGGTCTCCCAGCTGTAATATATGCACATGTACATCGCTCCAACAGCACTGAACAGCTCCATTACTAATAGGCATGAGTAAGGGTCTGTCCATTGTACTTGGGTAACTCTTTGATAGGGGCTGTAGTTTAATACGTCTAGGAACAATTGAACGAGGACAAGTGTTAACTACTTATGTTACAAATTCATTTAATATTCTAAATGGGGTTGCTGATCATACTCCATACTGGTAGCTGAAACTGTATTGCTGGGCTAGTGGACCACTGGAGAAGTTGCCCATAGCAAGGCTTTAGCATTTATAAAGGGCATTCTGTATTGATAGATAAGAGCTGTTTGGTTGCTATGGGCAACCTCCACTGGATTTACTGCTTCATACATCCGCACCCATATTTAGCAACTGGTTCAGATTATTTCTGAGCTATTGAGACTGCCATAAAGTATGTAAGCTGTAAAAGTTGGTAAGTTAAAGGGTGTTGTATGTTCCATAAAGTGTGACAACCTTCCTGGTACTACATAGGACAAGTGCTGTTTTCGAAATCCAGAAAACTTGGTGTATATAAATATCACCTCTGATTTTGTTGCTATGTTGACTTCCCTCGTGTTATCGGTTTGTTTCAGCACTCTGGGATTTATAGCTCAGACGCAGAAGTTTTGACCCTGTACAATGTGACAGAGGCAGAGAGTGGGGAGTACATATGTAAAGTATCCAATTATATTGGTGAGGCCAATCAGTCTGCGTGGCTTACCGTCACCAGACCCGTGACAAAAGGTAAAAAATCGGTGGCACCTCCTGAGAAAACCAGAATCGTAAAGTAAAATCTAGGACTTTGGGTCCGTTGCTCTGCAAAACTCTTGGTGGGAAAATTTGTATTTCTCCCCTTTTTTTTTGTCTGCTTTATTTCCATGGAAAAATACTTTTGCGTGTGGCCTGGTTTAGTTTCATCGATCTCTTTCTGACTATTTCTGCATTTATTATACTAAACGATACTAAATCCATAGCCTCTACACAAGTCTTTCCTGCTCTTACTAGAATGGTTCTGTGTTACCTAAAGGGAGAAACATGTAATGTCCTCCATTTTATCTAGACATGTTCATCTTCCATACAACACTACTTCCTGTTACCAGTTGAAATAATTAAATAAATGAAACACATTGTAACAATCCATCTGGCATTTAAAGAAGTCTTTGTCTATCAAGAGCAGAAAATGTGTTCCATTCCAGCATGAGCAGCTTGTGTTGGGAATGTTTGGCTTCTTTCCTTGCTCTCTGATCACATCTTAGTCCTGTCTATAGCTGCAAGCATTGCAAAATGGCCGTAGCAGGAAGTAATACATTCCTTGCTGCAAAATTGGAGAACCATATTAGATGGAACATCCTATGTAATGTAATGAGTAGGTGGAATGGGTTCAGTATTTATTTTCTCAAATTCTATGCTTACATGCACAATAGCCACATTTACCTGATTGCTATACATTGGTACATTTACATATGTGGAACTTGCAGTCCATAAATAGTGGTCAGGTAAAGCTCTCTAGAATGCAGTTTTATACAGTTTGTGAATCTGTCCAGTCTGATTGATGTTTTTTAAACTGGACGATTTTAATTGTATATACTTTAGTGTTGTAATAGCAATGACAAGAAGGCACAGCACTGTCTGGCCTCAGGCTGACAGGATATGCTCCAACCTATTATCTACACCTTGGCCCTTATTTAGATCGCTTTGCATCCCCCGTGCAGGGGCATTTCTGCGCATGTGCATGAGCCAGGTGCGTGCAGCCACAGCGAACAGACTGTTCTCCAGGTGCACACACCCAAGGCTGAGGGGGTGGCGGGCAGTGGGGTGGTGGCAGATAGTCGCACCCATGGGATCATCCAGCATTTCATGGGCATTCCCATGGTAATCAGCTTGTGACATGGGTGCCAGGGGTGGGCAGCTGACATCCCACTTCCTACCAAATGCCTACTCATATCTGAGGTTTACCTGAGAGTAACCTTATATATGTGTGGACCTTCCACATCATTCGATGGTCGGCAACCGGGGGGGGGGACATGCATTGCGTTTGCTCTGGGTCATACACACAGATTGATTCATGCTTAATTTCTGAGCGATTTAGTCAGATCACTTAGAAAATTGGCTAAAATCGCCCCGTGTGTATGCACATTAAGGCCGAGCTTAGCAGATGATTAGATACCACGTTGAGACATTTTTCTAACACATTAAAATGTCTGACACATTAAAATATGTTATACAACCGCTAAATTTCACACTAATTTTATTTAAGAATCATTATTTAATTATTTTTCCTATTAACCTTCTCTTTCTGATCTCTTCTGGAAACAAAAAAAGGCCATCACGCATAGGTTTCATTTTTCCATGTTGCCAATCTCCAGCATGTTTAAGTGGGCAGGAGGTCTCGATTTTGGTGATGGGTTAAACTAAGGTAGCTTCTCTTTAGGTCAGGCTCAAGGGAGAAGTGTTCCTCCAGTCTTCTAACCAGATTTCTTCCAGTGGTTTCTTTCTCTGTCCTGGCACCTCTTGGTTCCAAGGCAGCACCTGCCCACACCTTCTCTGGTTCTCATGGCGTTTTGCTTGTCCATTTCCTTCTCTTCGATGTACTTCTCTGTAGACTGCAGGAGTCAACACCACCGACAAGGAGATGGAGGTTCTCCACCTGACGAATGTTACTTTTGAGGATGCTGGCCAGTATACCTGCTTGGCTGCTAATTCCATTGGGCTCTCTCATCATTCTGCATGGTTGACCGTTCTTGAAGGTATATAAGGTTCTCTGCTGTCCTATCTTCTTATATGTAACATGCATTTCGGACCCAAAAGGAACCAACTCTGTTAACTGTATTTTAAACCTAATATAATCATCTTCATATTATCTATAGGTACAGAGAAAAGTGGTGCTGAAAGTTGGTAAACGCTCAACATCACAAAGCAAATTAATAGAGATCCACTTTAAGCAATATACTCTTTAATCAGCCTTTCCTACAAGTCCCTTATCTATAATAAAATGTTGTGTTGATCCTTACTTGCTTATGTGCCTTAAATGTGTGACTTTGTTGAGCAAATTAAGTGGAAAGACTTAAAACATTTTCCAATTCCCAGATAAATCTGCACCCCTATTGAAATAACAACAAAAGAGAAATTAAACAATTATTCAAAAGCCAGTGACCTAATTACAATACAAGGAGTTAATATAGATGGAATATGCCTGGCTTTGTCCTGATGTTCACGATATACAGGTTGAGTATCCCGTATCCAAAATGCTCGGGACCAGGAGAATTTTGGATAACGGATTATTCCGTATTTCGGAATATTTTAATATTTCAATGATGTATTTTGAAGTATCTTGCATGTATGCTGTATAAACACATAATATACACACAAATATATTTTATTACCACACAAAATACACACAAATATATTTTATTTGTTCAAAAAACAAGGTTTCAAAACGTGAAACAAAATGTGTGTACTATCTCAGCACTGAATTTGAATGCCAAGCAATCATTGTCTTGCACATATATAGTGCCAGTTACATATCATGTCCCCAGTGATGCTGTTACAAATGTCCCCAGTGAGTTTTTAGCAAAAAAATTTTTTTTTTTCACTTTCTGGAATGTCCGTATTTCGGAATAATTCGGATAACGGATACTCGGATACGGGATACTCGACCTGTATAGCAACCTGGTCCTGCTTCGCACATGTTCATGGCCGAGTGCCGTGTTCCTCCCCGCTTTATATACTGTTGCGCATCAGTGATCAACTTGATTCACTAAAATAGTTATTGCTCGGCTCCCATGTAGGTAGGCTAATGGTGAATATTCCTAAACCTTCCTTGAAACTGCACTACATAATTTTGAAAACTGCACAAAAATTAATTAATCCAGAGGTTTTCGAGATGAGCTTTTTTAAAAGTCAGACGCACTTTGAGGACTTTCTTTTATCCTATGTAAGTATGTATGTATGTATGTATGTGTGTGTGTGTGTGTGTGTGTGTGTGTGTGTGTGTGTGTGTGTGTGTGTGTGTGTGCGTTTGTATATATAAAATATATTAGTAAGCCCGCTCAAATGCTTCGAAAGCTAGTCTACTTCCATGTTATTGCCTCTGTGTTTGTGTGAGAGCGAAAGAGATGTAGTTTTTTACTCTCTGCCAGCAGATGGCAGTGTTTCAAAGACACACAAATGGACACTAGATCTATCTATAGGTTATGTATGTATGTATCTATATTGAGAAAGATCTAGGTATATTTATAATATATAAATTCAAAGATGTAATGGGATAAGTTTATTGCTTAGTAAATTCAAAAAGTAATTCTACTTCTTAATATAATTAATTTGCCATTGTAAGCACAGTCATTGCTTATAATCCCCTAACATGTCACTCCATTTTAATTAACACACTCGCGTTATTAAAATAAACAGGTGCAGATTTGTTAAAAACCTGAAAGAAGCAAAAAAAAAAAAATAATTTTTTTTTTCAAGCTAATGCTGAGAAGTTGTGCATAGTAACAATTGGCTCCTAACTTTCATTTTATTGACTGTACAATATAAATTACAGTTCTAAGCTGATTTGTTTGCTTTGAGCAACTTTCACACTTTCTCTCCAAGATTTGTTAACTCTCCCCCTTAAATAGAATTATCTCACCCTTTACTTATTAAGTGTCAAAACCATTTAATTTTAAGTACAGTGTTTTATGGTGTTTAAATTCCCCATAGTACACTTGCTCCTGTGCTTCATCAGGGGATAGTTTGATTTATTTCTAACTTGAAAATAGAGTATTGAATAGGCCCATGTGTCTTGTATTGTCCTGGCTGTCCTCACAGCTGGGGATCGCTTTGCAAGTTTAAAGATTTCAACATTTCACTTTGATATGTCCCCAAAACTGGACCCTTTTGGCTCCTGTGAAATGCATGTGTCTTGTAAGTGCGCCAGCATTTTTTTGAGTTGCAAAGTCACATCTGGTTGCTTCAATTTGAATTCTTTAATAGCCAGCATGTGGTTTATAGAATGGTCAATATGGGATGAAATAAAAGACCTTTAAACAAAATTAAAAGTATACCGAGATTTGGTGTCATAAGAGCAAAGGAATGCTGGCAACAATGAGTTTATTTGGGTGTTCTATCTATCTCTCCATATCTTCTGTTTACCCCGCATGGGAAATTTACTTGTATATATGGCATTTGATTTCCTGTCTTTTTACGCCATATATATCTTTATTTTCTCTCTCCATGAAAAGTCTGTATAGTCCATTTTTCAAAGTTCAACATTCATTTTGTTTTATAAGCAACTTCATCTGTATAATGTGTGTGTGAATGTGTCCTATGATATTTGAAATTTGGTGCATAGATGATATGTATTACATTTGTTTTCTCTTCTGTTCATTTAAAAACACAAATTATTTGTTGTCAAAATCCTGGCGAAAAACAGATGATGGGATACCTACAGCCACAATCCTGACATATTCTCCCTCTGTTGGTATCCATGACACCCACAGAGGGAGAATAAATTAGTGTGCCAGGCATAGTGGTAACCCCCCTGTTGGGATTGTGGTGTCAGATCCTGGCATCAGTATTTCAACGGGATTCTGACCGCCGGGATCCCATATCAGACCCTTTGTGAATGTGTTTGCATTGTAATGATTGCTATTTATGCCTAGTGGACATTATGTAATCTATATGTATTTTTGTACCCAAGCACCCATTTTCATATTTGTTATCAAATCATTTCTTTGATGCACAAATGTCAATAAAGATTTGTTCTTTCAATAATAACACAACTCTTGTGTACATGAGCACAGCTGTGGATGAGAAACCTGTTATGACATCTTCCCTACATCTGGAGATTATAATCTACTGCACGGGGGCGGCCATTGTGTCTGCAATGTTGGTGACCATCATCATCTTTAAGATGAAGAATCCTTCCAAGAAGTCGGACTTTAACAGCCAACTGGCCGTCCACAAGCTGGCCAAGAGCATACCGCTGCGCAGACAGGTAACAGAAAGTATATAGGGGGTTTACAATGCATTATCAACACATCCACATAGCGAATTGCATTAAAATTAGATTTGTCATCTTGGGTTAAATGTAGACTCAGAGAGTGATAATGTGGAGATAGATTAACTAACCAGTCAGCTCCTGTCATTTTCCAAACACATGTGGGGCAGATGTATTAAGCCTTACAAGAGATAAATGCAAGGGTGATAGAGAGATAAACATCCAGCCAATCACATCCTAACTGACATGTTACAGGCTGTGCTTGAAAAAAGTTAGTAAGGATGTGATTGGCTGGACGTTTATCTCTCTTTATCACCCGTGCATTTATCTCTTGTTAAGGCTTAATACATCTGCCCCTGCCTGTAACATTGCAGTTAGGAGTTTATTGGCAATCAAGTTTTAAAATGCATCTGTTCCCAAGTTGCATTTATTGAAGTTTTTCATTATTAGAGAAGAGGTCTCTTGAGTTTCTTTATATTAGAACCATTTCTAAAAGCTTGGGCAGAGACAAAAATCCAATCTTGTCATTTTTTCAAACACAACCTGTAAAATGACAGTTAGGAGCTGGTTGGCTGGTACTTTACTTTATTTCCTTAAACATTATCTCCAAGGCTTGGTACATAGACCCCTGTATGTCTTTTTAAGCTTAGTACATTTCTGTTACATAGCTGTATGGAAATAATTGTTTCATTTATGGATTTCTTAATTACTGAAATCGCGCACACACACATTCACACAAAATACAGCGTGCAGTTTAGTCCAGGGAGGTGGTTTTTATAGGGTGCAATTTGTTATACTTTTCCATGTTTCATTAAGGTATCTTTTGAATGGACAGTTATCCTGTAATATACAGAGCTGCGCCACCTTCTGGTGACTAGCATACACAGCAGAATCTTTCTACCTGTTTATCCACACATACACACATACCCACCATCCCCATGTGATTTCTGCTACTTCCATGCTTTTGCTGTATGGAGGAATGTGTAACTATGCTGCTATTGGCTGAGTTTATGGTTATTGTCACGATAAAAGAACTTCAAGCAGCATGCTATCGAACACTGAGCATGTTCTTTGGGGATTTCCCCAATGTATAAAAAGTTTCTGCTTGGGAATGTCCAATTTTAAGGTGGTATACACATAACAAATAACTTGGAGGAAAAAAAACAATAAGAGGTTATTTATAAAAAAGAGGAGGAACATTTTTTTTATTATTATTATCCCTTATTACTATGGTGCCACAAGTGTTCCGTAGCGTACAGTTACAGAGTACATAAATATTCAAAACAAAAACACGGTGAGCCAATGTAGGACAAGCGCAGGATATGTGAACATAGTTCAGGGTTGCCGACTTTTTAATGCTCCTCTCCGGGAGAAGCCCGGAGAGGAGACTTTCCTTACCCGATCGGGGGGCGGGGCTTGACGGTGACGTCATTAAGCCCCGCCCCCACTACGGGAAATAGTAAAAATTACTGATACCCATGGAGGGGGCGGGGCTAAAATGACGCGATTGTGCCATTTTAGCTCCGCCCCCTCCTCTGAGACCCGCGGATTGCGGCACTTACATGCCGCGATTCGGGGGGTTCAGGGGGGTCCCCCAGATTCCGAGAGGGTTGCCCACCCTTCCGGGGGGCCGGGAGGGGGACCCGATTTTCGGGAGACTCCCGGGAATTCCGGGAGGGTCGGCAACCCTGACATAGTTGCATAGTTGTAGACAAAACTGACCTAAGTATCAGAAAACCGAGGAATTTGATGCTGTTGATGGGAATATGTCGTTGAAGAAAGGGAAGAGGGCCCTGCTTGTGAGAGCTTACAAACTGACAGGGGTGACACAGATTGGGTAGACAATGAGTATGGAACAGAAGGTTAGGCACGTCCCAAAAAGGTCAGCATGTTCCCCTCAATCACAATATCCACGCCACAGCACAACCTTCTTATAGAGGGTACACAAGGTGAGATATGCACTAATTTTCTATTTGGTTTTGCTTATAGAAGCAAAATCAAATGGGCATCAAATGATTTGTCTAAATTTGATGCAGAATCGATCTCAATGTGCGCTACCATTTAGTGTAAATTGAATAGAAAAATAGTCTTGGCAGGCAAGACTATATACTATAGTATAGATCTCTACTACATAGTTGATAACGAATGTAAAGGCCCCCATACATTAGGCCGACTTGTCCTAGGGACAAGTCGGACCCAATTTACCTGCGAGCCGCCCGGCAGCTCCCCGGGAGGCTCACATACAATTTGGCACTTGATGTGCCATTTTTACATGGGATAAATCGCATGCGATTTATCCCATGTAAAAAAAAACCCGGGGAGCTGCAGGGCGGTGAGCAGTAGTGGGGGCGGGCAGCGGCAGTAGTGGGGACGGGCAGCGGTGGTGGGGGCGGCCAGCGGCGGTAGTAGGGGCGGGCGGCGGGGGGGGGGCGGCGGGTGCAGTGAGTGCAGTGTACTTACACATAGCAGCAGCGGCGGGGACGGGACGCGCAGTGGCGGCTATTATATTTTTAAAATACTTGTCAAATGACCGGCCGCTCTCTGATTGGCTGAGAGCTCTCCGGCCAATCAGAGAGCGGCCGGTCATTTGGCAAGTATTTTAAAAATATAATAGCCGCCACTGCGCGTCCCGTCCCCGCCGCTGCTGCTATGTGTAAGTACACTGCGCTCACCGCACACGCCGCCCGTCCCCACCACGTTTGCCGCTGGCCGCCCCCACTACTCCCCCGGTGTCTGTATGCATATGCCTGTCAGGTGGCAGGCATATGCATACAGGGAGGTCGGAAGTGATCGTATGTACAGACCGTCCGACCTCCCTGATCCGGTCCGATGCGCACGGGACCACGCATCGGATCGGATCAAATGTCACATACCTACGATTTTGGGCCGATTTCATCCGATTATCGGCACAAAGTGCCGAAATCGGATGAAATCGGCCCAAAATCGCATAGTGTATGGGGGCCTTTACACTGTAACCACCCCAGATCCAGATGCATATCTAGATCAATTAGAAAGTGAAATCTCACCGTGTGTGCACACCTTTAGTATGAGAGCTGTCCCAGCCCTGCCCCTATCATAATATGCGCTGGCCCCACCCCCTTACTTCCTGCAGCTGGCTGCTCTCTCCTGGAGGGAGCTGGTATCTGTGCACACCAGGGGTTTACTTCAGGTAGTCTGATGCCTATCCAGGCGTTCTCACAGCTGGTACATAATTACCCCCTTTCGGTATGGTTCATTTATCAATATTACACTTCTGAGTAGTGGCAAAAAAAAAAAAAAATCACCTATTCTTTTGGTGCTGGGTTTCCCTGTGCAATATCACTGATTTCGAAAAACTTCTGCCATATTTTCTTCACTGTGAGTTTTGTGTTGGGGGAGGAGGAAGGCCTCATATGAGTTGTTAACAGCAGAATCTCAAAGGAGAATGCTTTCCTCTTCCTTTATACCAGTGGTTCCCAAACTTTTTGGAAACAGTGTCCCAGAGTATCCCCCAAAAAATTGCACAGCATCCCTTGTCCAAAACAGCTTAAGGAAAAAAAATAAAAGTAATTTGATTTGTGTTTTATATGTCATCCTTGGGTTCAGTTATATAGTGAGGTATTGGATTTGCTGTGTTTTTTTTTCCATTTCAGTTGGTACTGAACCACCAACCAGGCAGCCAGTTTGGACCACTGCTTTGTACTAGGCATGCACAGATTAATCAGCAGGATCGCATATTGCCATACCGAGAAAATGTTATGTCTGTAGCACACACTGTAAAACAATGGCTTTCAGTAGTTTGTAAAACACTTTACCATGGTTTCCCTTCATACATGGCATCAGTGATCAAGAAAATAACACAGAAAATTGTTATCACTGCTTGATCAACTTGCTCTTAAATTACAAATGATTGAATAATGGACCTTTTATTGTCTCATTCCTGCATTTGTATTGGTCCTCTGGCTGCACATTATAAATGTAAGCTGTATTTTTTATGCACCACAATAGAAACTGATACAGATTAATATAAGTGCATGAAGAAAGTGTCTTTTTGTAATGAATTCTAGAAGGCTAAAAGCAACACATTACATCAGATAGTTCTTCACCTCCCACATGTAGGTGATCAGCTTCTCTGCTAATGGTGATCTGCCATCTCTCTGCTTCCCGTACTCTGCCCCAGGCTACAGCCGCACTTTCAGCTGATGCCTAAAATATCTTTGTCTTGCACAAACCCTATCCTTTCATGGTTCCTCTATAACACCTCCAGGTACATTATTTTATGTGACTCATCCATACACTCAGATGTCTGTGACCTACCCACTGACTGGAAGGCTATTTCTGGCTGCTTCTGCCATTGTTGCTATAAAATGAGCTGATCTTTTCCCCAGTTTTACTAGCAGAAGATACATATTCATCTCGATGCAGTATGGCCATAGTTTTCTGCAGCACATTCAGCTCTGTGACGTGAAGCTTCTGTGCTCATTTTGTTCATAAGGTAACCTGCTGTTTTTTGCATGTATTCTCTCCCAAAACAGGTGTCAGCAGACTCCAGTTCCTCAATGCACTCAGGAGTAATCCTGGTCAGGCCCTCACGGCTTTCATCCAGTGGCACGCCCATGCTCTCTGGAGTGTCTGAGTATGAGCTACCTGAGGACCCCCGGTGGGAAGTTGCAAGAGAGAGGTGAGAAGTCCACACTTACGGAGTATTAGCAGGACCTGCTAACTGCATTCTACAGATGGCTTATACACTTTGCTTTGCTTGTAACTAGGTTGATCCTTGGAAAGCCACTTGGAGAAGGCTGCTTTGGTCAAGTAGTCATGGCAGAAGCCATCGGGCTAGACAAGGAGAAACCAAATAGAGTCACCAAAGTTGCAGTGAAGATGTTAAAATGTGAGTTCCTTTTGTTTCATGGAGGTTGATTTGTAACCCTACATGACCTCACACACATACAGTACTGTAGGGTAGTCCTTGACTGGGAATATACATTTTATTTACAACCAGGATCACCAGAGCTTCAATTGAATGCGCCATTAATAGTGTCATTGCTGTTGTCCTTTCTCCAGGAGCAGTGTATCGGGAATATATTACTAAGTCCTGAGATGGTTTTTAACATCTTAAAAGTAACTGTAAGATGTTGTGGGAGATGTATCAGAGACATCATTACCGATGTTCTTATTTAACAAGTGTGATAAAAGCCAGAGCAACCAATCAGATGGTGGCATAACGAAGTAGTGTCCCAACTTCGGGCCTCTGGCCTGATCTCTGCTGCTTTGCATGGCATGAAGGTGTTCTCCAGGGTGATATTCGGCCATAGCATATATATTTTCTGTTTGTTTCATTTCTGGCTCACTTTGAGCTTTTAGTTATCTTCAAAGTAATTTTAACTAATTGTATGGGGTTCTGTAAGATATTAGCACTTCATGCACGCTGGAGCACAGTAATAACATTACACTACAAATAAAAAAAAATCCGGTATTTTCGGGGTTTAACTCCTAAGGTTAGATGCTGTTGCTATCCAGAGGCATTTTTCTTAAGGATTCAAGTGTCACCTTGTGCTTAAATGAGCCAGTTAGGGGAGGGAACACTGGCACCCAGCACAGCGTCTTTTCCAGCTTCTGACATGCTCACGCCTAATTTTACAGCATATCCGTCATCTCTGGGAAAACACTCTTGTGTTCTTGTGAGCTGCAGTGTTTCTGCTGAATTAGAAATGATTTCACATAGAAAGCTATCATCCATTTTATGCACTAGAGTGACAGCCTTATACCACACACAGATTAGTTTCATTAATGTGGAGAGATCACACTGTTGTTTTTTTTAAAGAGATTTTTGGTTTGTATTTGTGTGGATTACCTATATGCTTTTTGCAAGTTATAGATCTCTTGTGTAATGTGGGTGCTCGTTTAAACCTCAAGTACATTAATACTAATACAGTACGAAATGTGAATAGGTATTTCATTCCTAAAGCTTGATCATCATGTATGATTCTTTAATTTTTTTTTTTTTAGCTGACGCAAACGAGAAGGATTTGTCTGACTTAATTTCAGAGATGGAAATGATGAAAATGATAGGGAAACACAAAAATATAATAAATCTACTAGGGGCCTGCACCCAAGATGGTAAGTTAAGAATTTACAATGCAGGAGATCATATATAGGTTGAACCTGATGGACTTATGTCTACAACTATGTAATGACTAACCGGCATTTACATCAATGTTAGGTCTTATTCTGATTGTGTAGCTGTATCTAGAAGTAAAGTACATAGGTGTATTCCTTCAACTGCATTCAAATATGTATTTATACAAAATGGACGCATAGTATGTTATTACCTCATCAGGACCGGAATCCGCCAACAGCTACCAATTTACATGTTAATCCACCAAACTCTATCAGATATTTGCATATTGAAAGCCGATTACTTAAAAAATGTGACATTTTAGGAGTATGTACCCCTCCACTCGATACCCATGTTAGATTGATGCTCAAGAAAAATGTCCAACTCCACCCTTTTACCATGATCTATTCTAGTCCTGGTAGTTCTACATAAACAGATTGAACAGCCTTTTTATACAGTTAATGCTAATTGCAGGCTTTGAGTTAGAGAATAGGGTATAACTTTTATGGTTGACTGTTGTACAGTATTTCTAATCAAATGCCATATTGTATTGGGATTATAGGTCCTTTATATGTGATTGTTGAATACGCCTCAAAAGGCAATCTGCGTGAGTATTTGCGGGCAAGGCGTCCTCCTGGTATGGAATACTGCTACAATCCCATCATTGCTACTGATGAACAGCTCTGCTTCAAGGACTTGGTCTCCTGTGCCTATCAAGTAGCTCGTGGCATGGAATACCTTGCTTCTAAAAAGGTACGGTGCTAAATATGAGACCAGGTCAACACTGTTGATTCTAAAACATTGGTAAAATGCGTTTGAAAGTTCCAGATTAGGCATTTTTTACATGAAATTATTTCCAGTTTATTTAATGTTTATGTCTAGATTTTTAACACTGCTTAGGGGACACTGCACTTCTACATTAAAACCAATGCAATAAACACTTAATGCGGTACTTAATGTGAGAATCGCTGAAAATAAAACATCCCTGCCATTTAGCCCCCATACCGGCCGCTCGCCCTGTTCAATGTTCCGGGAGACTCCTCACCATCCTCTGTCCATCAAAGGACAGCGAAGATTCCCCCGAATGACGAACTTTGCCGCTAATGCAGCAAGCCTGCTGCATTTAGCCATTTTGACGGCCGCACTCGTTGTGTCCACCTCACTGGAAAAAAAACCTGCAAGATGGAAACGGCGTGTGCAGGAGGGTCAGTTGAATACTGACCGTGAGCTATTGGCACTGCTCACGATCACAGCTCATCAAAGACCATTGAATATACCCCTTTATGTGACCGGCTGCTAAAATGTTTTGCATATTAATTAAAAGTGCATTCATTGCAAACCTCTAATTAACATCCTCTTATGTGGGATACTAAAAAAGGTGCATCAAAAGCTACCAACAGTTAACATTTTCCAGGTCTCTTCACAGAATCAAGTGAAGCAATCGGCTCCACATGTTGATTTGTAGGTACTTATGTAGTATCTGGGCGCCCGATTTAGAAATCGGGTCGGATCGGGCACATCGCATCGCATACGACCAAATCGGATGCGATGCGATGGACCCGATTTTTCCATAGGATTCAATGTTAAAATGGTCTGAGTCCATTTTAACATAGAATTCAATGGGAAAAAGGGGTCCTTTTCATACCCCTACTATCCAAGTGGGCATGGAGTTGGATATAAACCTGTGGCGAGCCCGAAGCGTGGCGAGCGTAGCGAGCCCCGCGAGGGGACACAGAATACCGTCCGCTCGCCACGCTTGAATCCTATGGAAAAATCGGGCCATCGCATCGCATGCGATATGATATCGCATCGCATCTGATTGTATGCCTTAACTTAAGGCATACAATCAAAAAATCGGGCGCCAAGATACTACATAAGTACCGATTTGTATAAAATGTGTTATTGCGTAATGAATGCACCTGTTGACCAGCTAGGTGGTATGGAAAATGTGAACCGTTGATAGCTCTCGAGGATTGATTTTACCCCATACTATAAGGCTTATTGATCAAGGTGTGATAACTCATTGTGTATAATAACTCACTGTATATGATAAATGGTGCTCCAACCAACCGTTTCCCCTGACATGAGCTGATTGGCTGGAGCACCATTTATCATGTGCAACAAGCTTTATCGTTCACAATGAGTTTATCACTAGTTAATAAATGAGACCCTAAGTATTAGCATTACACAAGGATAAAATTGCCAAAGGTACCCCAAAAAAGCTGGAAAGTGGAAGTTAGGAGCTAACTGGTACTTCCATCCACTTTATCTTTCTCCAATTCTTAGTACATAGACGCATTCCTTACCCCGTTATGACCCTTTGTTCATTCAAATGGACAGTTTAAAAAAATTTAGGGGCTCATTTATGAAAGTGATAAAACTTGTTGCGTATTAAAAATGGTGCCCCCAGCCCATGAACCAGTCATGTGTCTAAAAATTACTTTTGGGGGCTGAATGGCTGGAGTGCCATTTTTCATGCACAATGAAATTTATCATCAGTTTTATCACTCTTTAATAAATTACCCCCTTATTGCGTGAATTGTAATTTGTGCTAGAAATTAAAATCGCCCAAATAACCAAACCGTATTTGTCTATATTACCAGTGCCATCACTGGGATATAATGAAAACATGCAATGGGTCATAAAGGGTTACTGTCAAATATACAGAGCCATAAATGGCAGCAGAGGAGAACACATTGTGCTGGACAACTGCACTGTATTTGAGTTCACTTTGTTTTTATTGTTTGCATTTGAATAGATGTCTGTTCTGTGGGCATTAAAACATTATTCATATCCTTTTGTTTGTCCCTGCAGTGCATCCATAGAGACTTGGCTGCACGGAATGTTCTCGTCACAGAGGATAATGTGATGAAGATTGCCGATTTTGGCCTTGCTCGGGATATCCACCACATTGACTATTACAAAAAGACAACAAATGTAAGTCCTCTGTGATCACAGGCAGGTGCGGGACTATTCACAAGTAGCCAAACTGGTAAAGAACAAACCATCTGTCCCTTGAGTCAAGTGGCCAAATCACTTGTTTCTGAAGCCTATTAATGAAGTTGGAATGTAAACACAGAGGGTGAGATTTAATGGGATGAGAGATTCAGAAAATGAGAGATTTGGTGAGAAATCTCCAGGTTTTTTTTAAAGCGGTAATCATTAACACTGCAAAATCAAACTGGTTTTGCAGTGTAAATTATTGCCGCTTTAAAAAAAAAACTTGATATTTCTCACCAAATCTCTCATTTTCTGAATCTCTCATCCTATTAAATCTCACCCAGACAGTCGGATAGTGGTTGCCTTTCTACCGGTTTCATACTACATTCACACCACCGCTAAAACCTGTGTTATTACTGTGTTAACCTGGGTTGGGGCTTGGTGTGACAGGGTTATCCAGGGTCCAGAGACCAGGAATACAATCATGTTAGCTACTCGTGGTTGGTCTGGGAAGGACCGTGTTATCGGCCAGTGTGAACGTGATAATGTGGGTCATCTGACTGGGGTCCTCTTCACTGCATATAAAGAACACTTAGAGGTGATATCCTCTCCAAGCACCCACAGAGAGAAACCCGGGCAATTTACAAGCATGCGGGGGGGGGGGGGGGGGGGTTATGCATCTGCCTTATGATAATTTTCTATTTGCATCATATTATTGTATTATTATAGTTAGTTATGGGTCCAGGTGGCCAGTATAGGCTAAAGTGTGGAATCTACTTGCTTTTGTTCTTCTACCTTTTAACATATGTAGAATAACAGACTTTCCCTATAGCACAGCCCTAATTCCGTCATCATATGACTGTTGAGTTGGCCGATAAGTCACCAGATTTGTATCGCCACATCGCATGATCCTGAATGTGTCACTCAGCTCTCTTAGGACATCTTTTGTCTAATTACGTATTCTTGTAGAATAAGTCCATTTACCAGTTCCCCCGAAACCCTTATTCTATCTTACTCCTGCATGGATTTATCATTTTCACATATGTAGATATTCATTTTATATTTGAATTTATTTATAGGGCCGTCTGCCTGTAAAATGGATGGCTCCTGAAGCCCTGTTTGATAGAATTTACACTCATCAAAGTGATGTGTAAGTATGATTTTGTGTTTCCTGCCATACAAAGTACATTAATCACTCTTCAAAAGACTGTTACCATTTCCCCAAAGTGATCTTCTAAGATCTTCTAAGATCATGTTGTATGTACCATCTGTTGGTGAAATTCACAAGTGACTCTTCAGAAGAATTCTGCAGTATAGAATAAAATGCAAAACAAGGCTTGCTATTCATGGACCTTCTTTCAGCTTTATTATTTATACTGAACTGCTAGTTTGCTGTCCCGCTTCACACATAGCAGTGCAGGAGTGGCGGCAAGGGGCGGTGGCCATGGGAAAGCCTTGCGCTTCATGGGCATTCTCATGTAAATGCACCTGTGACGCAGGTGCGGGCAGATGATGTGAGCTTTGCGTACTGGCACACGCAGATGTTAAGGCACCAGAGAGCGCCGACCATCAAATGATGACAATGGTGATGGGGGGGGGGGGGGGGCGGGCGGGTGCAGCGGCGTTACAGCCACATGCCACCCATCTGAATTTCTCAGCATGGCGTCTAGACCAGAATAAGGTCCTTTAGTACATTTAGTGCCCAAATAAAGAGATTTTATAACCGTTTTAAAGACTATTAAGCGTAACACACATTACATTCATATAATGTTTAACCCCTTCCCGACATTTGACGTACATTTACGTCATGGTCGGGATGTACTTCCCAACACATGACGTAAATGTACGTCATGACTTTAAACTGTCACCGCGTCTATAGACGCGGTGACAGAGGGACGATGTCTGCTGTCCCTGACAGCAGACATCTTCCCTCATTGCCCAGGGGGGGGCACCGATGCCCCCCCTCAGCGATCGCTGCGATTGGCTGTTCAAACGTGAACAGCCAAAAGCAGCATTTACTGTGTTGTGTATAATTTTGACTCTGCTGCCCCCTAGTGTCCAAAAAAAATAAAAGCAGGTTGAAATAATGATGTAATAATAAAGTATACATATGGTCTATGTTAGTTATTAACTATTTTGAGTGGTATGATTATTTGTCTCACAAGCAGAAAATTTAACATTTTGCAAATTGCAAAATGTTCAATTTTTTTACGACATTTTGGTATTTTTCACAAAAAACAACAGACTGTATCGACCGAAATTTACCACTAACTTAAAGTACAATGTGTCCTGAGAAAACAATCTCAAAATCACTGGGATAAGTAAAAGCAAAAAAAAGTTATCCCCACTTAAGTGATACATGTCAGATTTGAAAAAAAAGGCCTCTGTCAGGAAGGCAAAAACAGGCTGCGTCGGTAAGGGGTTAAATTAAGAAAATGTCCATTATGGAATTATATATTGCAAAATGTTTTCAAAATGTATTTAAGTTTCGTTTTACAAAGATGTGAGTTCTATTTCACAATCAGAAACTATTATTTTCTAGGTGATAAATTAATAAGCAGGGGACTGATTTGTTGCCCATAGCAACATCCCATGTGAAATAGAACTGCCATCTTTGTTAATTTCTCCCAATGCAAGGTGATCAGTAGGGAAGGCTTGATGATGCAGTTCATGTAATGAACCCATCTTGCAATGGGCAAATCCTGTTAGCAGGTTTTCCTGCTCTACAAATCTAAAAGGACTTACTATTATTCAGGACTTTCACTGACCTTCTGGGACAGTAGATGACTATGGTTTTCACCCAGCAACTTTTCATGACATCTACCATTTGTGGACAATGGATATTATATCTATATTCTTCAATGCTAAAGCAATTTGCGAAAAGTGTACAACTTCAGTGATTGCCAGTAGTGTTCTGCTCAATACATAATAACATGATATGTCCTAGGTGGTCATTTGGAGTCTTACTGTGGGAGATATTTACACTTGGAGGCTCTCCATACCCAGGTGTACCTATGGAAGAACTTTTTAAGTTGCTAAAGGAAGGACATCGGATGGACAAGCCCACAAATTGCACCAATGAGTTGTAAGTATGAACTAAGCTAGAAGTTCTCTGGATCCTTTATAGAGGTATTTTCTGTGTCTTCTCAAATTAAAAACTGTAAATGTCCAACAAGCATATTTTTATATCTTGACAATTATGTACTACTTGAAACTCCAATCTGGCATATATTTATCAAACTTGAAAACGTTTGATCCTAAAGTTTGTCAGATCAGAGCGTTTCCTAATTTGTCAAGACTTTAGTAGTGCAGCAGGCATACACTCAGAAAAGCAATTTTGACAACCAAAGAACTGCAACATTTTGTGAAAACTGTTTAAATCTGCCAACTTCAACCATATTTTATTTTTTCGTTTTGTATCGGTAGCTAGTGAGATGAAAACACAAATGTAGTCATCAGCCACTTGTGCCTCTATGGTTCTGCCAGACTAGTAAATAGCTGGGTTAATTAATATTTACCACCCTTATCTTTGATCAGTCCAACATACATTGTTTGGTGATTACTCGTTGGCCTATATTCAACTGCATGGCGAGCGCATGGCAGCGAATTCTGTTTTGGATTCACCATGCACTCACCGTGATTCTCCGTCCTCCCTGTCCGCGCCAACCCTCCTCCTCCCCCTATTCTACTCGTCAGGAGCTCCCTGCCCCTGCCGGCATATATATTCATGCGCTGCAAGTTTTAATACAAAAATAGCAAGACCCTTCAAACACATTCCAGTTCACCTAAAGAAAATATTGAATGCAAAATTATGAAACTTGGTGAAAATCACGGTGAAAGCAGTTCTCCATTATAGCATTGAATACACTCTCGGCGAATTATAGCCAAAACCCCATTGAAATACACCAGCGAATTGCAGCGAGTATGAAAAGGAGAACTGGCCGGCATTCACTGTTCCCTTTTGGCAAACATTGAATACAGCAAATATCATTTTCGGAGAAAAAATTCACTGTTTTGCTGATAAACAGCCCAGTTCACAGAAAAAAAGCGGTGAATCAAGAGCATTGAATACTGGCCATAGTGTGTGGCTTGCAATAAATCTCTTGTTTACATTAAATGGAGATTCAGAAAATCCCTTTAAACTGTAATACATTTAAACTGAATTCATTTTTTTAAATTAACCTTGGTGTTTACTGTCCGGTGTCTATTTTGTCGTACGATAGTGGTTGAACATCTGTTCTTTTTACTCAGTTGCTGCTGCATTAACTCTCTGATACTTACAAATGAATGAGTAGCTTAATCTATTACAAGTCTGACTTAGATTTTAATGTTTGACTAGATATATGATGATGAGAGATTGCTGGCATGCGGTGCCTTGCCAGAGACCTACCTTCATACAATTGGTGGAAGATTTGGACCGAATTGTGGCCCTGAGCTCTAACCAGGTAACACACTATAGTCCTAAATTAGGAAATAAATGTTCTCTCAATTTTTTTTTTATTAATCCATTCATTTATTTATTGTTAACAACTGTATTTGTTTTTCTCTTGCAGGAGTACCTCGATCTTGCCATGCCAGTGAGTCAGTATTCTCCATCTTTCCCAGATACACGAAGCTCCACATGTTCTTCAGGAGAAGATTCTGTGTTCTCTCACGATCCTCTACCAGATGAACCATGTCTTCCCAAATATCCTAATGGAGGCCTTAAAAAACGTTGATCATCCAATCCATGGTCTCGTCTCACCAAACTTCCAAGTAATGAACATTTTGTTTCATGCATTCCCCCCAAAAAAACTTTTAACCTACTTCTTAATTTCCAAGAACCATCGCACAATTCCAGCAGTGTCTTACCTCATGCATTGAAAGACTTCTAAGCTGGAATGGGAACTAGACTAAGTATTACAAACTGCTGGTCAGAGCATGTTTAATAGTGTCAACACCAAATGGTCTAATCTCAACATAGGTACAATAATGGACAATAGTGAGGAGAACTTCTTAGTTTACCGCACACATTCAAATGAATGTGTTATTGTAATATTATCTTTGAGGTAAGTTCAATGTCCTCTCAAGATATCTTCTACCTTCACTTCACCAGTTACCTATGGTTTGGAGTCTATTCAGTGCATATCAGTCTTGCTCCGTGACAATTTTGTCCAAATATGAAGAGCATGCCTTAACCACGGAGAACATTTTTGAGTGGAATATCAAATAATCTAAATGCACAATATATTGATCTGTTGTGGCATACAAAGTTTGGACAAGCTCTCTCTCCAAAGATGTCTCAAATACAGGTCTGTCCAAGTTTAGTTGAACTGAATCATGAATGCAGACACACTAATAGGGAAACTACTATACTTCATATATTATGAAAGTTCGAAGTCTTAATAAATTGAAGGAATGTCTTAAAGCACCTACCACAGGTGGACTGTTCCCAAATCTCACATGCAGATCTTAACTGTATAAAATGTAAACTCTGCTGGCCAGCTACTGGTATGGGCAATATACCAGGTTACCCGCTGCTGTCTTTATTGATTGTTTGAGCTGGGCCAATTTTCAGCTCTTACCCAGAAACCTTTTGGTACTAGTAAAGGTATAGGTCAGACCTACACTCAGAGATACAGTTTCAGAAATAAAGGTCTATGTCAGATTATCCAGGAAACATTGGAGATTTTTGTTTTTATTTGTTTCTTTTTAACAGGTTTCAAGCTAATTATGTAATATAAATGTGGGCAGCAGAACCATTAATGCTTTCCTCTTGTATATAGATAGAAAATGTATAAATATGAATTATATATTTACATGTCTTTTTAAGAAAAAAATGTTATGAAATATTTACCAGTTTGGTAGTAAATTGGCTGGTAGCTGTCAGTTTCTATAAACAAAAAAAAAAAAAAATCATATATTTTGCTACGTTTTCAGTTTGTATTTTTTTAAATTATGTTCTAAAAATTTCTTATTTCCAGTACAAGTCCATTAATAAAGAGAAACCGCTTCAGTTGACCTATTTATATATGGTTTAAACTTTTTCATTGCAGGCACATCTTGGATGGCTATATCTATTTTTTTTATTTATTTTGTTATTTTTTTATTAGCAGGATTTTTTTTTCTTTACTTCATTTTTCCAGATGTCCAGACACACTAATCATCTAAAAACAAAGTACAACTAATATAAAAAAGTAACTTTTTAGATACATCTTGCCCTCAAAAATTTTCATTCAAGAAACCGGCTTCATTTAGCCTTTTACACATTTTAGTGTAGAACTGCATGAATGTAAGTGTACTTAAGCACCCTATAAATGGACTGTAAGTAGTTGTCACCATAGTCTTCTCATCTGTGTTCAGCTAATCGGACTTGTTTTGAAGCCGTTTTAACTTGAAAGCTATTATCTTGCACATGCTGTAATAAACAAAAGAATTGGGCATACAATGTTTTCAAAATTATACATATTTTTTGGGGAAGTGGTTTAAAGGTCTACAGTCTCTAAGTAGACAGTCAGTAGGTCAACACAAAAAGGTTGACATGCACTAGATTGATATGAACAAAATGTCGACATGAGTTTTTCACATTTTTCCATACTTTACAGTTCACAATTTTAGTCCACGTGGATGGTAAAGTGTGCCGATTGAAGCACCAGCAGAGGAGGGAACCAGGTTTGAAGCATGGTGAGCGAAGGGCACACTAATCGGAGATCCATGTGGACACATCCCAGCATGCCCTGCCACAGATTTTATATAATGGCTTGCTAAAACAGTGGCATGGCATGCTGGGACTTGTAGTTCCACAACAGCTGATGGGCCATGAGTTTGACACCACTGACCTACACACTTTAGCCCTTTCAGTCCATACACGTTTTGGGAAGAGAACTGCTTTTGCCATGCTGTGGGTGTCTGATGACATGCAGTACAGTATCAAAAATGGCTGATAGGGAGAAATGATATTCAATGTAAGGCCTTATACAGTTACATTATTATTACTGTGTCGCATCTAATAAAAACACGAATGACTTGTCATTGTATTGTTCACTAATGGTTTACAAAAGAAAGTGATGGGTTTCTATTATCACAAAACAGAGCAATGCAAAAGTACTATAGGTCTGTCTAAAAAACAGGTTCTTAATCTCTGTCTTTAGGACCCCATGCAATTCATATTTTCAAGGTCACCTGTGGATTTTTAAATTGTGATAGTTGGTGATACAGTCTCCGGCCGGGTAACCTGGAAAATGGCATTCTGCGGACAGAGTTGGAGAACCACTGGTCTAGAACATAAGTAGACTTGACTAAGGGTGCTCAGCAAACAAAATCATATATGTGTACAAACATGGATCTATTTTCAAGAAGGCTCAGGATATTCTGTAATCTGTAGTACCATGCCTAAAATAAAATCTATTTACCCCTGTTTCACTTACATTCATCTTCTGCTTCAACGGTTTACTAGGGATTCTGCTTCAACGGTTTACTAGAGATTCTCACAGAGTTTGCAAAGTATGAATCTCATGTTGCTGCTGATTGCATCATTGACACGATTACTGGACAATAGTTCTAGTGCAGCGGTCCTCAAACTATTTTGCTCTGGGACCCCATCAAACAATAAAAATAATTACAGGACCCCAGCAAGTTACTGCAGAAGGTCATCACATCACAGGGGAGATTCTCTAAGGTAAAAACCCCGATATTGGGGTTTTTACCGCATTTGGGATGCTCTTAGCATCCCCCGCCGGGTTACCGCGGCGGGGGGCATCGGCAGAAAAATCTGGCGATGCCCCATAGAAGCCAATGGGCTTCTAACGTGAACCCACCACCGCATTGCCCCCTCACCTGTGTCCGGGCAGAACAGAGCTGTGCTGCCTGGACCTGTGACCTCCTCCCTGCACTGATCCTCTTCTGCGCGGGTGTGGGAGGGAGGGGGGAGCCACCGGGACCCGGCGACTCTCACTGCAAAGGACAGCTCTTAACGCAAGAGCTGTCCTTTGCTATAATTATCGCATATGTTAGAACATATGCGATAATTATGATTGCGAATGGGGGTGGAGCTGGGTGGCGAGTTTTAGAGAATCTCCCCTAACATGTTATTAGAAAAGTCGTCAGCAACATGGAGTTGTGACCCCATGCTGAGAAGGTCAGGATCCACAGTTTGAGAACCGCTGTTCTAATGTATTAGAACTTTTTTGGGAAATTTGGCTTTCTGGATAATGTACAGTGAGGCAAAATAGTATTTGGACCGCCACCGAATGTGCAAGTTGACCCACTTAAAAAGATGAGAGGTCTGTAATTTCCATCATAGGTACGCTTCAACTGTGAGAAGACAGAATGTGGAAAAAAAAAAAACAGGAAATCACATTCTATGATTTTTTAAGCAATTTATTTGTATATTCTTGTGGAAAATAAATGTTTGGACACCTACCAACCAGCAAGATTTCTGGCTCTCCCAGACCTGTAACTTTAAGAAGCTCTTCTATCCTCCATTCATTACCTGTATTAATGGCACCTGTTTGAACTGGTTATCTCTATAAAAGACACCTGTCCAAATCCTCAAACACTCAGACTGAAACCTCTCCACCATGGCCAAGACTAGAGAGCTGTCTAAGGACACCAGGAAAAAAATTATAGAGCTGCACAAGGCTGGGATGAGCTACTTGACAATTTGCAAACAGCTTGGTGAGAAGAAATCAACTGTTGGTGCGATTATTAAAAAATGGAAGAAATACAAGATCACTGACAATCTCCCTAGACCTGGGGCTCCATATAAGATCTCAGCTCGTGGGGTATCAATGATATTGAGAACGGTGAGGAATCAGGCCAGAACTACATGTTGGGACCAGGTCAATGACCTCAAGAGAGCTGAGACCACAGTCACAAAGGTTACCATTAGTAACACACTATGCCGTCATGGATTCAAATCCTGCAGCACCCGAAAGGTCCCCCTCCTTAAGCCAGCATATGTTCAGTCCCATCTAGAGTTTGCCAGTGACCATAAATGATCCAGAGGAGGATTGGGATAATGTCATGCGGTCAGATGAGAGCAAAATAGAATTTTTTGGTATAAACTCTACTCACCATGTTTGGAGGGTGAAGAATGATGCATTGCATCCCAAAAACACCATCCCCACTATGAAGCATGGGGGTGGAAAAATGCTTTGGGGCTGCTTTTCTAAAAAGGGGTCAGGACGACTGATCCGTATTAAGAAGAGGATGAATAGGGTAATGTGAGGCAAAAACCTCCTTCCCTCAGTAAAAGCATTGAAGATTGAACATGGCTGGGTCTTCCAGCATGACAATGACCCCAAACACACTGTCCGGACAACTAAGGAGTGGCTCCGTAAGCAGCATTTCAAGGTCCTGGAGTGGTCTAGCCAGTCTCCAGACCTCATGCTGATTGAAAATCTGTTTAGGGAGTTGAAAGTCTGTGTTGCCCGACGACAGCCCTAAAACATGACCAATCTAGACAATATCTGCATGGAAGAGTGAGCCAAAATGCCTGCTACAGGGCAGGATGTTGTAACATCCGGAGCCTCCCTTCGCCGGGCATCGCATTATTAATAACGCCATATGCTGTTATTAACGCAAGGGACAGCTCTTGCGATAAGAGCTGTCCCTTGCGATGCGGTGCTGGCACTGGACTTCCGGGTCTATAACCCGGGAGTCCATCTGCGCATGCGCATAGTGACGTGCCGGCCGCAGGGCATGCTGGGAGGGATCCGTGACAGATCCCTCAAACAGCGCTGTGGTAAGAAGCCCATAGGCTTCTGCAGGGAATCGCCAGCTTTTGCTGGCGATTCCCTCCGCAGCGCTGCCACTGTGAAGGCACATTACAGCATACAGAAATGGGGTTTTTACCGCATTTCTGTGATAGATAATCGCCCCCAGAGTGTGTTCAAACCTGGTCAAAAACTACAGGAAACATTTGACTTCTGTAATTGCCAAGTGAGGTTATACAAAGTATTGAGTTTAACTTTTTTAATGTCTAAATATTTATTTTCCGCAACAATATACAAATAAATAGTTTAAAAACCATACAATGTGATTTCCTGTTTCCCCTCCACACACACATTTTGTACCTATGATGGAAATTACAGACGACACATCTTTTTAAGTGGGTCAGCTTGCACAATCGGTGGCTGTCCAAATACTTTTTGTCCCACTGCATGTCATAAAGGTTTAGCATGATTACGCCAGTTTAAAGCGGTTTCCGCTTATGATTCAGTGGTTCGGCCAGAGATGTGACCCTGAAGTCAGCCTATGTGCCACCACCAATAAGCCCTGCCCCTGGGTCGCTGATAGGCTTCACCCGCTGCATTGTCTGTAGCGGTGGCATCACCCCAATGTACTGCACTTCCAGAGATATAAGCCGTGGAAGTGTTCTGCAGCTGCTGCGATTGGCTGATTTGGTCTAGGCACCACGGACTACAGAGGTACTGTATCTTGCGACAAAGGGAAATACTGTGCGGAGCATAATGTGGCGCAGTGTGAAGTGCCAGAGAGGTGTAACTTGGTGTAGTGGGAATTACTGTGTGGGACGTAATGTAACACTGGTAATTATTGTGCAGGGCGCAATGGGAATTACTGTGCAGGGTGTAATGTGGTGCAGTGGGTATTGTGTGGTGTGTAATGTGGCGCTGTGAATATTATTGTGCGGGACGTAATGTGTGGTACAGTGCAAATTATTGTACAGGGACTAAAGTGGAACATTGGGAATTACTGTGAAGGGTGTAAAGAAGCACAGTGGGTATTACTGTGCTGGTCATGATGTAGCGCAGTGGAAATGAATAAGCGGGGCGCAATGCAGCACAGTGGGGATTATTTCAATGTGTAATGTGGTCTTGTAATTCTGTGAAAGAATAGTGCATTTAATACATCAAAGTACTGGTATGTTAAATGCATGACTTTTTCCCATAATTACAAGACTGAGTTCCACCTTCATTCCTATTGCTGTTTACACCGCCAACCACTGTCAGGCCCCACCTTATCTCAATTTTTTTTTTGAATCTCCACCATCTTAAAAACAACTCCACCCCCCATATCTCTCTTTGGTACTTGTGTATTACCGGGGTGCCTAATTAACATACCTACATATGCGTAGGCTAGTTATGCTGTCGGCGTAGTCCAGCGGCTGCCTAGCGTAGTGACTCCGCGCCAGCCCAACGGCTCCTAGCGTAGTTAGCATAGTCAATCCTCGGCAGCCCGGCTCTGTCCCCGGCATCCATGCCAAGTCTAGTGAGCGCCTCTCACACAACGCCGGTAACCGCCAGATCCCCTTCGCTGGTGGACGCAGGCAGAGAGGGGATCATGTGGGTGCTTGCGGAGAGGTGCTCCAGCTGTCTGAGATGCACCTGCGTCTCAGTAATTATTAGCACGGGGTATGCAGGCGCAAGCACAATAAAGGAGGCATTTTCAAACCCCCACTATCCACGCAAGCCCGAAGCGTAGGAGCACACGCGTTACACGTCCTCCCGACCTGTTCATACCCCCACTATCCAGTTGATTTTAGAAAGTGTGGCGACCGCAAAAGCAGAACACGTGAAGTAATCTGCGTCCCCTCGTGGGGCTCACCACGCTTCGGGCTTGGTGGCTCTCTGCATTCGCCACACTTTTTACAATCAACTCCATGTGGATAGTGGGGGTATGAACAGGTCGGGAGGATACGTAATGCATCCCCTCGCGGGGCCCTATTAAAATATTGCTTTGGGGCCCGAAAAGGTCTTGTTTCACCCCTTTTCCTGGGCACCTAGAAACTCTACCAGACAGAAGAGAGAAAGTAAGCATGATATTACAAAGTTCCACCCCTTGTGACAATTTGCTACAAATTGTGGGTCAATGGGGAGGGGGTGGAACTAATATGACTAGATTCCATTTAAATTGTGCTATTTTATCTCCACCCTCTCCAGACAGTCCCACAAATTGCTGCATTTTGGTGCAAGGGGTAATATTGTTTTTGATTGGAACCCACCACCACCAGAAAAAAACCTGCATTTGCTCCTGATGTAAATAAAATCTATAAACTGGAGCCTGCATCCGATATACTGAGATACAGACCAGAGACGCACCCTATTATATTAATGATATATACACTGGGGAAAATGTTTGCGTACATTAGGCTGTTTTTTTCTAAGCTGAGCTGCAGAGTATGAATGAGATAGATATATGTGTATATCCGAACATAGTAGCACCAGTAGATTTTTTTTTACTAAAGTAAATAACTGCATATTGTAGGCTTCAGTTTCAAGTCTCGCTAATATCAGACTAAAATAAAGTCTATAAATCTTGTAAAGTGGGAACAGAGAGGAGCCTTTTTGCAAAAAAAAAAAATGGGAAATCTGAGTAACTTGTTTATAAATAGCCAGATCTTTAGCAGTGATGCAGAAAACCTGCCTTTGCTGGCATTTGGCAGTCGGACAGTTGATCAGGTAAAGGATATAAGGAAAGATGAGGTGTGTATTTTCCATGAGCTAACTGGGCTTAATGAGTCATTGCGTTTTCTATGGAGTCCTCGAGGAAATGGAGGAGACACACTTGTTTTGCTTTGTCTAATGAAAGCTGTGGTGAGACTACATAACACCATAAATAATCAGCAAACTAAGAGCACAAATGTGGTTTGCATTGATCTTTATCATGAAAATTATATTAGAATGGAGTCTACATTGTCACAGTATACATCATGTCACATAGGAATACATTACTTTATTATTTATTAATAATATTATTTATTAATGAAACTGAAATATACACTGGTGTTTCAGTACAGTGGCAACAGATGCAGATTCTAGCAAATGAACTGGAAAGTGAAGGGATAGAGCAGAATTTCTAGCTAAATGTAATAGCCAGGGAGCAGGGCTGGACTTCACTTTTGGCAATGCCAGAGGGCCAATGGTCTGATGAGCTGGTTTGGTCACACAGAAAGGGGTCGATCTTTTTAGCCGCGGATGATTTGCGACTGTGAATCTTCATGACACCTGACTCACTTTACGGCGGACTGAATTCGCCAAAAAGTGCTCACTGCTCCATAGGGTTGCAAGCAAATTTTAGCAAATTCGGGGCTTGCGAAGGGAGCAAAATGAAGTTAAATCGGGTGCCATTGCCAGTGTTCAAACACTATGGAACGGCACCTTGCAACCTTCACAAATAATAGGATCCAAAGACTGGCTTGTAAATTGGAAAGTCTCCCTACACACTGTACATAGAGAGATATTGGGAAATGTCACGAGGCCACGCCCATGTAAGCTGTGATCAAGCCTCCTTTTTACCTATGGCATGAGCAGCCCCAGTCTTCCTTTTTAAATCCTATAACTATATACAGGTTGAGTATCCCTTATCTCTCTCGGTACTTGTGTTGTTTCTCGGCGCCAGTAAATCGCATGCGATGCAATGCGATTTATTACCTGATCATACCCCCACTTTCCACTACGGCATGGAGTTGATTTTATATAGTGTGGCGAGCTATCGAGTTGCATGTGCTATCGCATGCGATTTACTGGCGCCGTGAAACTACACAAGTACCTCTCTCTCTCTCTATACATAGCTTCGGTTTCTTACCACTAATATTTATTAACACTATAGTTTTTCACTGGTGTGCTGCACTGGGCTTTCTAGCTTATGCTAGTTTTTTGGGGTGCCGCACCCTGCACCTAGATATAGCGCTAGGGACCCCAATATACAGAGAAGCCTTGACGTGGCTTGGGGGCATATCATACACCTGCTCAAGTATATGTAACCAATATCTCTGAATTCTATTATCATGTAGTGTTCAAAATTGGTTACTAATACCATTCAGTGAGCTGAGGGAACCAATGTATTGTTTTACTTACTCAGTATTAACCCCTTCCTTGCATGCACCTTAGAGGTATTACTGAACTAATTGAGCATCTACCATTTTCCATATGTGAGTATCCCTTATCCAAATACCCATTATCCAAATTATTCTGAAAACCATACATTCCAGAAAGTGAGAATAAAAAATTATTGCTAAAAAAACTACTCGGGACATCTGTAACAGCACTACTGGGGACACGGTATGTAACTGGCACTACTGGGGACATGATATGTAACTGTACCTGAGATTGTACACAAAGTTTGTTTCATATGTTGAAACCTTGTTTTATGCACAACTAAAATATATATATATATGTGTGTGTATTTTGTGTGTTTGATGTGTTTATAAAACATAAATGCAAGATACCTCGATACATCATTGAAATATAAAAATATTCTGAAATACAGAATAATCTGTCATACAAAATTCTGGTCCCGAGCATTTTGAATAGGTGATACTCAACCTGTGTATATCCAACCATACAAACAGTTGGAGGAGATACACTGACTATTTCTACTCTGGTACTGAACCTTTCCAATATTGAATAGAGAGTCCATTGTGACATTTGTCTAAACTGGACCATATTGGACACATTGTGCATTTTAGGAATTTGTTTTAAGAATTTCATATTTATGATCCACATACCGTACACCCGTTTACCCCTAATCTGTGCTGTTAACCATCAAGTGAACTGCAAATAAACGGATGTCAAAATGTATGTATTTTGGTACTTGTGAGTTATCCGGGCGCCCGATTTTTGGTCGTATGCGCATCGCGTCGCATCGCATGGCATCGTATGTTAACCAAATGGCATGCGATGCGACGCGACGAGATGACCACCCGAACCCGATTTTACATCGGGTACTATGTAAAGTGATCACGTCGCATCGCATGTTAACCACATGGCATGCGATGCGATGCGATACCACCCGATTTTTGCAGTGTAAAACCCCTAAGAAAGTGTCCCAAAAAGTGACACAATGTCAGTCCCATCCCCATTGTTAACACCACTCCACTATCAACGTGAACCCGAAGCGTGGCGAGCGCAGCGAGCCCGCGAGGGGCGGCGGTACGCGTCCTACGACCTTTTCATGCCCTACTATCCACTAGGGCGTGGAGTGAGAATATAATAGTGTGGCGAGCGCAGCGAGCCACCGAGCCCGAAGCGTGGCGAGCGCAGCGAGCCCCGCGAGGGGACACGGATACCTTCACAGGTAAGCGCGTCCCTTCGCGGGCTTCACAGGTGTCCATGGCGACGTGGACACCTGTGAAGCCCGCGAAGGGACGCGCTTACCTGTGAAGGTATCCGTGTCCCCTCGCGGGGCTCGCTGCGCTCGCCACGCTTCGGGCTCGGTGGCTCGCTGCGCTCGCCACACTATTATATTCTCACTCCACGCCCTAGTGGATAGTAGGGCATGAAAAGGTCGTAGGACGCGTACCGCCGCCCCTCGCGGGCTCGCTGCGCTCGCCACGCTTCGGGTTCACGTTGATAGTGGAGTGGCTGTGAGCATCCAATATCATTCATCCATATCATGCATATCTGACACATTAAGGACAACTGAATTAAAGGTAATAACTGTGTAATTAACATAAGAATGAAATAAATTAGAATAACAAATAATCATAAAGCACACAATAATCTCAATCAACATTATGATTTATCAACTAACGTGAGCGCATGCAGAATACGCTCAAATGCATTGTCTCTCGCCAGGCATTTTCGCCACACGAACTCCTGCATATAGGAATCTAAATGATGGCGTGCTGTTCCCCGCTGGCGTTTGTTGCGCCATTTTGCACACCCCCAAAGTCGCTCAATGTTCTGTGTGTGTGCACCAGTCTCTGGGTCGACGAAGTTGAAGCAGTGATTTACCCGCAAGTGGCTGTAACCAGCCCGCTCCAGTTCACTGGTTTGGTAGGCACGCCAGCAGTCACTTACAATGGTGCTGCCAGGTGCCACGTGCTGCACAATTGCACCAATGAGAGTGGGTGCATCTCTTTTCGGAACTGCAACCATAAAACAGTCCCCTGTCTCCCGGCACACTCCTCCGAACACCCACTGCTGTGGGAGTACTCTGCCAACATTGGCCTTGCGTTTTACAAAGAGGGTTTCATCAACCTCCACCATTTTCCCTGGGCCTCCAATCTGCTGCTGTGGCTGTGCCATTAAATCACATTGGCAGGCCTCCCGCATCAGGGCATTGTAGAAAATGGTGCTTTTATTGCAGAGTTTCAAATTTTTGACACAGAATTCAATTGATGTCATTTCCTCACACCAGCACCAGATAAAGCGCAGGATCGTCATGAAGGGGAGCCTGCACCCAGGATAGAATAGGGAGGCCCGCAGACTCTGCTTTTTGCTGCAGCTTTTAATATAGCAGCGCCATTTGCGCTCTTTCAGGGACAGGCGCATAGGGTGGCCATTTGGGCATGTGGCAGTCAATGGGAGCAGCCCTTTCTCCTGCAGGAATGTGACTGTCTCTTCCTCTGTTTTTGGGAGGCTGAAGATGCCATCAACCACAGCCATTTTGGCAATAATAGTGTAAGGGGTGAAATGGGGCAGGTGTAAAGGGCCAAATGGGGCAATATTGGGGTAAATGTCCAATAATTCACCTCAGTAATATGCAACAATGCTGAAAATCAATTTCTCTCACTCAAACACTTGCTCTCTCCTCTGGAAACTACCTCACAATGATTTTCTGCCAGATGTGCCAGAGGGCGGGTTTAAAAATGGGCGGGAAGTATAAACATTGCGTCGCGTCGCATCGCATCCAATTGTATACCATACAATAAGCATACGATGCGACGAGATACGACGCGATGGAAAATCGCGTCGCATCGCGTCGTATCGTATGCTTATTATAATGGCATGCGATGACCACATCGGGCGCCCGGATAACTCACAAGTACCTGTATTTTTTTATAAAAACAACCATTTGAGAAATATTTGATCATTTGTTGATCTAACCTCTTAAAGGTGGTGGTATTTGATAGCACTCCCTATTTCCATTTATTTTTCTATCTCCCACTAACAAGGGGGATTTATAGAAGTGCCTGCTTATTGTGTGTGTGTGTGGAGCAACCAGGGTCATCCGCTTTTATTTATTTATATATATATATATATATATAATATATACAAGATATACAAGGTAACTTTGGAGACACTTCTGGGACTTGTAGTACTAATAAATAGATAGACAGCCTGGTCTGCGGGTAACGTTTCGGTCTTTATTTGAACTTTTTCAAGCTCAAAGTGTACAGTACAAAAACATGCCTTTATACCCACCACCTATTACCATGACTAGGATGCCTGCTAGCCGCCGTGTGTCCATGGCGTGATGACATCACTGGCCAGCGACGCATACCAGCCAGTATGCCGGGACAAGACAGGTTGCTAGGCAACCTAAACATAAACAAAAAGTGCAAGAATTTAAAATATTGAGAACATTAATGTAGAACCAAAACAAATAAATACAGTGAGCATTAAATAGGAACACAAGTGGCTGATGAAACAACCATGGTAATACCTATGCCTTGCATGGTATGTAACAAATGGTACATTTTAAAAGAATGCAACAGGAAATAACTAAACTAGAGAAACGGTAAGAAGCTGCATGCTTCATTTAAACCTGAGGGAGCCACCATGTTAAGATGGTGTATCCACCATGTTAAGATGGTGTATCCACCAAGTTTCTCTTTGTAAGAGCTTTTTATCACGGTTTCCCCCCCCCCCCCTCTTTGGGTTTTGGGGACGTGATCAATCATCTTGTACCTAAGTGTTGACAGACCATGTTTGTACTCACAATAGTGTCATGGAACAGGTTTTTTGATGGCAAAATCTTCCCTTCTAAAGCCTTATTTGGGACCTATGACCCGCCATGTGTTCCTTAAACTGTCGGGTGTTCTTTCCTAAACATAGGAGACCACATGGGCAGTGTATAATGTAAATAATGTGTGTTGTACTACATGTTAGTACATGTTTGATGGGTGTCCATACTCCGGATGCGAAAAGCTGTCACCAGTTTCTAAAAAATTGCATGTAGTGCAGTTTATACACTTATAACATCCTGGTTTGCATACCAAAAAGTTGGATGGTGTTCACGTGGGATGGCAAGTGCTTTAGCTTTGGCCTTTGAGGGTTCTTTCCACGAGTAGCCTCTAGTGATGAATTTTGAAATGATCACATCCATCTCTTTTTCTGTCTCAGCAGGGACCGCACAAATCCGTCGGACGCTGAGGAGTTGGGAGAAGGGAAGACCTCTTTTTGAGGCTTCAGGATGGACACTGTAGATTTTTTTATATAACCCATGGAGATGACACCATCAATTTTATTTGCACATCCAAGAAATGAACAGTTAACTCGCTAATATCATATGTAAATTTGATGGTGGATGCCATCGCATTGATGGAGTCCATCAAGTTTGTAAACTCCACTTTGCTGCCTGACCAGATCAGATGTAGCGTACTAATAGGTGAATATGTTTAGAGATCTTATTGTTACTCAGGAACACATCCTTCACAAAAACATAAAACCATTAGCAAACGCAGGGGCCACGCAAGATCCCATTGCGCAGCCCTTGCATTGCAAATACCATTTGCCATCAAACAAAAAATAGTTACACTGTAACGTGAGTGAGAGCAAAAGACAAAAGAATGTGACATCAGGACCATCATAAGAATTACTGCAGGATAAAAGTCTACGAACCGCTTCAATACCCGTGGAGTGGGGGATGTTAGTGTAAAGACTAACCACATCCATGGTACATAAGAAACAACCAGGGGGTAAGTCCGTCAATTCCTGTAATTTGAGGGTAAGTGTAGTAGAGTCCCTCAGGTTGGGCTTGGATTGTAGTTTGGACGTAATAATCAAGGTATTTAGAGACTTTATAATAAATTGAATCATGGGCTGCAATTATGGGCCTGCCCGGAAGATTGGTCATGTCCTTGTGCAATTTTGGCAAAGAATAGAGGACTGGGGCGACCAGAGATTCTTGGTACAGTGCCTTTGCTGTATTGGCAAGTATAGTTCCATCAGTCACAGCTCTTGGTCAAGGACATTTTTCAATTCTTTATTGTAAAGTTCTCTGGGGTCTTTTATTAGGGACATATAGACATCTGTGTCTGCTAGCTGTCTATAGAGTTTGTCCATGTACTGTTGTATGACCTGTATAACGATACCGCCACCTTTGTCTGCTGGGCGGTTCATAATTGATGAATCTTGGCTAAGATTTTTTAAACAATCTCGCTCAATCTTTGACATATTAGGTTTTAGTGATTGGTTGTAGTCCATTCGCGGACACTAGGAAGTCAAGTGCCTTACTGAAACTTTTTAGGGTAGTGTTGTTGGTGATGGGGTCAAATGACGATTGTACACATACTGTATAGGACAGGTATCATTTTTAGAATAAAATTCACGGAGTCTCAATTTACAGAGTCTCAATGTGCAGAGAGAATTCGATTTGGGCGAGTTAATTTGTTTCTGTGCAGGGAAAATACTGACTGTTTTATTTTTACACTGCAATATAGATTTCAATTGAAATAAAATAAAACCCCACCCAAATCTAATTATCTCTGCACAAGTTACATCTGCCC
Organism: Crinia signifera; assembly: GCF_055691185.1. NCBI lineage: Eukaryota > Metazoa > Chordata > Amphibia > Anura > Myobatrachidae > Crinia > Crinia signifera. Next base: position 291,143,233 of record NC_139220.1, on the reverse strand, counting down.
CCCTGCAGTGCACATGGTTTTGTCCATCTAAGAAGGAACTTGTCAGAAAGAGTGAACCAAAATAACCCCCTATAGCCCAGAGGCAAGGTGGCATTTGGTGCCCCCTACCCTTAAAAAAACCATATTGGTTGTGTGTACCAGAGCCCACAGTGACTTGGCAGGTTATATGCTGTGTGAGAATGGCCAATGGTTCATGGTCACACTCAGGACCTACTGGTGAATGCTAAATCTGAATGGCCATATCTCCTGGTCCAACAGCATCATATGCACTCTAAAGCATAAATTCATGCCTGAGGCAAGTTATAAATTAGTGCCCCACCCTGCAGAATGAATCAGAATTCATTGGTGGGTTCCATCTCACAGTCTTTCAGCAGCAGTGGCAGCAGAGCGGTACCAGATGAGAGCTCCCATTTTCCAAACTACAGGTGTTATCAGGGCTCCTGAGACAGAGCCGCTGGGTGCATCGCAAAGCTCTATTGGATGAGCCATGTTCACACTTGGTTTCTGCTGCAAACCACACAGATTCTGCTTTACATGCAGGTGCCCTTTTATGGGCTTGGAATCTGGACGCAAGGCCTCTATTGCCTCGGGGAGTTACGCCCCTGGGTGCACCATCACTTGCTGCTGCACAGGCTGAGTGGTACAATGTGTGAGTCGGCATGTCTCCTATTACAGGTGTTAGCAGAACTCCTGGGATAGAGCCAAATAACAATGTGGGTGCATCGCAGAGCTCTGTTGGAAATGCAATGGTCTCATTTGGATCCCTCTGTGAACAAAATAGTTGATGCTGTACATGTAGGTGCTTTTAAGGGGCTTGAAATCTGAAAGTAGGCAACCCTATTGCTTCGGATAGTTATGCCCAGCAGCACTGGGACGCTATCTTTATTGTGGTAACCTACTTATGAGGTCAAGAAGCATCTACTGTGCAAACTTAATGAGGAAACAGGGGAAAAGGGCCTAATGCCCAAATTCTTCTGTCCCTACTCAGTGCAGGATGAAAACCGCATAGTGCTCACAATAATCACATGCCTAGTTTCTGGTCAATTATAGGCATGGGCCTAGCGCCTAATTAGTAATGTGCCATGGGCACACCCATGGCACATTAATAATGACACGCCCAATGTGAGGCTGCCAAAATCCTCTGTGATCTGATTAGGCTAAACTTGGAATATGGTAAGAGTGGCTGCAGTAGAGAACTTAGTAACTCTCTTTTGCTTCCCTCCATTGCAGGCATCTACCTCTCATCTACAGCCACCAATCTCAAAGCTCAGCTGCAGTTCCAGGATCTTCTGTTGTTCTCTGCATTTTCCTTCTTCATTTTGCCTGGGTGCATCTGTCACCTACTTCCACCATCATACTGTGCTTCCATCTTGCGGTAACTAATGCAGCCTGCCACAAAAGTACCAAATTTAAATGGCAACTTTACTGTTGTCTGAGCGTAAAGCTCTTCAAATTCAAGTTCACCGTAACTGGGGAGAAGCAGAACCTTGCTGGATGTATCCACTCCAGTCCTGATCATCCCCAAGATACAGTAGCTCCAGCATTGACAGACAGCTGCTCCATCAGGTCCATGCAATTGTATCCATTGCCAGGGTAGTGCTCTCTCCTTACACCTCCCTACCTGCGACTCGCATTTATCACATATCAAATCACAACAATGTTACCTGTGCTATCCACCCTGATCTTTAGGCTGTCCCTGAACATAATTGAATCTCATATCTTTATTTCTGAGAACTTGAGAAAAGGGAGGGGAGGTGAACCGAGGAGAAAATGACACTTATTTTGGGGGAGAAGTGTGAAGTAGTAACAAGAATAAAGTAGTCTGCCAGTGGAGATGTTTCAGCAGCTACCTATCATTTTATAGAATGCAGTTGATATGCATGCTTCCACAAGTTACAAGTACTATCCTCCATCAGCCCTGCAGCAGTGCTGGCGCCTGAGTTGTTACTAGCAATAATATGCTGCAGAATGAACTTGCCCCATGCAGAGTGCTGGCGGAATCAATGTTGGGCTTGGCACGCATCGTCTCGTGTGTACCCAGCCTTATGCTGGCCATACACCTGAACGATATCAGGCCTGAATGTACGATCTCGACGGGTCAGGCAACGATTGTGTGCACATTGTGAGTAATATCGGTACAATGCGCTGTCCCGTGGGTTAAGAGGTCAGCCCTCAGATAGTATGTGCTGCACGTGTGATCTGTCAGCTTTCATTGCGGCCGTAAGCAGATCGTATATGCTTTCAAAGCACATAAGATCGCTCGTTCAAACGCACTTACGACCTGCATGTGATCAGGTCCAAGGTCCAAATGACAGGTAGGAGCTGATTGGCTGGCTGTTTATCACTCTCCATTTTATCAGTTTTGAAGCTTGATACATCTGGCCCTTAATAAGAGAAGAAATAGCACATGAGGGAAGAGGGCCCTGTTCCTGAGAGCATTACATTCTAAAGTTGTTGTGGATAACATTAACTCTAATAATTAATATTTTGTGGTGAAATATACTGTATATTTACTATAAACAACTGCTGATAACCTAAATTAGTTGTAGTCTCCATTTTTACGTATATATGATACACCATACCTGCCTACTTTTTTTCACTCCTCTCCAGGAGAAGCCTGGAGAGGAGTGAAAGGGGGGAAGGATGAGGCTATGTGTCAGGGGGTGGGACAAGGCTGACACCACCTCACCCCCATGACAGACAGCTGTGGCAATTCGCGGGTTCCCAGATTAGAAGAGAGGCGAAAATTATGTGAAATTACGCAATTTGCTTAATTTTAGCCCCGCGCCTCCCCGCAGACCCGCAAATTCTGAATTTTATGCAGTGAAGAAGGGGGATGCCAGGGCTGCAAGAGACTTGCCCACTTTACTGGGAGGCCGGGAGGGGGACCCAATTTTTGTGAGCCTCCGTAGGCAAGTATGTGATACACTGTGAAACAGACATGCTGAAAAGAGTCACTAAATTGCTATTAGGCAAAACCAAAGCATCAATCACAAATAGATCATCCATCACTGAATGCATTCATTACACTTCTAGTACATGTCCCTGTAAGGCTGCCTCTCACGGGAAGTGACATTACATTTTGGAAAACACCTGTAGTAATGTTTTCTCATAAATAATTCATGCCTATATTTTAAGAAGATAAATTGCTTTGGACAGGTTTACCATGTATATAAGGCTGCTGAGTGGTCAGTTATTTGTAATAATATCTATGACTTCAGAAGATGAACGATCGTTCTCTAAGAGCCATAAACAGCATATAAACAGCTTATTTACTGTTCCAATGAGCCTCCCATGCCAACCAGGATAATAAATTTCTTTAACGATTGAGACATTATGCTTTTTGTTTTAAACAACAAAGAGCTTATACATAACAGTGTGTTTAGTTTCACAAAGACAAAGTAAACACATTAAGGAGGTTATTCTGATCGGAGCGGCCAAACGTGCGTACGTTCGCCTTTAACGTACGCTAGCCGTACGCGGCCGTTAGGGTTAGGTCCACCCACAAATCAGCCGCTTACGTACGGGCAGAAATACCGTAGAAGGGGAGTGGCGTACAAATGAGCGTACGGCAACGTACGCGGACGGCCCAGCCCTTGCACTCCGACAACAGGCGTACAATTGAGCGTACACCACCGTTTACGGACGTCTCTCGGCCGTCTTCCCACCGACTTCTTGCGGCTATCTGAGCGTACGCCAGCTTGCACGGACGGGTCCCTATTGTTTTCAATAGAAAAGTCAGCTTATGTCACCGCTCGTGAGAGTGAGCGTACGTCCGTGTACGCTGACATACCCTTCATATATATGGACCTGCAAATCTTGCCTTTCAACTATAATTATGAAAATTAATTAATTGATTGAATTAATTAATGTGCAAAATAGTGGGCATGGGCTTAAAACATTGCTGAAACATCCTTTGTAGGTGTTAGATGTGGTTTATGTTATTGTATCCTAAATACAAAACCTATGTTAGTATTAGAGTGAACACGTTGACACATGTGGACTTGTGTAGATTGAGTGTGCTACTGTGTAAAGTCTATGAAAGCACGTAGTGAATGTGTCTAACTGTTTAGCAAATACCTACCTTAGCGTATATAAGCAGGTCTTAAAAAGATTCTTACCTTAAATTAAACAAACCTTTAAATGTGGAGAAGTATAGAAGATAAGCTTCCAATGTGTTTGCGTGCTGTGTGTGGCTTGCAGGCAGTGAAATAATGGTTTGGACTTAATAGACTGCAGCATTGCTTATTTCATTCAGGTGTATGTGTTTGAGTAGTAATCAGCGTTAATTAGCAAACTCAGGCGCACGCTGGCATGCGGTATCTGTAGGGGTGGTCTGAGCTGGCGGTTGGCGGGCGCTTGTCTGGTGTCCGAAATGAACGGTGCGTTAGGCGATCGTGCGGTAGTAGCACCGCTCATTTTTTGTGCACACCCCCGTGTACGCCCATATTTACGCCCATTTTCCCTCATTATTTCGGCCGCTCCCCTCAACACGCCCCTATGCCGCCCCCAATACCCGTACACTCGCGTACAGGTTTTTTCGCACGTTGAGACCCGTCCGTAAGCGTTGTTCAGTGTTCGCGCCTGCGCATTAGCGAATCTGCACATGCGCAGATCATGAAAAACCCCGGGACGTACGCGTACGGCCCGGCCGCACCAACCAGAATAAGGCCCTAAGTTGGTAATAGAATCTGAATTAAGGAGCCCATGCATCTGCGGGCTGGATCCTGTGCCCAAGCGGCACTGCCGTTCCGCCAACCAGATGTGCCAATCAGTGGCCAGTAATGATGGGTGTTCCATCGGGGGATCAGGATTTTTACACATGTTTAACACCATTGTGATGTGACCATAGGGGACCGGGGGATGGAGCATCATTAGACATCACTGTCAAGGTGTGCACACACTGGGAGATATGATATACAATATCGCTCACTTTGGCCCTTCTGAGCATTATCATTATTATTAATATCGCCTAGTGCAGTGGTATCCAATCTTTTTTGGGGCGTGAGCTACTTGAGACAAAATAAACCACCTGAAGAGCTACTAAAATTCTCTGTATGCCCTGCTCCCTCAATCTCCACTCCCGTTTCCCTTTGTTATCCCTTTTTTTGTTTACCCCCTTGTTACTACTATGAAAATTTGAAATAAAGATTTAATGTTGGAAAAAAAACACTACTTAATTTAATATTGTTTTCAGAATTTCTCAATAATAAAAATTCAGCTTAAAAAAAAAAGAAATCTGTATAATAATCGAAATATGCCCTTTACACATTATGCCAGTGCCAGATTAAGGTCCACATAGGCCTAGAGCTGAAATTTACAAACAAACCAAAACCCCATACTGTCTAAAGGAACAATGGCCATGTTAGCAGTGTTACTTATACACATAATAAATGCCCACAGTAGCAGTGCCACTTATATGCACAATAAATACAGATGGGCCAAGTGGTTCTTATATCAAATTCTATGTTTATATGTTTCAAATTCTATGTAAATGCCCATGGTAGCAGAACCATTTATATACATAATAAATGGCCACGGCAGCAGTGCCTCTTCTTATACCCATAATAATGTGAACGGCAGCAGTACCAGTTATACACATACTAAATGCCCACGGTAGCAGTACCACTTCTAGTAATAATAAATGCCCACGGTAGCAGTACCACCTCTATAAATAATGAATGCCCACGGTAGCAGAACCCCTTATATATATATATATATATATATATATATATATATAATAAATGGCCACACCCCAGGGAATGCTGGCGTTCCCCTGCCTGCTCAGGATAGGCAGCAAGGTGTGGATTGGCCCGCCGGGAAACCGGGCCATTTCCCGGTGGGCCAGCCCAAAACTCATTAAAAACAGGCCGGTTGTGCTCCCCTTAGGCTATTTGCCCAAATCCAAAATGGCCGTGGGAGGGCTTCTGCGCATGCGCGCACAGCACCTCCCAGGACTTTCAAGCGGCCTCCTCCTGTTCCCCCTCTGCCCGGCCAGCAGAAAGAAAAAGAAGAAGCAGCAGCAGCAAGTGAGCCGCCCCCCACCCCCCGCGCGCATTACGTACCACCGCCGGCGGCACCCCCCCTGCACATTACTTACAATGCCGCCCCCCGCACATTACCTACAAGGCCCCACCCCCGCACATTACTTACAACGCCCCCCCTTACCGTCTTACAATGCCCCCCGCACATTACTTACAATGCCCCCCCCCCCCCCCTGACATCATATGATGTCAGCGCCCGCCCAAAAATTCACAGAAGACCATGCAGTAGAAAAGTATGTCCTGGGCTCGTCCTGGTAAGTAACCAAAGATTAATTATTCCTCTGTGCAAGAGCTTGCGAGCAGATGTGTAAGAGTACACATCCACTCACAGCATAGCGAGGGGATTCTGGCGGTGGGGCGGCGTGCATTCGGTGGGGCGGCATTAACCTGCTTGCTCTGCTCCTGATGTACGCAGCCTAGCCCTTTCCTTGGGCGTGGGGGATAATACATTCCGGCAATACGATCTCCTGGGCGGTAATATTCCACCTATATTCCACCTAATATTCACATTTTAATGCGGACCTTAATAAATGGACCCCTATAGTTTTCACTATCAGACATGCAGGAGGTGAAAAAGTTGCTCTGACCCGAGTGAAATGTACATTATAAATGTGGTCACCAGCTCTGGTATTGAACTGTTGGTTTTGTGGCATGGAATGGGGATTTCTGGCCTGGAAATAATTCACTAGTCTGCCACGTTTCCTGTAGACACCCGGACATCTTCATTCATTCATTTCATATGCCAGTATGAAATAAGACATGGTTATGACAACCACAGCCTTCCTCCCTTGGGCATGGACCAGCATGTCTGTACATACATTACACTGCTATTTTCTAGCTGTTGGCATTTTTAAGATTTAGTGATGACAATTATTTATTCAAACAAGTTTTCAGGATATCCAGAGATTTCACAAATACACGTCAGTATTTATTCTTGAATGAAAACCCGAGGACTCAGCTGAACTGTGCACAGAACGGAATTCACAGTAATGTGGTTTAATTAAATGAGGCCCAGTATTGGGTGGATTTCAAAAGAAACATTTTCAAACCCACACAAGCACAGGTCTGTTCAGAAACACTACACAAAACCTGCTCTAAACCACATCCTTCCCCTAAGAAAATAAATAAAAAAGAAAGAAAGTTTTTTTGGCAGCTAAAAGGAAATTTTGTGTTTGAGGCAAATTCTGTTACAAGGATACATGTCATATTTAATAATATATGATATTCAATAAACCATTTAATGCCTGAGGATCTTCAAGTATATGCAAAGAGCCATTATATCTGAAATTAAGTCAACTTATCGCTAACAGAGAAATATCCTCCATTACTCTCACTCATTATATGCTCATCTCTATGGCGAAAAAAAGAAATATAAGAATAATAAAAAAGTCAGTGACGTGATGAAGATTGTTAGCAAACAGTTATTCGGATTGGAACCCAATGCCCAGGGGCGGATCCAGGATAAAATGACAGGGGGGGCACCATGATAAAAAAGGGTTTGGGTGGGGGAGGGGCGGTGTTATTGGTGCCAGTGTACATGCTAAGGGGATGCGGTCATCTATTAGAATGAACTTAGGTCTACAGTCATTAGGTCGACCCCACTAGGTCGACTGGCAGGAAGGTCGACCTGACTTAAGGTCGACATGGGCCAAGGTCGACATGACTTAAGGTCGAATTTGCATAAAGGTCGACATGAGGAAGGTCGACTGGTCATAAGGTCGACATGGGTTTTTCACTGTTTTTTGAGCCGACATGTGCCGACAGGCGATGTTTCATGCCCTACCATCCACTAGGGCGTGGTGGGAGAATAAAATAGTGTGCCGAGCGCAGCGAGGCACCGTGCCCGAAGCATCGCGAGCGAAGCGAGCGATGCGAGGGTCCGATTCTCATTGCCAACTGTGTCCATGTCGACTGTGTCGACATTCGGATAAAAAAACAGTGAAAAACCCATGTCGACCTTATGACCAGTCGACCTTCCTCATGTCGACCTTTATGCAAATTCGACCTTAAGTCATGTCGACCTTGGCCCATGTCGACCATAAGTCAGGTCGACCTTCCTGCCAGTCGACCTAGTGGGGTCGACCTAATGACTGTAGACCTAAATGCAGTCTGACGAATGATCCCATTCCATGCTAAGAGAGCGGCAGGAGAGTGTGGGAATGGAATTAAAAATAGGCCCTGGCATTTAAAGTACGCAGGCCCACCATGACGACAAAAGTGAAGGATGTAGTTGTGCGCGCGCCAAAGGCGCGCTCCGGAAAAGAGTGTGTGGCCACTCAACAGGGGGCGTGTCAACTGGAATGAGCCAAAATTGACATAATGCCACATGGATTGTGTCAAAATTCACATAATGCCACATGGATTGAGCCAAAATTTACATAATAACACACACAGATTGAGCCAAAATTCACATAATGCCAAATGGATTGTGTCAAAATTCACATAATGCCACACGGATTGAGCCAAAATTCAAATAATGCCAAATGGATTGAGCCAAAATTCAAATAATGCCACATGGATTGTGTCAAAATTCACATAATGCCACATGGATTGAGCCAAATGCATAAAATGCCACATGGATTGAGCCAAAATTCACATAATGCCACACGGATTGTGTCAAAATTCACATAATGCCACACGGATTGAGCCAAAATTCACATAATGCCATATGGGTTGAGCCAAAATTCACATAATGCCACACGGATTGAGCCAAAATTCACAATACACTTCATAAACAGGGACATTGTCCACCAAAGGCTCGCATTAAACATTTACACCATAATGTCCATTACACGTTAAATTACACGCCATTATGTCCATTATGTGTTATGCCAAACACCATAATGCCTATTAAAAATTATGCTACATAAGTGCTGCTTCTCTACATGCTCATTGCCAAGGGTTCCATGCTCATTGCCAGAGGTTCCATGCTTGTTGCCATGTGGGATTACATGCTCATTGCCAAGGGGGAATACATACTCGTGGTAAATGGGGGACAGCAGAAGTGATAGCCACTGACAGTGGCAGAGCCTGGCTGTATTCAGAGCACTGCAGGTCCCGGCTATTTGAAATAATACCCCTTTCACACCAGAAAATGCATTCCCAGGTTGGCCCCTTTTACACCAGCCTAGTCCCTGCATTTTCTGGTGTGAGGGGGAGAGAAAACCACCCCTCCCCCCTTTAACCAGTTATCTCATTTAACCGGCTATACCTTTGGAACCAACTGACCAATTTACATGAGACCAGTATCATATTGAAGAACTTTTGAGTGGGCTTTGAATGATTTTGGTCCAGTGAAACTGGAACGTTTGGTTCCAGAGTAATCTGCCCTCAAAGAACATGAACAGCCATGAAATTACATTTCAAAAATAAAAATTTGGACCAGCCTGGTATCATATTGAAGGCCCAGCGATTTGGAATTGAATGAAATCAACCACAAGCTTCTGTGATGCCAGGGTTGGAATTGGCAGTCGTCGGAACTGGGTGGGGGTCGGAATTGACGGTCCCATATTATACTATGGGGAAAAAACGTTACAGGTTTGCCAGGCGATATCTCCGGTTCCCGGGGGGCTAGAGACACAGGGCTGGGCTCGTTGGAAAGCCCTGGTCCTCAGCTACAAAATAAATACGTGCCCGGGTGCCCCTCCCCCTGAATCCGCCACTGCCAATGCCTGTATCAGCGTGCTAATTGCCCAACAGGAATATTAGCTGCAGAGGCCAAAGATCTGCTTTGATAAAAACTCTAACCTCCAAAACATAGGGGACTATACAGATCTGATCGCTGCTCTGCTAAACGGCAGAGCCCTGTGATCAGATACCCGCCGCTGCGTCATAGTGAAATCCCGCTCCTGTGCAAGGCTGCTGATAGCTTTTGAAAGTCACCCCGATCCACGATTAGCTGCAAATCCATTTGCAACTCACCCCTGACTTACCCGCTGCCGCTTGCCGACGCTGCCTCTGTAATCGGGACACGCATATCTACTCTGCGGCCCCGGTCTCCTCCTTGCTCGGCTCCTGCTCGAGTCCTGCTATTATAAAAAATCCCCAACACATGGGGCGAAATGTAATAGGGTGTGATTTTTTAGACATGTGCGATTTTTGGTCAAAAACGGCCGAAATCGCACATTTTCCGAAAATCGCACATTTAATAGGTTGAAAATCGCGGTAAAAAAATCGCACTTTTTACCGCGAAATCGCACTTTTAGAAGTGCGATTTTTAGTCACATTTCAATTCGCATCCAGATGTTTTCCCATTATAAAGTATACAACTCGCAAATGTAATAGGGGGTACTTGTGAGTTATCTGGACGCCCGATTTTTTGATTGTATGCCTTAAGTTAAGGCATACAATCAGATGCGATGCGATGCGATATCGCATCGCATCGCATCGCATCGCATGCGACCATCGTATGCGATGACCCGATTTTTCCATAGGAATCAATGTTAAAATGATTCCTATGGAAAAAGGGGTCCTTTTCATACCCCTACTATCCAAGTGGGCATGGAGTTGGATATAAACCTGTGGCGAGCGTAGCGAGCCACCGAGCCCGAAGCGTGGCGAGCGAAGCGAGCCCCGCGAGGGGACGGTATTCCGTGTCCCCTCGCGGGGCTCGCTACGCTCGCCACGCTTCGGGCTCGGTGGCTCGCTACGCTCGCCACAGGTTTATATCCAACTCCATGCCCACTTGGATAGTAGGGGTATAAAAAGGACCCCTTTTTCCCATTGAATTCCATGTTAAAATGGACTCAGTCCATTTTAACATTGATTCCTATGGAAAAATCGGGTCATCGCATCGCATCGCATCGCATCCGATGGTCGCATGCGATGCGATGCGATGTCCCGATCCGACCCGATTTTAAAATCGGGCGTCCGGATAACTCACAAGTACCTAATAGGGTGCGATTTTTGGTAAATGTTACCAAAAATCGCAAAAAAAATAGACCAGGTTCTGACAGGCGAATTTGACAGAACCATGCACAGATCATTGAGATCTGTGCATGGTTCTGTTAATAAAAATGTGTAAAAGTGTTTTTATAAAAAAAAAACGGCGTGGGGTCCCCCCTCCTAAGCATAACCAGCCCCGGGCTCATTGAGCCGGACCTGGTTCCAAAAATACGGGGGGACAAAAAGCATAGGGGTCCCCCGTATTTCTGAAACCAGCCCCGGACTCTTGGACCGGTCCTGGTTCCAAAAATACGGGGGACAAAAAATCTGGGGGTCCCCCGTATTTTGAAACCAGCACCGGGCTCCAACAGCCCGCGGTGTCATGCCACAGCCGGGGGACACTTTTTATACAAGGTCCCCCGGCCAAAACATGAGCACCGTGGCTGGTCAGCCTTGGACGGGGTACCTGGAGGAGTGGGGACCCCCCCAATAAAGGGGTCCCCCCCCCCAGGCTTCACCCGTCCAGGGCTGAAGCCCGGGGCTGTCACCGGCGTCCGTGGCCAGTGGACGCCGGCCTGATAGGGTTAAATCCATCATACATATCATTACATTGCTTTTTACTGGCGAACTACAAGTGCCAGCAGACCTCCCCCGCATGCTGGGACTTGGAGAACCACAAGTCCCAGCATGCGGGGCATTAATGGGCCCGCTGGGACTTGTAGTCCACCTGTAAAAAGAATGTTTATAAAAAACACACACACAGAGAAGTACAAGTTTATTACACACACACACCTCAATTTTACACCAGCGTTACTTACCATTCCTGGATCCAGCGCTGGTCTGGCTGCTTCACAGCCGGCTCTACCCCCGCACTGACAGGCAGCGGGGAGAAGCGGCTGTCTCCGTCGCTTCTAACAGCCTCTGTAGCGCTGTCCGAGTGCTACAGAGGCTGAGAGCGTGATTGGCTGAGCTACAGTATGCGTCTCCATGGAGATGCATAGCTCAGTCCTGATTGGCTGAGCTATGCGTCTCCATGGAGACGCATACTGTAGCTCAGCCAATCACGCTCTCAGCCTCTGTAGCACTCGGACAGCGCTACAGAGGCTGTTAGAAGCAACGGAGACAGGCGGTTCTCCCCGCTGCCTGTCAGTGCGGGGGGAGCCGGCTGTGAAGCAGCCAGACCAGCGCTGGATCCAGGAATGGTAAGTAACGCTGGTGTAAAATTGAGGTGTGTGTGTGTAATAAACTTGTACTTCTCTGTGTGTGTGTTTTTTATAAACATTCTTTTTACAGGTGGACTACAAGTCCCAGCGGGCCCATTAATGCCCCGCATGCTGGGACTTGTGGTTCTCCAAGTCCCAGCATGCGGGGGAGGTCTGCTGGCACTTGTAGTTCGCCGGTAAAAAGCAATGTAATGATATGTATGATGAATTGAACCCTATCAGGCCGGCGTCCACTGGCCACGGACGCCGGTGACAGCCCCGGGCTTCAGCCCTGGACGGGTGAAGCCTGGGGGGGGGGGACCCCTTTATTGGGGGGGTCCCCACTCCTCCAGGTACCCCGTCCAAGGCTGACCAGCCACGGTGCTCATGTTTTGGCCGGGGGACCTTGTATAAAAAGTGTCCCCCGGCTGTGGCATGACACCGCGGGCTGTTGGAGCCCGGTGCTGGTTTCAAAATACGGGGGACCCCCAGATTTTTTGTCCCCCGTATTTTTGGAACCAGGACCGGTCCAAGAGTCCGGGGCTGGTTTCAGAAATACGGGGGACCCCTATGCTTTTTGTCCCCCCGTATTTTTGGAACCAGGTCCGGCTCAATGAGCCCGGGGCTGGTTATGCTTAGGAGGGGGGACCCCACGCCGTTTTTTTTTTAACTTTTTTTTTTTGGAACAAAATCGCATTTATGAAAATGCGCACATTTTCATGACTGAAAATGCGCACATTTTCATGACTAAAAATCGCGGCAAATCGCGGCAAATCGCATTTTTTGCCGCTAATTCGCATCTCATTACATATGCGAATTCGCGGCAAAAAACGCGATTTTTAAAGGTGCGATTCGGTGCGATTTTTTTTTAGTCTAAAAATCGCACCCTATTACATTTCGCCCATGATGTCTGCCCCCTTAGAGCAGACCGTTTTTTTTTTTTGGATGCTAGAGGAGGCTGGCCTCCTCTAGCATGCCGCCATGGGTGCATGCACCCGGCAAACTGAAAGTTCGCCGTGGGTGCATGCACCCTACATCTGCACATGCACAGAAACGTGCATGCGCAGATATGCATGTCCCGGTTACAGAGGCAGCGTTGGAAAGCGGCAGTGTGTAAGGCAGGGTGGGTTAACTCTCTTGGGGGGGGGGGCGGCGGAACGATAGCCCTGCAGACCCCCGGTGCCCACACTTTACTCAGCGCCTCCCTGCCGCTGCGGGATCTGCGGGACTATTGTTACGCCACTGAACTCACCATTGAATGATTTTCACAGTGTGTGCAGTGGGCCTAATTCTGTCCCAATCACTGGGCTGCGAATTCACAACTCAAGTGATTATTAAATGAATTTGCATGCGCACAGAGGATAGTGTGCATACGCGAGGCTTCCGTGTGATAAAGTCCAGCATCTTTATTCGCGGGCCATTTGCAAGGTAAATGATAGGCGGCCGGCATTTGGGGGTGGGACCTGCCCGTTTAATGGGAGTGTCACTGAAAAACGCAGGTGTGGATAGGGTTTTTTAGGGAGGACTCTGACATCAGCCCTGTCCCCATTCTGCCTGTTTCATCACAGCTGATGAGTCCCCGGCTACTCTGACACTGCACATAGCAGGGAAGTCATTCAGTGGTGAGTGTGCCGTCAATGGATAAGCAGAATGTGTTATCTCTATCATCTATAGGTCAGAATGGTGACTTCTAAAAAAAAAAAAAAAAGGTATAATTCTAAAGCTAATTTGCTGTTTTCAGGAGATGCAGCCAAAGGTATGGAAGGAGAAACCTGCCTTTCCAACAATAAAAGCAACCAGAGTTTGTGGTGAGTGTTTGAACACTATGCAAAAATCGGGTGCTGGACGGGGTCCCGACAGTCGGGATCCCGACAGTCATTAACCCGACGTTGGGATCCCGACTGTTAAAACACCGACGGCCAGGTTCCCGACGGCCGGTGGCTATTTTCCCTCGTGGGGGTCCACGACCCCCATAGAGGGAGAATAGAATAGGTGGCGAGCGTAGCTCACCACCGTGCCCGCAGCGTGGCAAGCGCAGCGAGCCCGCAAGGGGCTTTGTTGCGCTGGCCACGCTGTCTGAGACCAGGCAGTCGGGATCCCGACGTCGGGATAATGACTGTCGGGATCCCGACTGTTGGGGAGTCATACCACACCCGCAAAAATCAGTATTTACCCTGCATGCAAATAACAAAATAATACAAATTATTTGCACCACTTGCATTGCACATTCAGGGTGAGATTTCATAGGATGAGAGATTCAGAAAGTGGCAATCATTTATACTGCAAAACCACACTGGCTTTCAAAAACCTGGCGATTTCTCACCAAATCTCTCACTTTCTGAATCTCTCATCCTATTAAATCTCACCCTCAGGCCTTTATACAGATCTGAGCTCAGTAGAAATGTATTTGAAAAAAAACATTGTGCACTGCAGGTGGGGCAGATGTAACATGTGCAGAGAGAGTTAGATTTGTGTGAGTTACTTTGTGTCTGTGAAGGGTAAATACTGGCTGCATTATTTTTACCCTGCAATTTAGATTCGGTACTTATGTATTATCTGGACTCCCATGTTAAATGCACCCCATTTTTTCATACCCCTACTATCCAAATACGCATGTAGTTGATTTTATATAGTGTGGCGAGCGCAGCGAGCCCCGCGAGGGGACACGGTCTCATAAGAAAAACGGGAGCCCAGATATTACATAAGTACCTTAGATTCCAGTTTCAATACACCCCACCCAAATTTAAATCTCTCTGCAAATGTTACATTTGCCCCACCTGCAGTGCACATGGTTTTGCCCATTTTCCAAATAAATTTGTACTGCGATCAGATGGATATGGGACGGATATGGGTGGGTAGCTGACATCCAGTGATGTCAGCTGCCAGCCCCCGCTCCTGCGTCATGCTTCCTTACCATGAGAACGCCCAGCATTTTCATGGGAACGCCAATGAAATGCTGGCCATTCCCATATGGTAATGGGGCAGCCCAGCATCCCCTGCCCTTCTCAGCCCCCTGCACGCCGTCATGGGTGCATGCACCCGGCGAACTGAAAGTTTGCAGTGGGTGCACGCACCCTACATCTGCACATGTCCTCCCTGTGAATGCACGGAGGACCGAATGAACTTGAATAACCCCCTAAATGTAAAGGTGCCAATATGATATGGCATTTTTTCATACGATTTCAACCCATCAGGCAGATAAGTTGTGTGAAAAGTACTATATTATATGTGTTTTACCTATAGGTGGGGCGATCTTAACGTATGGGTTTAATGGACAGCAGCCCTAAATTTAGGGTCCTTCGAGCAGGAGCAGATTGGGCTGTGAGCATATGTATTCTGAGATTATTGGGAGGCAGTAGGGAATATCAGAGAGGCCAATCAGCATTCTCTTCCTGGTTCCCAGCCTGCAGCCAAACAATTAATGTCTATCATCATGCTGATTGGAGGATAGCTGGAGCTATCCACCAATCAGATTGCTGACAGACATTCATTGCGTGGAAGCAAGTGGAGAGAGGATGCAGGAGGGAGGCCAAATTGCTGCCTTGCCCAAGTGACATAAATCCTAGTGAACGGTTTTGCACATGACCTACATGACCTACAATGCTGTTAAGACGGCCCTGCCTATGGGTCCAATCCTATGCATGGTCCTGGATATAGAGATCGACATGGCCAAGGATTTGTTGCACCCTGTGGCAGTCAATGGAATCACATACGATTCACAATATGCAAAGGAGCGCTTTCAGTGTATGGTATGCTATTCGGTAGTTGGCGGGTACCTTTAAAGTGTCTGAGTTCCAGAGATGCAACCTGTTTACCTGTTTTACCTGTTTTTATAAGGCAGCAATAATTTTAAAGGCACAAACAGGTTCTCTAATCTCTAAAGATAAAAGGAAAGAAAGGAAATTCTGTATATACTGTATACACTGCAGCCAACCAGCAGTGATACAAACAGTCAAACAGTCAAGGAAGGGATTTGGATTTGGCTTTGTCAAGCGTCGGTGAAAGGGTTTGGATTTTTTTCGGACATGGTCAAAAAATGCCCAGATCATGTAATTTTTTGCATTTTTTTTGTCCCTAGAGTCATATTTACTTCAATAACATTAATTTCCAGCCCTTTCCAGACAATTTTGACCACTTTACAGCTCACAATGTTGTTTTCATTCAATTTAGGCCAAGGTCTGAAGCAAACTGGCTGGTTATTAACACATCTGACAGTATCAGTATGGTGTATTGGGGTGTAGTACACACAAACAATAATGAGCAAAATTATTTTTTTGTTTTATTTTTGTATGCGCAGCTTGTATAACACTGCATGGAGGCAGAACAATCACACACGGAACTTCTGACAGTATAGTATGGGTGCAGTACACACAAACAATAAAGAGACTTTTTTAAATTGTTACTGTTATTTTATTATAATGTGCAGCTAATTCAGGATGGACATCTGTTTCTTTAGGCTAATATATTGAGTATTGGTTGGGATGTCAGTCCTTTAGGACGTTAGGAGTCTAGTGTTTGAAGGGTCTAGTTATAAAGGGTCATCTTTAAATTAATATCAGCGTTATACCGGCGTTAAACCAAAGAAAACCAGAAGGAAAACAACAAACCATCATTACTTCTGAAGGACTGCATTATAACCACAAAACTCAGGAACATCATGGGGCCTCAACACACCTTTGCCATGAGAACACCTGGACCAGGCCCACCACCCCTATGGCTGAGAACACCAGGACTACCCCTCATGGTGAGCATGGAGCTGTGAGGGGAAGCACCAGGGCCAGCCTATGTAGCTATACTTCGCCCATGGGTGCAGAGTGCGGAACATACAGTGAAGGAGGAGCAGGCTGGGGGACATACAGAGAAAGATGGTCAGGCAGGGGAATATACAGTGAATGGGGGCAGAGTGGGGGTCATACAGTGAATGGAGGCAGGCTGGAGGAAATACAGAGAAGGGGGGGGGGCAGTCTAGGGAATATACAGTGAAGGGGCAGGCTGGGGCACATGAAGTGAATGGGGGCAGTAGTATATGGTGTATTGGATTGCAGTGTAGCACACCACAAGCAATAATAAAAAAAAAAAATGAAAAGCTGAATGACAGCCTGCCTGTGTACTCTACACCCCTACACTGACTGACAACCTCTGCCCTCTGTGCACTGACACAGCCTGCCTAACACATGACCAGTACAATAACCCAGCACAAACCCCTCTGCACAGCACAAACCCCTCTGCACAGCACAAACCCCTCTGCACTGCACAAACCCTTCTGCACTGCACAATGCTCCTCTGCACTGTGCCACAAACCCCTCTGCACAGCACAGCACCCCTCTGCACAACACCCCACGGCACAACATGCCCAGACCCCTGCACTGCAATGAAATGGCGCAGAATTCTCGGGACGCTGAGCCTTAAAAGATTCGTCATCTCACGAGAATCCAACGCAAGATTACCGTGTTCAGATTCCCAAACAAAGCCGGAAACTCGCGAGCGCGGTGTTCGGAGCGATTTGGATTCCGAGGAATCCGAACCGCTCATCTCTAATGTTATGTTGATAGAAAATATACAGTATTTAAAAAAAAAAATCTCTTTCCAATGCCACTGACAGCTGTGTTACACTGATCAATACCATGTGGTTCTTATATGCCATGTGGTTCTTTTATGCCGGCTCAGTTTTTACACTTTTGTATCATGCTTCATGCTGAGTTTTGATCCTCCGCCCACCCAGTGGTGACACAAGTGGATTTTGTTTACTCTGTGGGGATTGTGTGTGAGATTTATGAGATCTGACATTTGAGGCTGGTGAGTCTGGAAACTTGTTAATGATCTTTTACTATAAAAGAACCTGGAGATTTGCTGACAAGGTGTAATGAGGCAGGGGAATGTGCATTGCGTGCTGCCGAGAGGAAGTGGTTTTGTGTTCTCAGCAGCTGTCCTGAAGGAATTGCAATGGCTCAAGTCCCAATTTCAGGTTTAAAAAATATTCCATTGCATTTGGTGGGGGGATGGATGTAGAAATCCATTATGCTATAATCCAGTACTGGCAGAAAGGTTGGAAGGGGTCATTTAGGATGTTAAAATATAGTAAATCGCATTTTTACTTGACTTGACTGATTGGTTGCTATGTAACATCCCATCTTCAATAGAACTCCCATCTTTGCCAATGCACTTTCATCTGAAACGGTAACCCAGCAATTGGTGAGAGAGCGTGGTTACAGGGACATGTGGATGTATTTCCACAACAACAAAATACCTTCCCAATTTTACAAATTGCTCTCACTGTATTTTGGAACTTTTTTGGGTTCTGCAATAAATTTTTCTGCGTGAATCAACCCCACAGCTGCCGAACCTTTTAACATCCCCCTCCTTTGCCTTAGGAGAGGACTCATTTCCATTTGATAAATAGATTCCTTAGTTTGTTATCAAATATTTATATTAAATTGACTTTGGACTGACAGATTTATTCTTTCTGCACCAAGTTCAAGTTCAATATTTCACCTTCTGACATGATTGATTGGCATCTGCTGCTGGGAATTCTGGGACATCTGGCATACAGGCCAATATCATGAAAGGGTCATAGGATTTATGAACATGTACATTTTGGTGCACCTAAGGAAATCACAAAATCTGAGTAATAAATGCAAGACCTATCTTGTAAAGGTCAGTTTCAAACAGCAAAACATCTGATCTATAAATTAGGATTCGTCATTACATGTATCATGTGTCATCAATAGCGGCACACACTGCTGCGCAATCAGTCCACCCCATGCACTCTGCAGATTGGTTTCCAACTACCCAGTATGAATTAGGGTCAGACCAGAATAAAAAGAATGCATCCAGAAAACTGTAATGTATAGTTCTTACTTGTTTCTGCTCTCCCGCTTTGCTATTAAATCTAATCAACTTTGTAAGTTATATGTCAACCGTACATCAGTGCTATTATATCTAATGATTTGTGTGAGTTATATGCCGACCGTACATCAGTGCTATTATATCTAATGATTTGTGTGAGTTATATGCTGACCGTACATCAGTGCTATAATATCTAATGATTTGTGTGAGTTATATGCCGACCGTACATCAGTGCTATCATATCTAATGATTTGTGTGAGTTATATGCCGACCGTACATCAGTGCTATTATATCTAATGATTTGTGTGAGTTATATGCCGACCGTACATCAGTGCTATTATATCTAATGATTTGTGTGAGTTATATGCCAACCGTACATCAGTGCTATTATATCTAATGATTTGTGTGAGTTATATACTGACCGTACATCAGTGCTATTATATCTAATGATTTGTGTGAGTTATATGCTGACCGTACATCAGTGCTATTATATCTAATGATTTCTGTGAGTTATATGCCGACCGTACATCAGTGCTATTATATCTAAAGATTTGTGTGAGTTATATGCCGACCGTACATCAGTGCTATTATATCTAATGATTTGTGTGAGTTATATGCCGACCGTACATCAGTGCTATTATATCTAATGATTTGTGTGAGTTATATGCCGACCGTACATCAGTGCTATTATATCTAATGATTTGTGTGAGTTATATGCTGACCTTACATCAGTGCTATCATATCTAGAGATGAGCGCCCAGATCCAAGGAATCCGAACCGCTCCGAACACTGCCCCCCAATCCGTCCGTGAGCCGTGCTTGCGAGTTTCCGGCTTTGTTTAGAAACCGGCTGAACGGCAAAATCCCATTTTGGATTCTCGCAAGACGGTGAGTCTTTAAAGGCTCAGCGTCTCGCGTATTCGGCGCCATTTCTCCCAGGCTTCTGAACAGCACTCAGCTCTGCTGGGTGTTGTGCCGGGTTCCTCTTGTGCTGGGTCACTCACTCTTGTGCTTTGCTCTTGTTTGTTGTTTGTGTGCACTGCACCACAATACACGGCTAAAACAGAAAATCAACGAATCAATAAATCTATGCTTTTATTACATTCTGTTTCCCTGACTGCTGCTATTATTGCTGCAGATGGCTTTAGCTTGTTGCACAAGGTACTAGTCACGGGGTATGAGGCCTACCCTTTGCGCTAATCAGTGATAATATGTCAGACGCAGCAGCCATTTTGTCAGCCATGACTTGCATATCTCATTATAAGATGGCGTGGGGAGCCAGAATACTGCTGAAAGCAGTGATTTCTTATGAATAATTGTTTTGGTTTTCTTGGTTTAAGAATGCAATATTGATGGAACAGAAGACGAGGGCAGGCAGTCAGTCTGCACAGTTTTGTCTACAGTACATACAATCATAGTGAGATACTGTCATAAATTCCATGTGTGATTGTTCTGCCTCCACGCAGTGTTGGACAAGCTGTGTCCTCAAAAATAAAAAATATATATTTTGCTCTTGTTTATTGTTTGTGTGCACTACACCCCAATACACCATAGTGAGATACTGTGAGAAGTTCCGTGTATGATTGTTCTGCCTCCACGCAGTGTTGGACCATTGAAATAACTGGTTCATGTTTTGGGCGTTTTTTGACCATATTTTTAAACAAATTCAAAGCCGTTCATCGCCGCTTGACAGATCCAAATCCCGGTGACGAAACCAAATCCAAATCTTCGGCCCCGGTGCCCATCTCTAATTATATTTAATCATCTGTGTAAGTTACAGGCCAACAGTACATCACTGCTGTTACATCTATTCATCTGTGTAAGTTATATGCCGACTGTACATCACTGCTGTTACATCTATTCATCTGTGAAAGTTATATGCCAACTGTACATCACTGCTGTTACATCTATTCATCTGTGAAAGTTATATGCCGACTGTACATCACTGCTATAACGTCTAATCATCTGTGTAAGCTATATGCCAACCGTACATCACTGCTATAACGTCTAATCATCTGTGTAAGTAATACACCGACCGTACAGCAATCAGACTGACAGAGCGGGATTACCTATGGGAAGCCATTCACTCATTCTCTTAGAACATTATACATATGATATCCTGGGGTTTGGGATGCTGTCAGTCAAAAAGCTGACCAAGGCTTCCCAATACAGAGAATCCCGACAGGGGCTCCATTAGTCTCCCCGTACACCCTTACCCTAACCCTTTCATGCAGAAGCCTAACGCTCCCTTTGATCATGCTGATCCTAACCCTCCCCACTAGAGCCTAAACCTAAGGCTCGTACCCCACAGTGTAAACCTAATTATCTCATCCAGCAGCCTATCCTAACCTTCACCTCCACAAAACTAAACCCTAAATCCCCCCACTAGTACCTAATCCTAACCCTCCCTCTCCTGGCTGCACACTAGCCCACCCTGCACATACAATATTTCAAATAACGGCTGTCAATACTCCGGCAGTTGACATCCTGATCCTTTTCAAGGTTCTGGTGCAGGTGTACTGATGGCATTCAGGATGCAGCTGTCACTATATTGATCGCCAAGATGCGGACCACCTATATATTTTGGTAATCTAGAGAGAGAACAGAATTCTCCACATGATGACTGATGCCCATTTACCCCTGTGTAATCCACACAATCCACAATTACTACAGCTACTTATAACCCAACACAATGGAGTCAGTCACAGCACAATACCATTAGAGATGAACGGGTCTGGTTCACTGAGATCCGAACCCACCCGAACACTGCGATCCGAGGCGGGATCCGAGCGGACTCGGGAGTTCCCGCGTAATTTCGGACCGAAAACAAGGCAAAACATCATCATCGCGCTGTTGGATTCTCGTGGGATCTGAATTCTATATAAGACACACGCGTGCCCCGCCATCTTTACTCCAGCATAGGAGATGGAAGAGGGTGGTTGTGTTCTGTGCTGTGTGCTATGCAATAATAATAATAATAATAATAATAATATATTATTTTGTTTGCTGCTGCTCACTCGATTAGGGTCTGCAGGGGCTGCTGTACACAAGTACAGTGTACAGGGGCCTCAGTGGCCAGTGTACAAGGGGCTGTACAGGGGCTGTGTTCAGTGTGACAGGGCTTGTGTCCAGTGTGACAGGGGCTGTGTCCAGTGTACAGGGTTTGTGCCCAGTGTACAGGGGTTGTGTCCTCTGTACAGGGGTTGTGTCCTCTGTACAGGGGTTGTGTCCAGTGTACAGTGGCTGTGTACAGGGGCTATGTTCAGTGTCCAGGGGCTGTGTCCAGGGGCAGTGTCCAGTGTGACGGCTGTGTCCAGTGTACTGGAGCTGTGTCTCGGGGCGGTGCCCAGAGGCTATGTCCATTGTCCAGGGGCTGTGTCCAGGGTGACAGGCTGTTTCTAGTGTCCAGGGGCAGTGTCCAGGGGCAGTGTCCAGTGTGACGGCTGTGTCCAGTGTACAGGAGCTGTGTCTCGGGGCGGTGCCCAGAGGCTGTGTCCATTGTCAAGGGGCTGTGTCCAGGGTGATGGGCTGTGTCCAGTGTCCAGGGGCTGTGTCCAGGGGCAGTGTACAGGAGCTGTGTCCAGGGGCGATGTCCAGAGGCTATGTCCATTGTCCAGGGGCTGTGTCCAGGGTGACGGGCTGTGTCCAGTGTCCAGGGGCTGTGTCCAGTGTACAGGAGCTGTGTCCAGGGGCGGTGTCCAAAGGCTGTGTCCATTGTCCAGGGGCTGTGTCCAGGGTGACGGGCTGTGTCCAGTGTACAGGGGCAGTGTCCAGGGGCAGTGTCCAGTGTGACGGCTGTGTCCAGTGTACAGGAGCTGTGTCCAGGGGCGGTGTCCAGAGGCGGTGTCCATTGTCCAGGGGCTGTGTCCAGGGGCAGTGTCCAGGGGCTGTGTCCAGAGTGACAGGCTGTGTCCAGTGTAAAGTAAGAGAAATAAAAGTAATAAATAAAAAAAAAACTCATTTTTGGAGGATGAGGGAGGAAGAAATAGTGGGAGATCAGCAACCTGGTAGAAGTGCTGAAGCTGCTACCACCAGTCATGACAAGGCCGATGGTCAAAGGCCTTAGGGCCATGTGAAATCAAAACAGAAATGTCATTTTACAAAGGTCCATAAAAAATCCAAACAGTGAAAGTTACCTACAGAGAAGCATGCAATTGGCAATATGCCATTCACCACACGTGGTGGGATGGAAAGGCTAAGGCCTTGGCCTTTATTTCTGACTGATGGTACAGCGTATCAGAATGATGGTAGCCCTTCTGGTAGTACAATCAAACAAAGGAAACTTGAGGAGAAGAAGACAAAGGCAAGTTCACAAATGTCACAAATCCCAGAGGAGAGTGTGTGCGTATGCCATATGTGAGCCGGACCTTTCAAATACTGTATATGAAGAGGAGGTTCATTCCAACATTTGCGTGCCCTCTGCAAGTGTGTGGAAGAGCATCCCCAGTCAAGATGCTGACCTGGTTATTGAGGATGCTTCTGAAGAATTGGATGAGGATGTGGGTTCTGTTGGTGTAGCTGGCACACAGAAGGATGTGGATGATGATGATGTTGAGGATGATGTTGTTGTTTGTTTCAAGGCACCAACAGAGACAGTTGTTGTCCGGGGTATGAAAAAGCCCATTCTCATGCCAGGGCAAAAGACAAAAAAATCCACCTCGTATGTATGGAATTTTTTCTACCCAAATCCGGACAACAACTGTCAAGCTGTGTGTAGCGTTTGCAAAGCTATTGTAAGTAGAGGTAAGGATGTGCCGCACCATGGGACCTCCTCACTGTTACATCACTTGCAGCGCATCCATCAGAAGATTTTGTCAAAAGAAACTGTGAACAAACATGTAACAGCCTGCCCAGCGTCACCGTCCTGCTCCCCTGTTTCTTTTAGCTTTAAGGGCCCGCAATCTCCTCAAACACCTGCATCATCCACATCCTCATCGATTATTGGATTGGGAAGTAGTCATGCACCCAATGTCATGAGCCTGACTGAATCCTCTCCTATCCTGGATTCCTCAGAAGCATCCTTAAGAGCTATACCTGTTGCTTCTGCTGCTGCTGGTGCTGCTTCCAGGAAGGGGACCAGGAATGGAAGTCCTGATCAGTTAACCAAGCAACTGACTGTAAAACTTTTCACAGCGTATTACCGATGCCTTAACAACTATGTTGGTATTAGACGTACGCCCAGTATCCACAATTTATTCTGTGGATTTTACCCAGTTGCTAGAGATTCTGTGTCCCCGGTACCAAATTCCATCTAGGTTCCACTTCACCAGGAAGGCAATACCCAGACTGTACACAGACATTAAAAATAGCATTGTTAGTGTCCTAAAAAATGCCACTGTGCCAACTGTCCACTTAACCACTGATATGTGGACAAGCGGAACAGGGCAAACTAAAGACTACATGACTGTGACTGCCCACTGGGTAGATGTATTGCCTTCAGCAGCAGCACCAACAGGAGCCTGAGGAAGCTGGCCACAGATAAGCCGGGGAAACGCGTTGAGCCTGATATCTTATGTGTCTGGACCCCCCATCCACCCAAAGAGTGACCAGTCCATCTCTCCCAACGACGATTTATAACTCCACTTAAAAACTGGACCTTCATCTGGGATACACACCATATTCCTAATCCAGCTAAAAGGAGGACACTCGCCAAATAGGGAGCCTTTGAAATTATAAGGCAAGGACATTCTGGAGTCACCTTCCCTGGACCAGCCCCATATCCAGGTGATATACAAAAAGGATGGTAATATACAAACCACATCATTATGAAGTCCTAGACTTTTAATTGCGCAATATGCTCATATAAGAAATTTCTTACAGCACCTAATTCAATAATTTATTCAATTTTATTTTTTATTTTTATTTATATATTTTTTTTTCAATTTTTTCATGTATGCATACATACAGTATATTTTTTTTAGAGATATATTGAATTATTATTGTGTAAAATAAAATTTATACTTTTTTAAACCGTTGAGTATACCTTATTGAAGCAGCTAGCGCCGGCACACCCCCTCTCATTTGCTGACTGGAGATGGCAGAAGGGATTTTGTGGATAGATAAGGTTGGAGATGTAGTGAACAGTGGAGTAAGTGGGGGCTTTGCATGGTAGTGTGAGGAAAACAGTAAACATTTTGTTGAAAGGGTGCAGAGGGAGTGGAAAATAAGTTTGGATGCAGAGTTGAGAACAGATTTGATGGGAGTGAGAAGGGGGTGTGGCAATTCTAGGAGAGGAACTGATGGAAGATATATTGCATAGCTGTAATCTACAGTATTTAGCCAGACATTGGACATAGAGTCCAAAGGAGAGTCAAGAGTGACGCCCAAGCAGCAGAGTTTGGCAATGGGAGAGATTATGGCGTTGTCAACTGTGATATAGATATGGGGGCAAGGGGTGGAGACTCTGGATGGGGAAAAGCTGATGAGTTCAGTTTTATCCATGTTGACATCCAGGAGATGGTAGCCAGTGCCAGCTGGATACCTGAACTAGGAAAGAGGGGAAAAGGTCAGGAGAAAAAGGTATAATTGCATATCTTTGGCATAAAGGTGGTATTGAAGTCCAAAGGAGTTTATGAATACACACAGGAAATGGTGAGGTGGATAGGCAAGCACCAAAAAGGTGTGGTTAGTGAGGTAAGAGTAAACCAGTCAAGGACAATGCTATAGAGGGCAATGGACTGGAGAATGTGGGCAGAACCACAACTGGGGGGTTGGGGGTGGCTAGGGGGTTAGGTGACCTGGTCGCTTGATAAGGGGGGCGCTAGTGAGCCTCTAAATTCAGCCCGCTGGTGCAGGACGCTCACTGCTGAGAAGTCCCATCCAGCCACCATCCGTCCAGCCACCATGCAGGTACCTTCAGTCCCTAGCACTCACCAGGTGCTGCAAGGGGAACACAGCATGGACATGCTCTTTTATCCACAGCAACACCCAGCTTTGGGATGCTCTATGTGAATCTCCGAGTAGGATAACCAGGGTCAGCAGGCTGGCTGAGGGGAGTGCAGGAGTCAGAGAACAGGGTTGTAGGGGAAGGGGAACAGGGAACTGTATATAGCGGCAGATACAAGGTCATTGGGAGCATGAAGCAGAGAGATGCAGCTGTCAATGAGAGAGCGAGGTAAAGTTCTGGATGGGGGTTACATGCACAAGGCAGTATTACAGTCATGGGAACTATTACAGGAGCAATTACTGCCTTGCCCCGGGGTGCCAGAAACCCTAGTTTTGGCCCTTGTGTGGAGGAGGAGATGATGATCCACAGAGTCAAATGCAGCAAAAAGTTCCAGGAGGATGAGCAGAGAAAAGTAACCCCTGGATTTAGCTGACAGCGGGTCAATGGAGGCTTTGTTTAGGGCAGTATCAGTGGAGTGAAAATGTCAAAAGCCAGAATGAGGGGATTCAATGATGGAGTTGTCAGAGCGGTAGCTGGTGAGATGCCTGTATACCCACAACTCAAGAAGATTGGAGGTGACTGGAAAAAGGGAGGTGGGGCAGCTATTTTAAGAATAGGTGAGACAAAAGCATGTTCGAATGGCAAGGGAAATATGCCGGTAAAGAGTTAAAGATGGGATCAGGGAGCTGAAGCTGAGGGAGGGATGGAGAAGATAAGTTTGTGGACCTCCTTGTCTATGGTGAAGTGGAAGGAGCACAAGGTTGGATGGCTGAAGGAGGAGGATTGTGGAAGCATTGGGTCTCCTGAAGGAAGATGGTAGGAGATTTTGTTTTGGACTGCCTTTTCATGTCAACCTTTCCCAAGTCGGCCTATTGAACGTTTCATCCTTTTGACCATGTCGACCTTTTCCATGTGTCAACCTATGACCAAAAGTGGAGGACATATTGACTGTCGACATTTTTATTGCCAAAATTAAATGAACGTCCTGATTGCAAGATGGGACACAATCGGGACTGTCACACCAAACATGGTACAGGTGGGAGGTGTGGGAAACCCAGGGTGGGAGAAGACTGAGTTCACTTTCATTTTGACAAACTAATACATTAAGCAAGGCTAATGCCACACAGCCTCAGCGAGACTCCACCCTTCTCTCAAAGTGCAGAGTGTGATCTGGAAGAAGAATAATGAGGAAGTTCAGAAGTATTTAAACTAGCAATACTGATACGGAAATGCACTGACTGCACCGACATTGTGACTGCAAAAAAGCCCTTTATAGCAATGCCTTCATTTTTATGTACCAAAATCCATTTAAAATATCCAATACTATCTGAAGTGCACAGCATTGCCGGGGTTTACATTTTTCAGTTATTGAATTATTAATGAGTTGGATGTAACTATTAACATGTTAACCCCTTCCCGACATTTGACGTACATTTACGTCATGGTCGGGAAGTACTTCCCGACACATGGCATAAATGTACGTCATGACTTCTAACTGTCACCGCGTCTATAGACGCGGTGACAGTTTGGAGATGTATGCTGTCCCTGACAGCAGACATCCCCCCTCGCCGCCCGGGGGGGCAGGGATGCCCCCACCGGTCGGCAATCGCTGTGATTGGCTGTTCAAATGTGAACAGCCAATCACAGCTATTTCTGTGTTACCGGCGGCTAAGCCGCTCGGTAACACAGGGATCGGCGGTGATCGGTGCTGGCACCGATCACCACCGATCCGCAGCTCTCCCTCCCACCCGCCCGGCAGCCGCTCTCCCTCCCTCCCACCCGCCCGGCAGCTGCTCTCCCTCCGGCAGCCGCTCTCCCTCCCTCGCTCCCTGTCTCAGCAAGAAGCAGCCGCAGCGCTCCCCCCCAGCTCCAACCCCCCCGCATGTAAAAGTTTTAAAAATTGTATAAAATGAAATCATATATATATATATATATATATATATATATATATATATACATATATATATATATATATATACATATATATATATGTATATATATATATATATATATGTATATATATATGTATATATATATATATGTATATATATATATATACATATATATATGTATATATATATGTATATATATATATATATATATATAGACAGATAGATATTCCAGACATATGACGTATATATACGTCATGGTCGGGAGGTACTTCCCGACCGTTGACGTATATATACGTCATGGCTTTGAACTGTCACCGCGTCTATAGACGCGGTGACAGTTTGGAGATGTCTGCTGTCCCAGCAGACATCCCCCCTCGCCGCCGATCGCTGCGATTGGCTGTTCAAATGTGAACAGCCAATTGCAGCGTTTTCTGTGTTACCGGCGGCTAAGCCGCTCGGTAACACAGTGATCGGTGGTGATCGGTGCTGTTAAGTACAGCACCGATCACCACCGATCGCCAGCCCCCCCCTCCCACCCGGCAATGAAAACTTTTGAGCCAGATCTGCATTTTTGTGTAAAAAAATTTAATTTTTTACACAAAAATGCAGTACTGGCTCAAAATTTTTCGTTTTCACAAGGAATGAAGGAGACAAAGCACCCCAAAATCTGTGCCCCAATTTCTCCCGAGTACGGCAATGCCTCATATGTGACAAAAAAATACCAGTTGGGTGCATGGCAGGACTCAGAAGGGAAGGAGTGATTTTTGGTGGTGGAATGAATGGTGGGTGCTATGTCGCATTAGCAAACCCCTGAAGCACCCATACAGTGGAACCCCCCCACAAGTGACCCCATTTTGAAAACTACACCCTTTAGGGAATTCATCAAGGGGTTTAGTGTACATTTCAAACCCCCAGGGGTTTCACCAATTTTGATACAACTAAGCTGTGAAAATGAAAAATTAAATTTTTACATTTTCACAGCCCAGTTGTATCAAAATTGGTGAAACCCCTGGGGGTTTGAAATGTACACTATACCCCTAGATGAATTCCCTGAAGGGTGTAGTTTGCAAAATGGGGTCACTTGTGGGGGGGTTCCACTGTATGGGTGCTTCACGGGTCTTGCTAATGCGACATAGCACCCACCATTCATTCCACCACCAAAAATCACTCCTTCCCTTCTGAGTCCTGCCATGCACCCAACTGGTATTTTTTGGTCACATATGAGGCATTGCCAAACTCGGGAGAAATTGGGGCACAGATTTTGGGGTGCTTTTTCTCCTTCATACCTTATGAAAATGAAAAATTTTGAGCCAGAACTGCATTTTTGTGTAAAAAAATGTAATTTTTCATTTGCACAGCCCAGTTGTATCAAAATTGGTGAAACCCCTGGGGGTTTGAAATGTACACTATACCCCTAGATGAATTCCCTGAGGGGTGTAGTTTGCAAAATCGGGTCACTTGTGGGGGGCTTCCACTGTATTGGTGCGTTGGGGGTCTTGCTAATGCGACATAGCACCCACCAAAATTCCACCAGAATCTGAGCTGCAAAATCCAAAAATCACTCCTTCCCTTCTGAGTCCTGCCATGCACCCAACTGGTATTTTTTGGTCACATGTGAGGCATTGCCGTACTCGGGAGAAATTGGGGCACAGATTTTGGGGTGCTTTGTCTCCTTCATTCCTTGTGAAAATGAAAAATTTGGAGCCAGAACTGCATTTTTGTGTAAAAAAATTTAATTTTTCATTTTCACTGCCCAGTTGTATCAAAATTGGTGAAACCCCTGGGGGTTTGAAATGTACACTATACCCCTAGATGAATTCCCTGAGGGGTGTAGTTTGCAAAATGGGGTCACTTGTGGGGGGGTTCCACTGTATTGGTGCTTCGGGGGTCTTGCTAATGCGACATAGCACCCACCAACATTCCACCAGAATCTGAGCTGCAAAATCCAAAAATCACTCCTTCCCTTCTGAGTCCTGCCATGCACCCACCTGGTATTTTTTGGTCACATATGAGGCATTGCCATACTCGGGAGAAATTGGGGCACAGATTTTGGGGTGCTTTTTCTCCTTCATTCCTTGTGAAAATGACAAATTTGGAGCCAGAACTGCATTTTTGTGTAAAAAAATTAATTTTTCATTTTCACTGCCCAGTTGTATCAAAATTGGTGAAACCCCTGGGGGTTTGAAATGTACACTATACCCCTAGATGAATTCCCTGAGGGGTGTAGTTTGCAAAATGGGGTCACTTGTGGGGGGGTTCCACTGTATTGGTGCTTCGGGGGTCTTGCTAATGCGACATAGCACCCACCAACATTCCACCAGAATCTGAGCTGCAAAATCCAAAAATCACTCCTTCCCTTCTGAGTCCTGCCATGCACCCAACTGGTATTTTTTGGTCACATGTGAGGCATTGCCGTACTCGGGAGAAATTGGGGCACAGATTTTGGGGTGCTTTGTCTCCTTCATTCCTTGTGAAAATGACAAATTTGGAGCCAGAACTGCATTGTTGTGTAAAAAAATTAATTTTTCATTTTCACTGCCCAGTTGTACCACAATTGGTGAAACCCCTGGGGGTTTGAAATGTACACTATACCCCTAGATGAATTCCCTGAGGGGTGTAGTTTGCAAAATGGGGTCACTTGTGGGGGGGTTCCTAACTTTTAGCATCTTATGGTGCCTAGAAACCTACATGGTGCCTAAAAAATAATCTCATAAAAAGGAGGCTCCAAAATCAAGTAGGTGCTCCTTCTATTATGAAGCCTGTGGTTTGGTCAACGTGCACACTAGGGCCACATATAGGATATTTATGAAAACAAAAGAATTGGGGGAATCAATTTTTAGTCACATTTCTCTAGTAAAATGTACTGTGTTCCTTAGAAAAATGTATTAAAATTGAAAATCTGCAAAAAAAATGACATTTTGAAATTTCACCTACACTTTTGTTTTAATTCCTGTGAAAACTTCCAAAATGCTGTTTTGAATACTGTGAGGGGTGCAGTTTTTGAAATGGCATCATTTATGGGGGTGTCTCACATACAAGTCCCTCAAAGTCACATCAGAACTGAACTGGTCCCTAAAAAAATCAGTGTTTGAAATTTTCTTGAAAATTTGAAAATTTGCTATTCATATTGTAAGCCTCCTAGTGTCCAAAAAAATTAAAAGGAAGTTGAAAGTAGACATATGGTCTATGTTAGTTATTAACTATTTTGAGTGGTATGATTATTTGTCTCACAAGCAGAAAATTTAACATTTTGCAAATTGCTAAATTTTCCATTTTTTTCCGACATTTTGGTATTTTTCACAAAAAAACACAGACTGTATCGACGAAAATTTACCACTAACTTGAAGTACAATGTGTCACGAAAAAACAATCTCAAAATCACTGGGATAAGTAAAAGCAAAAAAAAGTTATCCCCACTTAAGTGATACATGTCAGATTTGAAAAAAAGGGCTCTGTCAGGAAGGCAAAAACATGCTGTGTCAGGAAGGGGTTAATAAAATTAGTAGCTTAGTATCTCTTCCGAAACACCAACAAAGTGCTTACCCACAGTCATTTTTGCTTCCAAAATTTTTGCACGGGCCACCTAGTTTTAATTAATTGATTTATGGCTATTCTAGCTAGTTATTCCAGATCATTGAATTATGGTAATTTATATCCGTCATTAAATTTCACAAAAGTTTTCAATCAAATCCATCCAGTGTTCAAATCCAGAACAGGCCTTCTGGGTCAAAGATCTCTCCAGCATAGACCAACATATCACCCTTTAAAAACTGGCAAGGATCCTATTGAGCCATCTTGCATTAATTTCATCCCAACTGAAGGAAGGGGGGATGCAGTTGAAATCCCGGCAGTCGGAATCCCGGTGGTCGAAATCCCGACCGCCGAAATCCCGGCACTTTGTCCCTCTGTGGGTGTCCACGACACCCATAGAGGGAGTATAAATTAGTGTGCCGAGCATGGCAAGTGCAGCGAGCCCGCAAGGAGGGACAACGACAGACCCATGTCCCCCCTTGTCGAGATTTCGGCGGTAGGGATTCCGGCGTCGGGATTTTGACTGCCGGGATTCCGACCGCCGGGATTTCAAACCAATCCCATGCAGGGGAGTCCGAATGCATAACTGTACAGGTAAACAAAGTTCTCTTTCCCCCATGGGACTGAAGGCACTTTACAGACATCAAAAACAATGCACCTTACATAGTTACATAGTAGTTAAGGCTGAATAAAGATGTGCGTCCATCGAGTTCAACCTTTAGTTATATTTGCTACATGCCTTTATATAAGGTGTGTCATCTGTTTTAATTATAGACAGGTTATGATTGTTGTTTGTACCCCTGGATGTTTGTAACCAATAGATGTTTGTCCAACCTTATTTTAAATGTATTTATTGTGTCTACTGACACCCCCTCTCTCTCCCACAATTAACTGCCTTTACCAGAAAAAAATTGTTATGGTACTTGTGTAATAGCACGGCGCCCATTACATAATTAGCGTAGTGTCCCTGTCAGAATCAGCGTAGTGTTCGCGCGGCCAGCAGGAGTTAGCGTAGTCAGTCGGAAGTAGCGTAGTGTTCCCGCGGCCAGCATAGTCAGTCAGCGTTACGCAGTTACCGTAGTCAGTTAGAGGTGAAGGTGAAGTGACTGCGGAATGGCTGCAGAACCTCTCACAATGTTTAACCTGCCGCAGACAGAGGAGGTAAAAATATATCAATTATGACACACACTGTGACGTGACGCCTCCAACAAATAAAACAAATAATACAATAGAACGCAGTATACGTCACTGTTTGCCAGAAATCACTTTCTAAAAAGTGTTAGTTCCAAAACGATGAACAATGTTGCTCCTCCGCAGCAGTGTTAATATGTATGGAAGAGAGAAAAAAATGGTGCAATATAGGGGGAAATTTACTAATATGAAAAACCTAGTTTTTCGTATTAGTATTTTCCCTACGACTGCATACGACTGTTTCAGTCGTATGCAAAGTCGTGTTCCGGAGGGGAAATTACAAAGCAGTCATATACGACTGCTTTGTAACCCTCCGATGTCGTATTCATTCGTATTAGCTGGCCGTATATATGGCCGCTAATACGAATTAGTAGAGGCAGTCTGCACGCATCAGTCAGATCCGTGCAGGCTGCAGAGTGTAAAAAGCTGAAAGAGCCGGGCCGGTAATTAAAAGTCAGGGAACCCGACAAATAGGGGTTCCCCGATTTTTAACAACCAGCCCCAGGCTCCAGGTCTGGGGCTGGTTCCCAAAATACGGGTTCCCAAAATACGGGGGACAAAATGACTAGGGGTCCCCCGTATTTTAAGAACCAGCCCCAGGCCAAACCAGCCAGCAGGGTAATGCCCAGGGCAGGCGACGGGGGGGGTCAAAGGGGACACCTGTACTGGGCCTCAAGTTTGTGAGGGGCCCCAAGGTTCTGAGGCACTCAGGGGCTGAAAGCATAGCTACGGCAGTGTAGTGCCTAGCAATGGTTTATAAAGGCACCCCCCTGGTTCCTGAAAGGGTACTTACTCGGAACGTCCTCCGCATTAGTGAATATTAATTATGTTTCTTTTGTAACAATAAAAAAACACATTCAATATGCAGTATACTAAATATGTTTTGCTCAAGGGGGCGGGGTTAGGGGGGCCCGCCAGAGATATCAGTGTACCGGGCCCCGAGATTTCTGTTGCCGGCCCTGGTAATGCCACAGCGGGGGGAGACTTTTTATACAAGTCCCCCCGGCCAAAGCATTCAGCCCTACCGACCAGTCAGTCTGGCCAGGGGTCCTGGGGAAGTGGGGACCCCCCTAATGAAGGCCCCCCCCCCCCCCCCTCCAGGACTTACCTGACCAGGCTGAAGCCTGGTGCTATCCCCGGTGGCCCTGTGCGGTGGCCACCGGGCTGATCTTGGTGTAAAAAATAGAACTATAAACTATTGTTTTAAACTGTGGAACTATGAGTCCCAGCAAGCCTCCCCTGCAAGCTGGGACTTGGTGAACCACAAGTCCCAGCCTGCGGGGCATTAAAGGGCCCGCTGGGTCTTGTAGTTCCACAGTAAAAAAAATAGTTAAATAAATACACACTGACACCTGAAAAATAAAAGTTTAATACATACATTACACACACAGATACTTACCTATCTTGATCCCGTAGGTAGGTCCCAGAGTCTTGATCCGGTGCCTTGTCCTGGTTCTGGATCATGTGGGGATGAGAAATATGGGTGGGGATGAGAAAGTGGGGAGCACATGTTTTCACAGCACTCTTCTTGCATTTCAATTCTATACCTGCATCTCTACTCATTTACTTCCCTATATCTCAGCTGTATTGTGCACTAAGAATTGCACTGTTAATTGTGCTCTGCTTTTTTTCTTCTATCGCTGTTTTTTCTAGTTATGTCTTGTTCTGTGTACCCTGTACTGTTCTACTGGCTGCCTAGGATCTATGTGGTGCTGATTAATGGCTGCCTGGGTGCTGCACAGCTTGGTAAATATGTTCCCCATATCCATGTCCCTCATTAGAATGTGTCTAGTGCATCTAAATTTAGAGGGCGTGACCACGGCAGTGCGTGGGTAAGACCGGTGTGTGGGAGCTCCGGCACATCGCTGAATGCTCCAGCCGATACCCCCATGAGGTGATAGCCCGCTAATAGTGTTCTTACCGCGGCCAGTAAAGGAGGAGAGCGTAACCCCCCCGGCTGCCTGCTTGCGGTGGTGCCGGCTGCTGGGGAAAATCTGTGCAGGGGCGCGAGGGTGCCGGTGTGGAGAGCTGGGTCCCGGAGGACGACGTCATCAAGCTGCGCCCGCACGCCGAGTGAGAGGCGGCGTGTGGCATCAGAGGTGAGCGCCGAGTAGCTGCCGGACGGAGGGGGTGAGGAAGGACCCCAGCCGGTGTGCCCCGCTGCCAGGAGACGCCGGAGAGTGCGGGGTAAGCTCCGGGTGTGAGACGGAGCTCAGCATACGGAGGGTCCCGTCCGGTGAAGTGACAGAGCCCAGCACAGGAAGGACCCCAGCCTGTGAGACTAGCAGCCTGTGGGCAAACGGAGCCCAGCCTGATAATCCTGCTGCCAGGGAGACGCCGTGTGCAGATTAAGCTCCGGGTGAGAGACGGAGCCCAGTGCACGGAGTAAAGGAGAGGAGTGAGTGGCCCCCCTCCCCCCCAGCGAAGTAGCGGAGGAGGTAGAGGGGATCCCATGCAGGTATGAACTGAGACTGTTTTTTGTTGACTGTCACAAGTGCAGACTGGTAGCAGGTGGGAGAAAGCCTTCTGGCCAAATCACTGTCTGCCCGAGTCACCAAAGTAGTGGAAGGCATTAGAAACTGTGCAAATACCCTATTGAATGCTGTGTTAAGGATAGGGCTAGTGAGAAGGCCCTCCTAGTATACACCTGAACAAACTCTTTATAAAACCTGCCCTCCCCCTGTCACTCTTGGGAGTATAAACGGCTGATAGATTGTGATAAGAACTGAACTGACCTGCCCCTGATTCGCAAGTGCAATCGCACCCTGGTATATAAAGACACTGCCCTGTTGGGGCTACAGGCATAATGGGAAAGACTGGCCAGAATACTGCGGCAGCCCGCCTTGAAAAATTCGCCCGCACACAAACGCAATTACAAGCTACGAATAATTCCCACTCTGCCACACCGCAAACTACACCCTCCAAATCACAATCAACACCAACAAAATCAGCAAACCCAGTACAGACCCCGGAGGTTACCCTGCAACACGTCCTGGAGGCAGTGAATAACTGTGAAACACGACTGGCTGAGCAGATTAATAAATTGCAAGCGGATGTGATGCTGATCAGAGATGATGCGCAAAAAATTAGAGACAGAGTGACAGAGCTGGAAAACCGAGTCTCATCTACAGAGGACATTGTGGCCCCATTAAAAATTCAAGTAGCGGTCATCACTGGCCAATTGACGGATTTGAAATCCAAATTCACAGACATGGAGGGGCGTATGCGGAGGAACAACGTCCGCTTCGTGGGCCTAGAGGAGTGGGTAGAGGGCAGAGAGCCGGAGAAATTCTTAGAGGAGTGGCTCAAAAAGGAACTTGGACAGGAGAATTTCTCACCGTTATTCTCTATTGAACGAGCCCATAGAATCCCAGCTAGACCACCCATATCCCAGGAGGCCCTCCCCGCACTCTAATAGCAAAATTTCTGCACTATAAAGATCGGGATAAAGTGCTGAGGTTAACTAGGGACAAGGCGGACTTTGGGTACAATGGGATCAAGACTGCAACCTTCCCAGATCTCCCACAGGAAGTACAGAGAGATAGAGTAAAATTCCGTAATGTGAAGGCTAGGATGAGAGATCTTGATCTTAAGTATTCGATGATGTACCCCTCGAAACTTAGGGTGATTGATAAGGGGGAGGTGAAGTTCTTTAATTCAGCGGGGGATGCAGCCAGTTGGCTGGATTCAACATATCCTGCGCAAAAGCAAATGGCTGCGGTGTAGGAAATTAAATATGATAGATTCAGGGTATCACTAGTGGAGGAGGAGGGCTGGATGAGCTAATATTTCTTCAGTATTTTTTTTTTTGATGTAAGTGTCCGGGGCTCCCGCCGTGCTAGGCGTGGTTCTCAAGTTAAAGCTCCCAGGGAAAAGAAATAGAGGGGGGGGGGGGGTACACAAGAAGGGATCTTGCAGTTCGTTCAGCTCTGCAAGAGTAACTGTTTAGTACTGAAGTTGATGATTAAGGATATGTATACTCAGAGTAGGAGCCATGAAGTTATATGTTTTCCAGTAAGGTTGTTATCTCCCAGAGCCATAAAATTGTTAAATATCTTTAAAAGTACGCTACCCACATACTTGGGTCTGGTGACCAAGGCCCCTCCTGTAAAAGCTGAGAACCCAAGAAATGGTTAGAATTATGACATGGAATGTCAGGGGCCTCAATGACAGGATCAAGAGGTCTCTGGTTCTTAAGCAATGTAAGGCCTTGGAGGCAGACATAATCTGTCTTCAGGAGACACACTTATGTGGGGAGAAACTTTTATCCTTAAAACGACCATGGCTATCTAGAGCATTTCTTGCACCATTTACTTCATCCTCTCGGGGGGTGTCTATCCTTATTAAAAAATCAGTGGTATATGAGCATATCACGGCCCAAATTGACCAGGAAGGCAGATTTGTCTTTCTGGAATGTATGGTAAATACAGTAAGGCTGAGTCTACTTGCGGTCTATGTACCTCCGCCATTCAGATTTGATGTTGTACGGGCAGCCCTGAAATTTATTGCAGCTAGGCCAGACAATCTGTTTCTTTGCCTGGGTGATTTTATTTCAGTGATGGATTATGGGTTGGATATCTGGAAGCCTAGACGGGGCTGTCAGACGGGGAACTCTGCTCTGGCTAGATTTGCGGATGAGGTTGGATGGTACGAGGTCTGGAGAGAAAAGTACCCAGCAAGGCGACAATTCTCGTGCTATTCATCCTCATTTAATACTTTTTCTAGAATAGATCTGGTGTTCTCCTCTAGAGAATTACTTAACAAAATATCTGATATCGACTATAAAACGAGAGGTATTTCTGATCATGCCCCACTTATATTACAGATGGATCCAGAGACCTACCGAGGTAGCCAGTACTGGAAATTGCAACCGGTGTGGCTCTCTCGGCTGGGGGACCTGGAAGATATAAAAATGGATATTGAAGGATATTTTGGAAATAACATAACCTCCACTAAACCCATAATAGTGTGGGATTCCTTTAAAGCCTTTCTGAGAGGAATTATGATTAAAAAAATTGCACACACTAGAAAGTCAATTCAAAAGAAAGAGTTGGTATTAGAACAGGAAATGCTGAAACTGGAACAAAAATTTATAATAAACAAGTCTGAACCCAGTAGACACGAATGGCTGATAGCCCAAAAAGCCTGGATAGTACATCTCCAAGAGATGGCAAAACTAAGACTACTAAGCACGGCCCATAAAACCTATTTAAACAGTGATCGTGCAGGTAAACTAATGGCATATATAGCTAAATCAGATAAACCATCAAATGTGATCCCCAAAATCGTCACTAACGAAGGAGAAATAGTTACGGAAATCCCCAAAGTGGCAGAGGTCTTCGTGAAACACCTGAGGGAAATATATAAGACCAGGCTTAACATGGGTAATGAGGAATGTAAAAAATATCTACAAGACCTAATGCTCCCCAAATTATCCCAGGAGGCCAATGAATCATTGGAATGTCCGATAAGTTTAGTTGAAGTCGAGGCCGCAATAAAGGGGCTCTCGGCGGGTAAAGCCCCAGGAATCGACGGCCTCCCTGCGGAAATATATAAGTTATTCGGAGCCACATTGGCAACGAGGCTTTTATATTTCTATCGGGAAATGGAAAAGGAGGCCACTTTATCTCAGTCAATGACAGAGGCGGTTATTATATTAATTCTTAAAAAGGACAAGGACCCACTTAGGGCAGAATCATATCGACCTATATCACTGCTGACTGTTGACGCCAAGATATACGCGTCAATTTTGGCAGCAAGATTGAACAAAGTCATAGACGAAATAATACATATGGACCAAACGGGGTTCAGGAGGGGCCAGTCAACGGCAATAAATCTACGCAGAGTCTTTACCTATATGCAGATCGGATATGCAGCAGATACCGAGATAGCCCTGGCCTCATTCGATACTAATAAGGCCTTTGATTCCCTGGAGTGGATATACTTGAGAAATGTTCTGGAGACATTTGGTTTTGGCCCTAGATTTATAGATAGAGTATTCGCTATCTATCAGTCTCCCACTGCCAGAGTCTCCATTAATGGATTTGTTTCAGACACGTTCCCCCTGTATAGGGGTACGAGACAGGGTTGCCCACTCTCCCCCACCCTATTTGCTGTGGCTATAGAGCCAATTGCGTGTAAACTCAGAAATATTCTATGTGGTGCACAGGGGGGAAGGGGGGAGGTGGGGGGCCTTGTCTCGCTATACGCCGATGATTTATTGGTGGGTATGTCAGACTATAGAAGAGACCTTCCACGGGTTCTCTCATCCCTCCAGGAATTCGGGTCATATTCTGGCCTGGTAATAAATCAGGATAAATCTCATCTCCTGGTGGGAGCCACGGGGAGGGAAATAGAGGACCCTTATAATGTGGCCAGTAACATACCCAGAGTAGACAGATTCAAATACTTGGGAATCATAATCTCTGCTGATCCCCGTGAGTATGTCACACTTAATCTCTGGCCATTGATAGAGGAGACCAAACGAAGATGTAAAAATTGGATGAAACTCCCATTGAACACCATAGGGAGGGTTAATCTAATTAAAATGATTCTTCTACCAAAAATATTATATGTGCTACAACACTCCCCTATTTACATAACTAACCCGATTTTTAGGAAACTGAACGGGGTGTTATTATCGTTTATCTGGAAAAATAAAAATCCGAGGATTAGGTGTGACATACTCAGGAGATCAAGAGATCGGGGTGGCCTTGCCTATCCAGACTTCAAATGGTATTATAGTGCTGCCCAATTGGGTCATCTGAGGGAGTGGATTGGGGAATCAGACCAATCGAAGGAACTACAAAAAATGGTTGAGATGGCTATTCCAGGCTGCTCACCCACACAGGCGCTCCTTACAAATAAGTGTCGGAAAAAACACCCACCGATATTAAACCAAGCCATAAAAATATGGAAATGGAATAGTGAAAATCTGGATTATAAAGGGCTAGACCCGGATACTGCGATTTTTACACTGGGCCCCATGGGAAAAACGGAAATTCAGCAAAGTAGGGTTAAATGGGATCGGCTAGGTATTAAAACCATAGGTCAAGTTATGCACCAAAATAAAATAAAACCCTTTAATCAGCTTCAGGAAGAATTTGGAGTAAGTATAAATATGTCCTTCTGTTATCTCCAGATGAAGAGTGCCCTAGAGGACCATTTTAAAACATCCCACATGGAGATACAGGATAATCCACTAAAAAGCTGTATTAAGAAAATGAGCAAAGAAAAGTGTATTTCCAAGCTCTATAAGCAAATACTAGACATCTCCCAGACGGACCAGCTTGAATCCCTTAGGAATAAATGGAGGGTGGATATACCAGAGTTAACAGATGAGTTATGGGAGAAGGCATTAGGCAATATAAAAATTGCCACTAATTCATTAAGGGTACAACAAATCCAATATAACATCATCCATCAATCCTACCTGACTCCAGCCAGAATAAGTAAATTTTCAGGAAGTGAGACTGCTCATTGCCCTAAATGTAAACAAAGTGGAGGAAACTTCTGGCACCTATTGTGGCAATGTCAAGAGGTCCAAAAATTCTGGATGGAGGTTGGAGGAATGATGAGCTGGCTGGGGATACCCCAGCAGGAAATTAATCCCCTCTCTCTGATACTGGGAGTCTGGTCGAATGGGGTAATGTCGGGGGATAGGAGGCAACTGTTTATTATTTTAGGCTCACTAGTAAAAGTATGTTTAGCACGATCATGGATGGCCAAGAAAGCCCCTAGAGCAATCGAATGGACTAACTTGGTCAACGATGTCTTTAAGCACGAGAGAGAGATTTATATCACTAGAAAAAATATTGACAAATTCTATAAAATTTGGGGGGTCTGGATACATTCAAAATACTATAAGATATAATAATGTTATAGATTTACACAGTTAGATTATCGATAGAATATAATTATATTTATTTAAAAGCACAATATAAAAACAAGGTAGAAAATTGGTTAGAGGTAACCCAATTTAGTATTAAAGTTTACAAAGGGGAGTGTTACTCATCGTTAATATTAACACGGATAAACACAGAACACAGGGATCTCCCTTAGTCTTTTTTATGTTTTATATGGTTATTTTTTGTTTCCTTAAGAACCCTAACATTGCCAATCCCCATAGATTAAAGATGGTCGAATGACCTATAACGATTCCTAAATAACATCAAAATATACTACAGGTACTTCAAGATAGTGGTGGTCTAGAGAGGCTACAGAAACAAACAGGAGACATAGGAATATAAGAGGTAGAAGGAAAACAAATATGCTATGTATCTTTTTTCGCTCTTTTATAAGGCTGGAGGGAGAGTGCAATACGGAGTCAGACTATGTACGTTTAATGTTTGTATGTATAATGTAAGGTATGTGTTTTTTTTTTTTATGCATTATATTTAAGTGTATGTCCTTGTATTTTTTGTATGGAAAAATCAAATAAAAAGGAAATTAAATAAACAAGTTCAGAAGAATGTGTCTAGTGCATATCTGTATGTGGGATGTATATCTGTACTGCCATTGTTGCATGTTCTGATAACCCTTTGTATTACAGTATGTGCATTATTTTTAATGTCTGTAAAGCGCTTTGAGTCCTGTTGGAGAAAGTGCGCTATATAAATAAACTTACTAACTAGAATATGTTCCTACAGAGCCTAGCCCTGTACTCTCCAGTCAACAAAATATTACATTTGGAGGATGGGAAGCCATTTTCAGATCTCTCCAGAGATCTTCAATTGGATTAAAATCTGAGCT
Source organism: Crinia signifera (assembly GCF_055691185.1). Classification (NCBI taxonomy): domain Eukaryota; kingdom Metazoa; phylum Chordata; class Amphibia; order Anura; family Myobatrachidae; genus Crinia; species Crinia signifera. The sequence goes on along the minus strand of NC_139220.1, from coordinate 291,102,007 downwards.
CTGGCTTGGCTATCTTGGCTATGTGCTTAGGGTCTATGTCCTTCTGAAAGATGAACCGTTGCCCAGTCTGAGGTCAAGAGTGCTCTGGAGCTGGTTTTCATCCAAGATATCGCTCTACATTGCTGCAACATCTTTCCCTCTATTCTGAATAGTCTCCTATGCTTTGAGGAAGGAGTGATCCGACCAAGAATTTGGGGAGATGGATGAGTTGATTGCTACCTGGGAGAGGGAGGCGCATCCTAAAACATGTCAATGCATGAGTAGGAGACATGAGGTTTGGAATAAAAAGTACAGTCCCTGGTTGTGGGGTGAAGGAATTTCCAAATATCAAGCAGACCGGCCTCGGCCATGTGATTTTGAAGGGCTGTCGATCTGGGAATTGGGGTTGAGTCATTTAAATATCCCAATTTGTCTAAGGATGGAAATAGAACTGTGTTAAATCCCCCCCCCCCCCCCCACCAAGGTTGTACCTATTCGGAACTCAGAGAGGATTCTAAAGAATTTATTAACCCCTTCCCGACATTTGACGTATATATACGTCATGGCCGGGATGTACTTCCCGACACATGACGTATATATACGTCATGACTTTAAACTGTCTCGCGTCTATAGACGGGTTGACAGTTTAAACATGTCTGCTGTCCCTGACAGCAGACATGTCCCTGCATGCCCAGGGGGGGCGGCGATGCCTCCCCCCCGTCGGCGATCGCTGTGATTGGCTGTTCAATGTGAACAGCCAATCTCAGCGTTTTCCTGTGTTACCGGCGAATCAGACGCTCGGTAACACAGGGATCAATCACCGCCGGGTGTGAGGGGGCGTGAGGGGGTCACCGGTGATGACCACACCTCACTCCACCTGCCCCCAAGGCTGTGATTGGTCCGTCGGACCGACGGACCAATCACAGCCATGGCGCGTGATTTAAACTAACGGTGACTGCGCTGCAGACGCCATTCCGGTCTGGAATTGCGTGCAGAGCGGTCACCGTGCCAATCTGTCGTGATATACTGACCTGATCCTTGCCTGATACTTACCTGATCACCGCTGGTAGCGTGCTGCCAGCAGCTGGATGCTTCCTGGATCTTGTGACTTCCTGTGTGCTGCTGCTGCAGTGTCATAGAGTGTCAGATAGTGAGAGATAGTGAGAGATAGTGACAGAGAGTGATAGAGAGTGCTATATTTTGTGTCTGCTGCCCCCCCCCCTTTTGTGCTGATCAGTATATCTGTGCTGATCAGCAACTTTTTGGGGGTGCAGGGTTTTTTTTTTATATATATACCTGTCAGTTGCACCAAAGGTTGTGCTGCCTGTGCAACTGACTGCTGCCCCCCCTGCTGCCCCCCTTTTGTGCTGATCAGTATAAACTAAGTGATCAGCACCTTTTTTGGGGACCAGGTTTTTTTTTTTTATATATATACCCTGTCAGGTTGCACCCACAGTTGTGTGCCTGCTGCCCCTCACTGCTAATCAGTGTTGCATCACTGCATCACTGATCTGCAGTTTTTTTTTTTTTTTTGGAGAGTGCAGTGGGGTTTTGTTTTTACACCCACGTTGCTTTTGTGGGTGTCCTGTGGCCGCTGAGCGCTGATCAGTGACGTACATCACTGAACAGCATTTTTGGCACAGGGTTGATATAATTATTTTTCTGCAGTTTTTTTAAATTGTTTTTTTTTTTTGGAGAGTGCTGTGGTTTATTTTTTTTAAATAGTTTTTACACCCACGTTGCTTTTGTGGGTGTCCTGTGGCCGCTGAGCGCTGATCAGAGACGTACATCACTGATCAGCATTTTCGGCACAGGGTTGATCTATTTTTTTTGGATCAAATTCCTGTTGCCTTTGAGCGCTGTTCAGTGACGGACGTTACTGACCAACATCTGTGCTCAATTTTTGGCGCAGGACCTTTTTTTTTTTTTTATTGGGACCAAATTCCTGTATAAAGTATTTTTTTTTCTGCACTACATACACACTACACACTACATACCCCCCGTGTTGAAATAAAGTTTGTACCCCCCCCTACACTATACACGTGTTGAAACATTACACTTACAGAAACACAAAAATAAAAATGGCATACCAAATGTCATCCCAAATGTCATCCCAGTCATCCAGAAGAATGTATTCAGTGGAGGAGGCATATGCCATGCTTGCCTCTGACTCTGACACAGCCAGTGATGCAAGCGGGGAATTTGAAGGATTCGTCTTAACCTCATCTTCCTCCTCTAGTGATGAGGGACCCCCTCAAAGACGCCCCCGTAGAGCAGCTGAGACCCCCCCCCCAAATGATTGATCCCGTATGGACCCCACCACCAGACAATTTTGAGCCCCAGGTTCCTGAGTTTTTGGCCATCCCAGGAATCCAATTTGATTCAAAAGGTCTCAGAGAAATTGACTTTTTCAAATTATTTTTCTCTGATGATTTTATAAATTTAATGTTGGACCAAAGTAATTTATATGCCCAGCAGTTTATTGGTCAAAACCCCACGTCATCATTTGCTAGGTGGACCCCTGTAGATGCAGTAGAGATGATGACGTTTTGGGGTCTGGTGTTACATATGGGCATAGTAAAAAAAGCCAGAAATTAGGCAATATTGGAGTACAGATGTTCTGTACAGCACCCCACTTTACCGTATGGCCATGACTCGGACTCGTTTTGAGACAATCCTTAAATTTTTACATTACACCGATAATGCACAGTGCCCACCCAGAGATGATCCCACCTTTGACCGGCTATTCAAAGTCAGGCCGGTCATTGATCATTTCAGTGCCAAATTTGCAGAGTTGTACATCCCTGAAAAATGTATTTGTATCGACGAGTCCCTTATACATTTTAAAGGAAGGGTTAAATTCCGCCAGTACCTTCCCAGTAAGTGGACAAGGTATGGCATAAAAATGTATAAACTGTGTGAAAGCACCTCAGGGTACACCCACAGGTTTAGGGTATATGAAGGGAAGGATTCAAGAATTGAACCGCCAGAATGCCCCCCCTCCCTCGTAGGTGTTAGTGGAAAAATTGTCTGGGATTTAGTGCACCCCTTCCTGGATAAAGGTTATCACCTCTATGTGGATAACTTTTACACTAGCATCCCCCTGTTTAAGGCCCTTGGTGAAAGCAGGGCACAATCCACCAAAAATATGTTGTTGGTCAAATATAAGGACAAGAGGGATGTCCTTATACTGACAACAATTCATGGAGACAGTACCACCTCCGTCCCTGTACGAGGTACCAGTACCCACACCTCAAAACCTAATTGTATCCTAGATTACAATAAGTACATGGGCGGAGTGGATCTTTCAGATCAGGTACTGAAGCCGTACAGTGCCCTGCGGAAAACAAAAATCTGGTACAAGAAGCTGGCCGTGTATATCATCCAGATGGCACTGTATAACGCTTACGTGCTATTCCGTTCTACCAGCCAGAGGGGGACATTTATGCACTTTCAAGAGGAAGTCATAAAGGGCCTAATATTTGGGAACCAGCAGGCAGAGGGCCCCAGTACTTCTAGTACTGGCCCCCGTATTGTACCAGGGCAGCATTTTTCTAACGAAATCCCCTCCACTGCAAAAAAGGGCAGGACACAAAAAAGGTGCAAAGTTTGCTATAAAAAGGGAATAAGAAAGGATACTATTTTCCACTGTGAAACTTGCCCCGACAAACCCGGCCTATGTATAAAGGAGTGTTTTAAAATATACCACACATCCATGGATTATTAGGTTCATCATTTCACCGTGCTTCGGGGGTCTTGCTAATGCCACATAGCACCCACCAATTATTTCACCAGAATCTGAGCTGCAAAATCCAAAAATCACTCCTTCCCTTCTGAGTCCTGCCATGCACCCATCTGGTATTTTTTGGTCACATATGAGGCATTGCCATACTCGGGAGAAATTGGGGCACAGATTTTGGGGTGCTTTTTCTCCTTCATACCTTATAAAAATGAAAAATTTTGAGCCAGAACTGCATTTTTGTGTAATTTTTCATTTGCACAGCCCAGTTGTATCAAAATTGGTGAAACCCCTGGGGGTTTGAAATGTACACTATACCCCTAGATGAATTCCCTGAGGGGTGTAGTTTGCAAAATGGGGTCACTTGTGGGGGTGTTCCACTGTATTGGTGCTTTGGGGGTCTTGCTAATGCGACATAGCACCCACCAACATTCCACCAGAATCTGTGCTGCAAAATCCAAATATCACTCCTTCCCTTCTGAGTCCTGCCATTTTTTGGTCACACATGAGGCATTGCCGTACTCGGGAGAAATTGGGGCACAGATTTTGGGGTGCTTTGTCTCCTTCATTCCTTGTGAAAATGAAAAATTTTGAGCCAGAACTGCATTTTTGTGTAAAAAATTTAATTTTTCATTTTCACTGCCCAGTTGTACCACAATTGGTGAAACCCCTGGGGGTTTGAAATGTACACTATACCCCTAGATGAATTCCCTGAGGGGTGTAGTTTGCAAAATGGGGTCACTTGTGGGGGGGTTCCACTGTATTGGTGCTTCGGGGGTCTTGCTAATGCGACATAGCACCCACCAACATTCCACAAGAATCTGTGCTGCAAAATCCAAATATCACTCCTTCCCTTCTGAGTCCTGCCATGCACCCAAATGGTATTTTTTGGTCACATGTGAGGCATTGCCGTACTTGGGAGAAATTGGGGCACAGATTTTGGGGTGCTTTGTCTCCTTCATTCCTTGTGAAAATGAAAAATTTTGAGCCAGAACTGCATTTTTGTGTAAAAAATTTAATTTTTCATTTTCACTGCCCAGTTGTACCACAATTGGTGAAACCCCTGGGGGTTTGAAATGTACACTATACCCCTAGATGAATTCCCTGAGGGGTGTAGTTTGCAAAATGGGGTCACTTGTGGGGGGGTTCCACTGTATTGGTGCTTCGGGGGTCTTGCTAATGCGACATAGCACCCACCAACATTCCACCAGAATCTGTGCTGCAAAATCCAAATATCACTCCTTCCCTTCTGAGTCCTGCCATGCACCCAAATGGTATTTTTTGGTCACATGTGAGGCATTGCCGTACTCGGGAGAAATTGGGGCACAGATTTTGGGGTGCTTTGTCTCCTTCATTCCTTGTGAAAATGAAAAATGTTGAGCCAGAACTGCATTTTTGTGTAAAAAATTTAATTTTTCATTTTCACTGCCCAGTTGTACCACAATTGGTGAAACCCCTGGGGGTTTGAAATGTACACTATACCCCTAGATGAATTCCCTGAGGGGTGTAGTTTGCAAAATGGGGTCACTTGTGGGGGGGTTCCACTGTATTGGTGCTTCGGGGGTCTTGCTAATGCGACATAGCACCCACCAACATTCCACCAGAATCTGTGCTGCAAATTCCAAATATCACTCCTTCCCTTCTGAGTCCTGCCATGCACCCAAATGGTATTTTTTGGTCACATGTGAGGCATTGCCGTACTCGGGAGAAATTGGGGCACAGATTTTGGGGTGCTTTGTCTCCTTCATTCCTTGTGAAAATGAAAAATGTTGAGCCAGAACTGCATTTTTGTGTAAAAAATTTAATTTTTCATTTTCACAGCCCAGTTGTACCACAATTGGTGAAACCCCTGGGGGTTTGAAATGTACACTATACCCATAGATGAATTCCCTGAGGGGTGTAGTTTGCAAAATGGGGTCACTTGTGGGGGGGTTCCTAACTTTTAGCATCTTATGGTGCCTAGAAACCTACATGGTGCCTAAAAAATAATCTCATAAAAAGGAGGCTCCAAAATCAAGTAGGTGCTCCTTCTATTATGAAGCCTGTGGTTTGGACAACGTGCACACTAGGGCCACATATAGGATATTTATGAAAACAAAAGAATTGGGGGAATCAATTTTTAGTCACATTTCTCTAGTAAAATCTACTGTGTTCCTTAGAAAAATTTATTAAAATTGAAAATCTGCAAAAAAAATGAAATTTTGAAATTTCTCCTACACTTTGTTTTAATTCCTGTGAAACACCTAAAGGGTTAACAAACTTCCAAAATGCTGTTTTGAATACTGTGAGGGGTGCAGTTTTTGAAATGGCATCATTTATGGGGGTGTCTCACATACAAGTCCCTCAAAGTCACATCAGAACTGAACTGGTCCCTAAAAATATCAGTGTTTGAAATTTTCTTGAAAATTTGAGAATTTGCTATTCATATTTTAAGCCTCCTAGTGTCCAAAAAAATTAAAAGGAGGTTGAAATAATGATGGAAACATAAAGTAGACATATGGTCTATGTTAGTTATTAACTATTTTGAGTGGTATGATTATTTGTCTCACAAGCAGAAAATTTAACATTTTGAAAATTGCAAAATTTTCCATTTTTTTACGACATTTTGGTATTTTTCACAAAAAACCACAGACTGTATCGACCCAAATTTACCACTAACTTGAAGTACAATGTGTCACGATAAAACAATCTCAAAATCACTGGGATAAGTAAAAGCAAAAAAAGTTATCCCCACTTAAGTGATACATGTCAGATTTGAAAAAAAGGGCTCTGTCAGGAAGGCAAAAACAGGCTGCGGCGGGAAGGGGTTAAAAAACCTTGCTTGACCTGTGTTAGTGGCATAAATGTTGGCAATGGTAATCGTGTCCTAGTTTTTCCTTCAGCATCAGGTATCTTCCCTCAGGGTCAGTTTTACAATCTGATAGTACGAATGGGAAGGATGAATGGAGCAGTATGGCCACCCCGTTACATATAGAGGCATTATTAGAGTAGTATATATACGTTCGGGTATCTTTTGGTAGCTAGGGAAGGGTGATGGACTGCCCAAAGGTGAGTTTACTGTAGGAATACACATTCACCATGAAGATTATGGAAGGAGTGAAACAAGTGAGTGCATTTCTGGGGGGTGTTCAGACTCTTGGTATTAATTGAAAGACACTTAAAAGACATGGAAACTTTTAGTGTAATTGGAAGCAAATGGGGTAGTAGGGGTTGGACTGTGCAGTAAACGTGAAAAGGCTAATAAAAATATGACAAACTGAAATGGGGGATGGGAAAAGTAGCAGGAAACACCACTAGGGATGGTGGACTGCTACTATACCTGAGTTCTAAATAGGATGAGGAGCTCTGAGGTGGGATACAGCAATCAGGCTAAAAGCCCGAGATACAGAATAAATTATACAATACTAGAGGCAGTGATCCCTAAAGGTGGGGGTAGTGAGGCCTGGGAGAGGGCCAGCAATCTCCACCAGAAATGTAAATGTAACATACCATATATAGCAAGTGGATAGAAATAAGCATAAAAACGTACTGTAGTACCAAAATACAAACCCTAATAGCATAACTAAGCTATGGTATATTGTCGTGATGACATAACTATACTTAGGGCTGAGGTTAAACAAATTAGTGCAAGAGTAATGAGCAAAACACAGTAAAACAAGGTAAACATAGATATGAAAATGTATACGACCATGCAAAGGCTCAATCAAGGAGGAGAGTCCCGTATTTCAGGGCTGGAAGGGCCAAGAGGCTACAGTAGTTTAAGTGTGCGGAGATCTTTTCCTTCTTCTATCGATCGTATTGAGTAGGGTTTGCCCCTAACATCCACTGTGAGAAGAAAGGGAAAACCCCACTTATATTTGTAGCTATGTTCTCTCAGGAGTGACGTCACAGAGCGAAGGTCCCTTCATTTGGCAATAGTGGACGGTGCTAAGTCCTGAAAGATCTGAAGCTTCAATCCCTCAAACAGAATAGAGGAGGAGGATCTGGTAGCCATTGTGATCATGTTTTTTGTCTTGAAGGAGAGGAATTTAATGATAACCACTAGAGGGTTCAGTGTCTTTTGGTTTGGGTCTTAAGGTGCGGTGAAACAGGGAAACGGCTTCCGAAGGAAGAAAGGGCTAGAAACTTGTGGTGTGAGTAGCTAAACATCATTCAAATATAATTACATCCACTGTATAATGGGCCTAATTCAGACTGCATCCAGTGGTGGGGGTCTGCAGATGAACAAATATGCCCTGACCCCCTGTGTGAACACCTTTGACGAGTATCCCAATTGCCAAGGCTTTCCCACGTGCAGTGGGCAGGCAGCAGGGGAACGCCCAGCATTTTATGGGAGTCCCCATGAAAATCTGTGTGTTCCCCTGGACAGGTGGGCCAATGCCTGCTTGGGGTGGGAAGGCTGACATCACAAGACATCAGCACCCGCCCCTGTTTGCCCATCTCCGGCAGAAATTAAAGTGCGTTCAGATTTTGGGGTGCTTTGTCTCCTTCATTCCTTGTGAAAATGAAAAATTTTGAGCCAGAACTGCATTTTTGTGTAAAAAATTTAATTTTTCATTTTCACTGCCCAGTTGTACCACAATTGGTGAAACCCCTGGGGGTTTGAAATGTACACTATACCCCTAGATGAATTCCCTGAGGGGTGTAGTTTGCAAAATGGGGTTACTTGTGGGGGGGTTCCACTGTATTGGTGCTTCGGGGGTCTTGCTAATGCGACATAGCACCCACCAACATTCCACCAGAATCTGTGCTGCAAAATCCAAATATCACTCCTTCCCTTCTGAGTCCTGCCATGCACCCAAATGGTATTTTTTGGTCACATGTGAGGCATTGCCGTACTCGGGAGAAATTGGGGCACAGATTTTGGGGTGCTTTGTCTCCTTCATTCCTTGTGAAAATGAAAAATGTTGAGCCAGAACTGCATTTTTGTGTAAAAAATTTAATTTTTCATTTTCACTGCCCAGTTGTACCACAATTGGTGAAACCCCTGGGGGTTTGAAATGTACACTATACCCCTAGATGAATTCCCTGAGGGGTGTAGTTTGCAAAATGGGGTCACTTGTGGGGGGGGTTCCACTGTATTGGTGCTTCGGGGGTCTTGCTAATGCGACAAAGCACCCACCAACATTCCACCAGAATCTGTGCTGCAAATTCCAAATATCACTCCTTCCCTTCTGAGTCCTGCCATGCACCCAAATGGTATTTTTTGGTCACATATGAGGCATTGCCGTACTCGGGAGAAATTGGGGCACAGATTTTGGGGTGCTTTGTCTCCTTCATTCCTTGTGAAAATGAAAAATGTTGAGCCAGAACTGCATTTTTGTGTAAAAAATTTAATTTTTCATTTTCACTGCCCAGTTGTACCACAATTGGTGAAACCCCTGGGGGTTTGAAATGTACACTATACCCCTAGATGAATTCCCTGAGGGGTGTAGTTTGCAAAATGGGGTCACTTGTGGGGGGGTTCCACTGTATTGGTGCTTCGGGGGTCTTGCTAATGCGACAAAGCACCCACCAACATTCCACCAGAATCTGTGCTGCAAATTCCAAATATCACTCCTTCCCTTCTGAGTCCTGCCATGCACCCAAATGGTATTTTTTGGTCACATGTGAGGCATTGCCGTACTCGGGAGAAATTGGGGCACAGATTTTGGGGTGCTTTGTCTGCTTCATTCCTTGTGAAAATGAAAAATGTTGAGCCAGAACTGCATTTTTGTGTAAAAAATTAAATTTTTCATTTTCACTGCCCAGTTGTACCACAATTGGTGAAACCCCTGGGGGTTTGAAATGTACACTATACCCCTAGATGAATTCCCTGAGGGGTGTAGTTTGCAAAATGGGGTCACTTGTGGGGGGGTTAAACTGTATTGGTGCTTCGGGGGTCTTGCTAATGCGACATAGCACCCACCAACATTCCACCAGAATCTGTGCTGCAAAATCCAAATATCACTCCTTCCCTTCTGAGTCCTGCCATGCACCCAAATGGTATTTTTTGGTCACATGTGAGGCATTGCCGTACTCGGGAGAAATTGGGGCACAGATTTTGGGGTGCTTTGTCTCCTTCATTCCTTGTGAAAATGAAAAATGTTGAGCCAGAACTGCATTTTTGTGTAAAAAATTTAATTTTTCATTTTCACTGCCCAGTTGTACCACAATTGGTGAAACCCCTGGGGGTTTGAAATATACACTATACCCCTAGATGAATTCCCTGAGGGGTGTAGTTTGCAAAATGGGTTCACTTGTGGGGGGGTTCCACTGTATTGGTGCTTCGGGGGTCTTGCTAATGCGACATAGCACCCACCAACATTCCACCAGAATCTGTGCTGCAAATTCCAAATATCACTCCTTCCTTTCTGAGTCCTGCCATGCACCCAAATGGTATTTTTTGGTCACATGTGAGGCATTGCCGTACTCGGGAGAAATTGGGGCACAGATTTTGGGGTGCTTTGTCTCCTTCATTCCTTGTGAAAATGAAAAATTTTGAGCCAGAACTGCATTTTTGTGTAAAAAATTAAATTTTTCATTTTCACTGCCCAGTTGTACCACAATTGGTGAAACCCCTGGGGGTTTGAAATGTACACTATACCCCTAGTTGAATTCCCTGAGGGGTGTGGTTTGCAAAATGGGGTCACTTGTGGGGGGGTTCCACTGTATTGGTGCTTCGGGGGTCTTGCTAATGCCACATAGCACCCACCATTCATTCCACCAGAATCTGTGCTGCAAAATCCAAATATCACTCCTTCCCTTCTGAGTCCTGCCATGCACCCAAATGGTATTTTTTGGTCACATGTGAGGCATTGCCGTACTCGGGAGAAATTGGGGCACAGATTTTGGGGTGCTTTGTCTCCTTCATTCCTTGTCAAAATGAAAAATTTTGAGCCAGAACTGCATTTTTGTGTAAAAAATTTAATTTTTCATTTTCACAGCCCAGTTGTACCACAATTGGTGAAACCCCTGGGGGTTTGAAATGTACACTATACCCCTAGATGAATTCCCTGAGGGGTGTAGTTTGCAAAATGGGGTCACTTGTGGGGGGGTTCCTAACTTTTAGCATCTTATGGTGCCTAGAAACCTACATGGTGCCTAAAAAATAATCTCATAAAAAGGAGGCTCCAAAATCAAGTAGGTGCTCCTTCTATTATGAAGCCTGTGGTTTGGTCAACGTGCACACTAGGGCCACATATAGGATATTTATGAAAACAAAAGAATTGGGGGAATCAATTTTTAGTCACATTTCTCTAGTAAAATCTACTGTGTTCCTTAGAAAAATTTATTAAAATTGAAAATCTGCAAAAAAAATGAAATTTTGAAATTTCTCCTACACTTTGTTTTAATTCCTTTGAAACACCTAAAGGGTTAACAAACTTCCAAAATGCTGTTTTGAATACTGTGAGGGGTGCAGTTTTTGAAATGGCATCATTTATGGGGGTGTCTCACATACAAGTCCCTCAAAGTCACATCAGAACTGAACTGGTCCCTAAAAATATCAGTGTTTGAAATTTTCTTGAAAATTTGAGAATTTGCTATTCATATTTTAAGCCTCCTAGTGTCCAAAAAAATTAAAAGGAGGTTGAAATAATGATGGAAACATAAAGTAGACATATGGTCTATGTTAGTTATTAACTATTTTGAGTGGTATGATTATTTGTCTCACAAGCAGAAAATTTAACATTTTGAAAATTGCTAAATTTTCCATTTTTTTACGACATTTTGGTATTTTTCACAAAAAACCACAGACTGTATCGACCCAAATTTACCACTAACTTGAAGTACAATGTGTCACGATAAAACAATCTCAAAATCACTGGGATAAGTAAAAGCAAAAAAAAGTTATCCCCACTTAAGTGATACATGTCAGATTTGAAAAAAAGGGCTCTGTCAGGAAGGCAAAAACAGGCTGCGGCGGGAAGGGGTTAAAAAACCTTGCTTGACCTGTGTTAGTGGCATAAATGTTGGCAATGGTAATCGTGTCCTAGTTTTTCCTTCAGCATCAGGTATCTTCCCTCAGGGTCAGTTTTACAATCTGATAGTACGAATGGGAAGGATGAATGGAGCAGTATGGCCACCCCGTTACATATAGAGGCATTATTAGAGTAGTATATATACGTTCGGGTATCTTTTGGTAGCTAGGGAAGGGTGATGGACTGCCCAAAGGTGAGTTTACTGTAGGAATACACATTCACCATGAAGATTATGGAAGGAGTGAAACAAGTGAGTGCATTTCTGGGGGGTGTTCAGACTCTTGGTATTAATTGAAAGACACTTAAAAGACATGGAAACTTTTAGTGTAATTGGAAGCAAATGGGGTAGTAGGGGTTGGACTGTGCAGTAAACGTGAAAAGGCTAATAAAAATATGACAAACTGAAATGGGGGATGGGAAAAGTAGCAGGAAACACCACTAGGGATGGTGGACTGCTACTATACCTGAGGTCTAAATAGGATGAGGAGCTCTGAGGTGGGATACAGCAATCAGGCTAAAAGCCCGAGATACAGAATAAATGATACAATACTAGAGGCAGTGATCCCTAAAGGTGGGGGTAGTGAGGCCTGGGAGAGGGCCAGCAATCTCCACCAGAAATGTAAATGTAACATACCATATATAGCAAGTGGATAGAAATAAGCATAAAAACGTACTGTAGTACCAAAATACAAACCCTAATAGCATAACTAAGCTATGGTATATTGTCGTGATGACATAACTATACTTAGGGCTGAGGTTAAACAAATTAGTGCTAGAGTAATGAGCAAAACACAGTAAAACAAGGTAAACATAGATATGAAAATGTATACGACCATGCAAAGGCTCAATCAAGGAGGAGAGTCCCGTATTTCAGGGCTGGAAGGGCCAAGAGGCTACAGTAGTTTAAGTGTGCAGAGATCTTTTCCTTCTTCTATCGATCGTATTGAGTAGGGTTTGCCCCTAACATCCACTGTGAGAAGAAAGGGAAAACCCCACTTATATTTGTAGCTATGTTCTCTCAGGAGTGACGTCACAGAGCGAAGGTCCCTTCATTTGGCAATAGTGGACGGTGCTAAGTCCTGAAAGATCTGAAGCTTCAATCCCTCAAACAGAATAGAGGAGGAGGATCTGGTAGCCATTGTGATCATGTTTTTTGTCTTGAAGGAGAGGAATTTAATGATAACCACTAGAGGGTTCAGTGTCTTTTGGTTTGGGTCTTAAGGTGCGGTGAAACAGGGAAACGGCTTCCGAAGGAAGAAAGGGCTAGAAACTTGTGGTGTAAGTAGCTAAACATCATTCAAATATAATTACATCCACTGTATAATGGGCCTAATTCAGACTGCATCCAGTGGTGGGGGTCTGCAGATGAACAAATATGCCCTGACCCCCTGTGTGAACACCTTTGACGAGTATCCCAATTGCCAAGGCTTTCCCACGTGCAGTGGGCAGGCAGCAGGGGAACGCCCAGCATTTTATGGGAGTCCCCATGAAAATCTGTGTGTTCCCCTGGACAGGTGGGCCAATGCCTGCTTGGGGTGGGAAGGCTGACATCACAAGACATCAGCACCCGCCCCTTTTTGCCCATCTCCGGCAGAAATTAAAGTGCGTTCAGACTGACTTTTATTTCCAAAGGGGAGAAAAATCATTTGATGGCCGGGGACCATCATATTATTTCTCTCCCCTTCAGCCGCATGCTAGAGAGGGGATGTGGGCGGCGGGAGCATTTGCTGGGATAGCACTTACCAGTTCGCTATGCTGCGAGTACATGCAGCCTAGCAAAGTCTGAATCAGGCCCTATGTTAGGAAAAATAATGTCTAAATGAACCTGGAGAGTAAGTAAACTAGGCAGACTGCAACAATAAAGACAAATTAAACATTTTTGTTGTTAGGAAATGAGTGGGTGTTTTTCAGCGAGCGATCGTATAATCAGCAGTGCACAACATTATTACTAAATATTTTTCAGAGCGTGGAAAAATGGCATCAGTCATCACTGCTCACTTTGATCTCCTTGCAGTAGTTACCTCCTTTAGCTGCACAGCAGACATGGCTTTCTGAGAATCGCCATCTGTCCTCCATTGTTCAATAAAGGAAACAAAAAATCCTCCCATGTCATTGTGAGTTAAAACCCAGTGTTCACTGTATCATTAAACAAGACCCCCTGTTGGATTTTAATTGCTGTACTAGATTGAAGAAAGCATAGACGCAACTAAATCAAAATCTGGTGCTTTGTCTGTAGTTCTTTGGGGATATTTTGTATTTGCTTATTTTTTTATTCCATTTTTTTATATAATTTGAATAAAACTGATAACATCAGGCTATTGTAACTATGTACAGTCCTATTTACAAGACAGAGAATGTGGGACGATTCTGAGACAGATTCAGGTAAAGCTGTTTTACCTCTGTGCAGTGGTGGCGAGTAGTGAGGGGGACCATGTACTCTATACCCAGGGCCAGGAATGTTTGAAAGGCCCTGTGAGGGCCTGTGCCCCCCTCCGCTCCTGTAACAAGCAGTGGTTTGATACTTCCGGGCAGGGAGAAGGAAGTGACTGACTACAGCAGCCTCTCTTACAGGCCTATTAAGCCCTGCTGTGTGCTGGGCTATGGAGAGAGCAGCAGCAGGGGCTGGCTGGCTAATTTCAGCCTGGGGGCAAGTACAAGCAAGTGGCCCCAGAGTTAGGGCGCTATATTTTAAAATGTAGAAAAAACGGTGCCACTTTTATGAGGATCCCGATGGCACAGTCTAATTGCACCATACCCAATTACTGCTATAAGTTTAGAGTCAGTATGGAGTACCAGCTTAGTGTCTATTGGTGAAGATGTATTAATCCTGGTGATGGTGGGAGAGCAGGCAGGGGCCAGGGTGATGGTGAGAGAGCAGGCAGTGAGCCAGAGAGATGGTGGGGGGAGTCGGCAGGGGTCAGGGTGATGGTGGGAGAGCAGGCAGGGGGCCAGGGTGATGGTAGGAGAGATGGCAGGGGTCAGGGTGATGGTGATAGAGCCAGCAGAGTGCCAGGGTGATGGTGGGAGAGCAGGCAGGGTTATGGTGGGAGAGCAGGCAGAAGGCAGGGTGATGGTGGGAGAGCAGGCAGGGGGCAGGGTGGTGGGTGTGCAGGCAGGAGGTAGGAAGATAGTGGGAGCACTGGGAGAGCCAGCAAGAAGCAGGGTGATGGTTTGAGAGCAAGCATGGGGCAGGGTGATGGTGGGAGAGCAGGCAGGGGGCCAGGGTGATGGAAGCCTGAAAAAGGATAGAGAGAGCAAAAATAGAGGGACAAAAATAGAAAAAGGTGGGAGAGAGATAATGAGGGGGACAGATAAAGTATGAAAGATCCCTCTTGGTCCTGAAAGTGAAATGGGTTATCTGATGTGTTCAGGGGCGGGCTGGGCCGGGGGGCAGGGTGCCATGTGTCCCCCGGGCCACTTTATTAATTAGTACTGAGGGCCGCCTGGTGGTCCAATGTATCAGCAGAGCATCAGCAGCACTGTCTGGGCTTTAATAAAATGGCCGCCGGCCTCCTGCACTGGGGACATGTCTAGAAAGTGCAGGAGGCCGCTAGGGGGAGGGGCTGTGGGCGGGACGAGAGGCCAGAGCAGAGCACCAGCAAGCAGCCTGCCTGTGCCGACCATCATCACACGGCACCCCACTTCCGGCGGCCGGCCTGTGTGTCCACCTTCCCCACCTTCCCCGTGCTAGTGCTGCAGGTACTGACTACTGACTGAGGAGAAACCTGTGGTGTCTGCCCAAACTCAGTCTCACTGCCTCAGGTAAGAGCATCTGTATAGAGGGAGAACAGGACTGAGGAGAAGCCTGAATCTTCAGTCCTGTTATGCAGGGGGAGTAGCTTGTAGTGTCCTGATATTATGCAGGAGGAGCAGCCTGTGGTGTCGTTATTATGCAGGGGGAGCAGCCTGTGATGTCCAGTTATTATGCAGGGAGAGCAGCCTGTGGTGTCCAGCTATTATGCAGGGGGAGCAGCCTGTGGTGTCCAGTTATTATTAGCAGTGTGTGGTGTCCAGTTATTATGCAGGGGGAGCAGCCTGTGGTGTTGTGTTATTATGCAGGAAGAGCAGCCTGTGGTGTCCAGTTATTATGCAGGGGTAGCAGTCTGTGGTGTCCAGTTATTATGCAGGGGGAGCAGTGTGTGGTGTCCAGTTATTATGCAGGGGGAGCAGCCTGTGGTGTCCAGTTATTATGCCGGAAGAGCAGCCTGTTGTGTTATTATGCAGGAGCAGCAGCCTGTGGTGTCCTTTTATTATGCAGGGGGAGAAGCCTGTGTTGGCCAGCTATTATGCAGCAGGAGCAGCCTGTGGTGTCCAGTTATTATGCAGGAGGAGCAGCCTGTGGTGTCCAGTTATTATGCAGGGGTAGCAGTCTGTGGTGTCCAGTTATTATGCAGTAGAAGCAGTCTGTGGTGTCCAGTTATTATGCAGGGGGAGCAGTGTGTGGTGTCCAGTTATTATGCAGGGGGAGCAGTGTGTGGTGTCCAGTTATTATGCAGGGGGAGCAGTGTGTGGTGTCCAGTTATTATGCAGGAGCAGCAGTCTGTGGTGTCCAGTTATTATGCAGGGGTAGCAGTCTGTTGTGTCTTGTTATTTTGCAGGGGGAGCAGCCTGTGGTGCCGTGTTATTATGCAGGAGCAGCAGCCTGTGTTGTCCTCCGGTTATTATGCAGGGGGAGCAGTGTGTGGTGTCCTATTCTTTTTATGCAGTGGGAGCAGCATGTGGTGTCCTGGTTTATTATTATTATAGTAGAGGAACAGCCTGCGGGGTCCTGCTGCTGCTGTTGTTTATTATTATTACATAGGGAGAGCAGGGGGTTTTGTCAGCCAAACGCTGTTACTCATGGGCCAGTGCTCTGGACTTGCCCCCCAGGCCTAAAGTTGCCAGCCAGCCCCTGGATGTGTTACAGGGAAGTCCCCTTGCCTGATTGGTGGTCAGAAAAAAATCTTTTAGTAAGACTTGCCAGCTTCCACTGTCAATCAGAGGGCTTTAAAGGTATTGTGTGAAAACACATATGATTCTGGATTGGGTGGGGGGGGGGGGGGGGGGGTATGGAATGAAAGAAGGAAGTCTCCTGTTCTTCCCTATTATGATTTGACAGCTGTCATCAAGATGATTTTGGTGGGCCCTTTAAGGTATTGTGGGTGGTTTTCTTGCTAATAGTTTGTGTATTGCCCTTCTCTAGGGAGCAGAAGGTTACTTGTGTTCATTTCCAAGTGCCGATACCAGTTTCCTCAACAAGGCAGGGGACTGGTAGACAGCTGGTGAGTATAATGTTATGTCTGTTTGCTATGTTGTGCGTGCTCCTTTCCCTCCCCTGGAGCGTTTCCCATCCGGGTTGTGCCCACCATGTTCCACAAGCGGGTGTAACCAGTCTGAGGCCAGTAGTGCCTGCGATGACCATCACACTCCTGTTTCTCCTACAGGTGACGTTGCATCGGAGTCCAGCGGGACAAGAGAGAAGTACCATCCTCGTCCCGAAGGTAAGAGACAGAGGACTGCAAGTTGAGTATGCGCAACAAGAATTGGTGCAGGCCCCGCCACCCCCGTGCCTCTTACAACTGCAGGAGGCAGGGAGTACCTCTATGTAGTGCTGCTCTGTTGCTGCTTATCTGCTATAATCAGGCCCAGCCTTCTCCTGTGCGGTTCCATTTGTAGCAGCAGGGACCCGGGAGGAAGGAAACTTTGAGAGGAAGAGAGCTGGGGGCGGGGCTACTGCAGAGAACGGAGAGAGATGGAGAGCTGATCGGCTGGTGGGGGACATGAGGGGGGAATCTGTCCATTATAGAAGATTCCAGGCTACAGGGTTATTATCATCTGGCTCTGCAACAGTTATGAATCCTCCCTCTGGTGGCCCCATCTGTATTTTTCCGGACCCTCTCACTCATCGCACACTGATGATCGATGCTGGCAGGAAGCAGCAGTGTGCCTATGCAGTAGCTGCAGGCTGACACTGACAGCAAGAAGACAAGCACAGGATACTCCATGGCTATCAAGTAATATGCATAAACAGCTCACAGGTGGATAGGGATGACCATCAATGGTGTAAAATTATGCAATGGATGACCTTTGATAGTTTTACATATCGATGGTCATCCATTTTGTTTTACTGATTGGCCCTTGGGCCAATCAAAACACGTGGGCAGGGCTTCGCGGGTGTTGGGGGTGGAGCTCCATGTTCCGGCACTTTGAAAAAAAAAAAAAGCAAAACATAGTTTTTGCTGTACCATCAATGGAGGGAAACCATCTGGTTCTCCCCCATTGATGGTAAAAGTATTTGACATCGGCCATAAACCATTGATGATTTTGAATCATCAATGGTTGATGGGCATTCCTACAGGTGGCCCTCATGCTGCATAACTGTACTGGCCTGGGGGGCACATGGCACCTTGCCCCCGGCCCAGCCCGCCACTGAATAGCAGTCAGCCCTCTCTCATACCCTGAATAATATGCAGCAGCTGAGGGGGAAGCGCTCACATTCAACAACACCTTACCCTTCCCCACCCATCTGCCGCTGGCTGACAATAAACTGGTGCCCACCCTGTGCAGCAGCTTACACATAATCACCCAGTGGCGTAGCTACAGTAAGGCAGCACCCGCTGCCGCTTGGAGGAGCGGGGGCTGCGTGGGTGCCAGATGCCGGCACCCGCCCGGTACTGCTGCTATCTAGGGGTAGTGCGGGGCATAAGGGTTGTTGTGAGTTACCAGAGAGCGCTGTCCGGGAGTCGTAGGTTGTGTCAGCTAGCAGTGACACATATGCGCCATGTGATTTTTTTGCAGCCTATCGCGCTCCTACCAACATTGTCATGTGCCCATATCACATAATAATGCTAGCTGAAACAACCTCCGACTCCCGGACAGCGCTCTCTATTTAGCGCTGTCCCGAGGCGGATTTAGAGGGGGAAACTGCAGCAGCAGCACTAGGTCCCGGCTATTTTGAATCTTGCACTGCCGCAGTCACCTGTCAGGTCCGCCAGCCAATCAGAGCTCGTTAGCGGTCTGGCAGCCAATCAGGAGTGATAACTCCTGATTGGCTGCCGGGCCGCGAGCAAGTGCTGGAGCGAGCTGCACACACTCACCGCCCATCACTGGGGAAAGGATCTGGGCTCAAAGCGGATTTATAATATATCTGGAATTATGCTGCGACTGGGCTGCTTTTTTCTTCTTGGGATTTACACAGAGGATCAGCGCCGGGCTCGGCAACCCGTGGCATAGAACTCTGTAAAAAAGTCTGGTGAGTGCCCTGTCCTTGGATCTGTGTGTGTGTGTATATATATATATATATATATATATATATATATATATATATATATATATATATATATATATAGCGGTGGTTTCTCATACAGACATGCATAAGGAAGAGGCAGCACTCAAGTGGATTTTAAAGGTGCTTTTTAGAAGTTTTTTGAAGATTAAATGTACATGACAACGTTTCAAGACCTCTGCAGTCTTTTCGTCAGGTCATACAAAAGTTGCAATAAACGTGCAAGGTGCACCTTTAAAATCGACGTGAGTGCCGCCTCTTCCTTATGCATGTCTGTATGAGAAAAATATATACACAATGTCCGGCGGCACTCAGGAACTTGGAAGAAGGCATATGCCCTGATGAAAATAAGATAAATAAGATAAACTTATTGAAACATTGGCTTAAGAGCGCCTGAGGCTGTGTCCTTCTTCCAAGTTCCTGAGTCATACCTCCCAACTGTCACGATTTTAGAGGGACAGTTCCGATTTTCGGGTCCTGTCCCGCTGTCCCACCCGCGGCAGGCATTGTCCCGCTGCGGGGGGTGGCAGTTGGGAGACCCCCCAATCTAGTAGAATAGACGCTGTGCGCATGCGCACAGCGTCTATTCTCGTATGAAAATGAGGTCGCGGCTAATTAGCATAAGCCGCACCCTCATTTGCATACGCCCCACCCCCTTCGCCGCGCGAGTGTCCCTATTTCCTCAGGTCAAAAGTTGGGTGGTATGCTGAGTGCCGCCGGACATTGTCTATTTGTGGGGACCGAGTGCTCCTAATTGCGGAGGGCAACAGGACCAGGATTGTGTTTATAGCGAGTGCCATTATCCATTTGTACTATATATATATATATATATATATATATATATATATATATACGGCTACATATATAAATAAATAAAGTGCAGTGTTGCATTTGTCTTACCAAAATGCCATTGGGGGGGGGGAATGGTAAAATGTATAGTTACGCCTCTGTAATCACCCCTTAGAAGTGTATTTGCAGTGTTAAGTGGTGGCATATTTATCCCTACAGAAAGAGAATACACCAAGACAGAGCCACACAGTTGGCCCACAGAGTGCCAATCTGGCCAAGCGCAGTGTAGCCTTCCTCCTCCGCCTGTCTGTGAGGGGTACTAAGATAGATGGGGCATGCTGCAAGGCCGGGTACCCCCCCCCCCCCCCCCACCTAATGAACATTTGATACATATGTTCGATAAATAAACGCCTTAAAAACATCAGTAAATTACTCTTTTAAACAATGCACTTTGGGTAAAGAAAAATGTTTTGATGGTATTTTAAT
This sequence comes from Crinia signifera, assembly GCF_055691185.1. Classification (NCBI taxonomy): domain Eukaryota; kingdom Metazoa; phylum Chordata; class Amphibia; order Anura; family Myobatrachidae; genus Crinia; species Crinia signifera. The sequence continues at coordinate 291,081,789 of NC_139220.1, read as the reverse complement.
ATAAGGTGTGCCCAAATGAAAAGGAGACTACAATTGTATGTAAAGAATATTTGCAGTAAACCATATTTAATTACAGAGAACGAGGGGTTTGTACCTGCGCACTGAATCTATCTTTTTGATAATCTTTAACTAGCAGCTGCACCTAAACGGGTGACTAATCCCGTTTAAGAAATGGGCAAGATATGAGAATAATTTTGTGGTGCTGCGCTCCGTTAATGAAAATTCTACAGTCTGTTTTAAAATGAATAAATTGTTGTTCTTTATTTGTAATTAATAGAAAATGTGTATGCGGCAATAGACCTTTTCAATACAAACGCCTGACTTGAAAGACAGAAATATTGTATTCCTTCAAGGTTCTTACAATTGCTCGTGGTGAATAAATACAAGAAAAGAATAAATGAAAAAAATCAATCAAAAAAATGAAAATGAAAAAAAATGCAGAAAAAATCAACACAAGTGTGTCGTCAGTTATCTGTCCAATAAATTGGACGGTGTGTACACAGTTGTCACAATATTTTGCAATAATTGCAGTAAATTCAGGGTTCCTTGGTAAGAAAAAAAGGTGTGTTTGTACTTAGTCTGTGCTTTAGAACAATGTCAAGCGGCGTCCCGCTATTTGTATTCCTCCTGTCACTGAGTTACCGGTTAATGCTGGTACCTGTAGATTGGCGTTCGTGTTCGGTCGCGGTTTTTCTCGTTTGGGAGGTGGCTTGGGATCGCAGGGTCCTGGACTTGGGTGCTGCGCCCGTCTACTACGTGGCACCGGCAGGTCCGTGCGTAACACGGCTGACCGGGCTGCAGTGAGGCAGACGCTGCTCCCTGTCTGGAGATGGAGCGGCTCACCGTTTCTGGATGGAGATCCTTCACGGTGACCGTTCGGTCTCCTTTACAAGACCCTGTATGACCTGCCTGGCTCACCCTCCTTCCGATACTCACCACTGCCGGTACACTTGGTATCCTTCAGTTTCGCTCAGGTCTCCGCTGCGTGGCGGTGTGTGCACCCACCGGCCGCTTCGACGTGGGATCCTTCCAGATGCTGCTAGCTTGGTTGCTAACAGGTATAGATGTGGTAGTAGTGTATATCCTCCAACGCGTTTCGGCTTCTGCCTTCTTCTAGGGAGATTGAGTGTGGAGTCAGTGGTGTTCTTTAAATGTCCCTCCATTTCTCTTTTCATGTCCCTGGTTGGTTCAAATTTCTGGGTCTCTAATTGGTCTGGGTCCTGGAATGGTCCCTGATTGGTCTATGCTCTGCACATGTCTTTTGTTTACTTTCTGTCTTAAATGTCCCTCCATTTCTCTCATCATGTCCCTGGTTGGTTCAAATTTCTGGGTCTCTAATTGGTCTGGGTCCTGGAATGGTCCCTGATTGGTCTATGCTCTGCACATGTCTTTTGTTTACTTTCTGTCTTGATTCTACAGCAGCTACAAATAATGTGGATGTTTTGATACACTTATACAATGTTTCCTATCTGTTGCGGGTTCTGCTCCAGGGTTGAGTGCGTGGTAAACTATTTAGTTAGTTTGATTATTTATTGCGTTTATCAAAGAAATATTTGTTAGGACAGTAGTTTCTATATTTAATGGTTACATGGCATTACGCTGTCCTGTGGTTATTTGTCTGGGTATGGTTGGTATTGGGCAAGTGGTTGCTAGGGTATTGATTTTTTGGACGGGTGTTTATTTGTCCTTTCTATTTTGTTTATTTGTTTATCTTGTGGTCTGGGTGTGATGATAAAAGTGGTTTTTAACAGCTCTCTATTCCTATTTCTTCCCAACTATGGCTTTCACTTCGTTATCTAAGTTTAGTCCCCGAGGTTTTAGTGTTTTTAATTTGTACATGTATCTGAGTTCAAGTTTGTTTATTTTCTGTGTAAAGTCTCCTCCCCTCCAGTTGCTCTTGACCTCTTCTATTCCGATAAATTTGAGTGTGCTTGGGTCGCCATTGTGGTGGTCAAGGAAATGTTTTGACAGGTTATGTTCCTCGTTTTTTTTATTGATGTTTCGGATGTGTTCATTAATTCTTATTTTCAGGGGTCTTTGTGTCCTTCCTACATATTGTTTATTGCATCCACATTCTAGCAGGTAGATCACTCCTTTACTGTTACAGGTGATTCTGTTTTTTTATTTTATAAGTTTCTTGGGTTGATGTGGATTTAAATGTTTTTGTTGGTTGGGTGGTCTTTGGTTTCTGATTTTTGCAGCCTATGCATGTTCCACAATAATAGAAGCCTGTGTTTGGTTCACTTTTATTGATGGTTGACTGGATTTGTTGCTTTGGTGGGATGTGGTTCTTTATCAATTTTTGTTTAATGTCAGGGGCTTTTCTGTATATTATTCTGGGTTTTTCTGGGAGGATGTCTGCAAGTGTTTCATCTTGTAATAATAGCGGCCAGTGTTTTTTTAGGATATATTGCAATTGTTTTGATTCCTTCGAGTATTGGGTGATGAATAGTACCTCTTCACTTATTTTGTTGTTTTTATTTTTGTATCTCAGGAGGTCCTTTCTCTCTATTCTCTCTACTTCTTTGCATGCAGTTTCTAGCTAAGTGGGTTTGTAGTCCTTTTCTATGAATTGTGATATCATGTCAGTGCTTTGTTTTATGTAGTCTGTGTTTTTAGAGCAATTACGTTTTAATCTGATAAACTGGCTTTTTGGGATGGATTTTAGCCAGTTGGGATGATGCCAACTGGTAGATAGTATAAAACTATTGACATCAACTGATTTTTTGTATGTGTTTGTATGAATTGTGCCCTCTTCAATGAAGATCCTGAGATCCAGGAATTCTACTTCTTGTTTACTGTATTTGTTTGTAAATATCAGGTTATTGTTGTTTTTGTTCAGGTATTCTAGGAAGTTTTGTAATGATTTCTCGTCCCCTCTCCATATAAATAGTATGTCGTCTATGAAGCGTTTCCAGAGCACGAGATTTGACCCTGGGCCCCCCTCTGTCCATATGTACTTGTCTTCCCACCAACTCATGAACAGGTTAGCGTACCCAGGGGCAAATCTCGTGCCCATCGCGGTCCCTGTTGTCTGAATGTAGTACTGTTCCTCAAACCATACATAGTTGTGCTTCAGAATGAATGTGATACTGTCTATGATGAATTTGGTTTGCTCGGGTAAGATGTTGGAGTCTTTGTCTAGGTGATATTTTATACTGTCTGTGCCTTGTTTGTGATCTATTATGCTGTAAAGTGAGGTGACATCAGATGTGACTAACCAGAAATCATCTTCCCATGTTTGGTTTTGAAGGTGGTTGAGTATGTGTGTTGTGTCCCGTATGTATGATTGTTGTTGTTGTACATATGGTTGCAGGAATGTGTCAATGTAATGTGAAAGATTTGATGTTAGAGAATTAATTCCGGATATGATCGGTCTGCCAGGTGGTTTGGTGGGGTTTTTGTGGACCTTGGGTAAGTAATAAAATACTGGTATGACTGGGTTCTGGATCTGAATGAATTTGTGCTCTTGTGGGTTTATGATGCCTATCTCGCTCCCTGTTCTACCACATCTATACCTGTTAGCAACCAAGCTAGCAGCATCTGGAAGGATCCCACGTCGAAGCGGCCGGTGGGTGCACACACCGCCACGCAGCGGAGACCTGAGCGAAACTGAAGGATACCAAGTGTACCGGCAGTGGTGAGTATCGGAAGGAGGGTGAGCCAGGCAGGTCATACAGGGTCTTGTAAAGGAGACCGAACGGTCACCGTGAAGGATCTCCATCCAGAAACGGTGAGCTGCTCCATCTCCAGACAGGGAGCAGCGTCTGCCTCACTGCAGCCCGGTCAGCCGTGTTACGCACGGACCTGCTGGTGCCACGTAGTAGACGGGCGCAGCACCCAAGTCCAGGACCCTGCGATCCCAAGCCACCTCCCAAACGAGAAAAACCGCGACCGAACACGAACGCCAATCTACCGGTACCAGCATTAACCGGTAACTCAGTGACAGGAGGAATACAAATAGCGGGACGCCGCTTGACATTGTTCTAAAGCACAGACTAAGTACAAACACACCTTTTTTTCTTACCAAGGAACCCTGAATTTACTGCAATTATTGCAAAATATTGTGACAACTGTGTACACACCGTCCAATTTATTGGACAGATAACTGACGACACACTTGTGTTGATTTTTTCTGCATTTTTTTTCATTTTCATTTTTTTGATTGATTTTTTTCATTTATTCTTTTCTTGTATTTATTCACCACGAGCAATTGTAAGAACCTTGAAGGAATACAATATTTCTGTCTTTCAAGTCAGGCGTTTGTATTGAAAAGGTCTATTGCCGCATACACATTTTCTATTAATTACAAATAAAGAACAACAATTTATTCATTTTAAAACAGACTGTAGAATTTTCATTAACGGAGCGCAGCACCACAAAATTATTCTCATATCTTGCCCATTTCTTAAACAGGATTAGTCACCCGTTTAGGTGCAGCTGCTAGTTAAAGATTATCAAAAAGATAGATTCAGTGCGCAGGTACAAACCCCTCGTTCTCTATATTGTACTAAGACTGCTTACCAGCAGCAAGAATCTATATATGGGATTGACCGACATTAGAACAAACAGGTTAGAACGAGCAAATGAAGCCTTTCTCCCCCTATTAGGGGATCACCCACCACCCAGCTTGAACACCTTTTGTGACACATTTCTCAACCTAGAAAAATTAATTTCAAAAGAGACAAGACTATGGTGGGAGACTCAAACACTAAAACTCTATGAACAGAATAATATCATACCAAAGGGATTACAATTTAAGAAAATACCAACCCATGACCTAAATGACATACAATTTATGGACAGATGGAACACCATATTGAAAGAATGTTCACTAGAGCTGATGAAATTAATTATTGACAACAATAAGACCAAACTAGACAACATTGAAAAAGAGATAGACAAATTAGACAAAGAACTCACACCATTCAAAGAGGAGACAGAATTCATCACATTATCAAATCTCACGAAAGAAAGACTACTTAAAAGAGAACAAGAACTTATTGAGACCAAAAAGAAAAAAATCCTTAGAGACAAATTTGGACTAAAACCACAAAAATCAAAAAACAATAAATCTAAACTGAAAAACACGGCACAAAACCACCAACCAATCAAAACAGTCCGCAGTCCGGTATACAAACGACTTAATTTAACATATCAACAGTATATGACGAAAATACACACAAAACCAATTATTACCGACACAGTGAGCAACACCACACAAGAAAGTTTGAACTCAACTATATATGACACTTCTTTTTCTGTCCATGAAATTGAAGAAGACACCTCAGAAGAGGAATTGAACTACGACAACATAGCCAGACTGTCACTAAGGAAAGGGTGGGAAAACAGCCTCTTAGGGGATAACAGTGTGATCATTAATCAAAACACACAAAACACCACACCTGAGGCAGGAGATACAGCAACATGTGCCACCCCAAAACCAACCACTCTTTTTTTAGACATACGACACACCAGACTCACCAAACTAAAAACAGAAAAATCAAAACCCACAGCAACAAAAAAGAAAACAAAAACCAATATAAAAAGACAAGAAGAGGGTGCAGGGGAGGAGAGACCAAGAAAGACAATGAGAAAAATCAAGAAAATAGCGAGATAGGAAAAGGGGTATTCAATCTAAGCAATCAAGAATTAACTAATGACCACCTGAAAATTTTAGACAAAGGCTTAAAATTCGCCCCCACCAACAAAATTGACAAATTCCAAACGTACTTAGACCTACACAACTTTGCTAGAAAACTCACACTTAAAAAATACTTCAACAACATAATACCAGCAGCAGTCAGAAATGATAACGAACTGTCCAAATATAAACATACGGAATTAAAACCAGCATCCCATTTTTATCCCAGTCACCTGAAGGGACCACAGATAGATGCCTTCATAAAAATGGTGGAACATGATATTGAAGGCATCACACATAAGAAATCAAATAGCAACATTACAAACAAGGAAGAGAGGGCATTGAGAGATCCACAGAACAATAAACAATTAATTGTAAAGCCAGCAGACAAAGGCGGGGGGATAGTCATCCTAAATAGACAAGACTACCTAGAGGAAGCACATCGGATCCTAAACGATGACAAAACATACATGAAACTCAAACATGACCCCACATCCAAATTCAAAACAGAACTAGAACAACATCTGAGAACAGGGAGCGAGATAGGCATCATAAACCCACAAGAGCACAAATTCATTCAGATCCAGAACCCAGTCATACCAGTATTTTATTACTTACCCAAGGTCCACAAAAACCCCACCAAACCACCTGGCAGACCGATCATATCCGGAATTAATTCTCTAACATCAAATCTTTCACATTACATTGACACATTCCTGCAACCATATGTACAACAACAACAATCATACATACGGGACACAACACACATACTCAACCACCTTCAAAACCAAACATGGGAAGATGATTTCTGGTTAGTCACATCTGATGTCACCTCACTTTACAGCATAATAGATCACAAACAAGGCACAGACAGTATAAAATATCACCTAGACAAAGACTCCAACATCTTACCCGAGCAAACCAAATTCATCATAGACAGTATCACATTCATTCTGAAGCACAACTATGTATGGTTTGAGGAACAGTACTACATTCAGACAACAGGGACCGCGATGGGCACGAGATTTGCCCCTGGGTACGCTAACCTGTTCATGAGTTGGTGGGAAGACAAGTACATATGGACAGAGGGGGGCCCAGGGTCAAATCTCGTGCTCTGGAAACGCTTCATAGACGACATACTATTTATATGGAGAGGGGACGAGAAATCATTACAAAACTTCCTAGAATACCTGAACAAAAACAACAATAACCTGATATTTACAAACAAATACAGTAAACAAGAAGTAGAATTCCTGGATCTCAGGATCTTCATTGAAGAGGGCACAATTCATACAAACACATACAAAAAATCAGTTGATGTCAATAGTTTTATACTATCTACCAGTTGGCATCATCCCAACTGGCTAAAATCCATCCCAAAAAGCCAGTTTATCAGATTAAAACGTAATTGCTCTAAAAACACAGACTACATAAAACAAAGCACTGACATGATATCACAATTCATAGAAAAGGACTACAAACCCACTGAGCTAGAAACTGCATGCAAAGAAGTAGAGAGAATAGAGAGAAAGGACCTCCTGAGATACAAAAATAAAAACAACAAAATAAGTGAAGAGGTACTATTCATCACCCAATACTCGAAGGAATCAAAACAATTGCAATATATCCTAAAAAAACACTGGCCGCTATTATTACAAGATGAAACACTTGCAGACATCCTCCCAGAAAAACCCAGAATAATATACAGAAAAGCCCCTGACATTAAACAAAAATTGATAAAGAACCACATCCCACCAAAGCAACAAATCCAGTCAACCATCAATAAAAGTGAACCAAACACAGGCTTCTATTATTGTGGAACATGCATAGGCTGCAAAAATCAGAAACAAAAGACCACCCAACCAACAAAAACATTTAAATCCACATCAACCCAAGAAACTTATAAAATAAAAAACAGAATCACCTGTAACAGTAAAGGAGTGATCTACCTGCTAGAATGTGGATGCAATAAACAATATGTAGGAAGGACACAAAGACCCCTGAAAATAAGAATTAATGAACACATCCGAAACATCAATAAAAAAAACGAGGAACATAACCTGTCAAAACATTTCCTTGACCACCACAATGGCGACCCAAGCACACTCAAATTTATCGGAATAGAAGAGGTCAAGAGCAACTGGAGGGGAGGAGACTTTACACAGAAAATAAACAAACTTGAACTCAGATACATGTACGAATTAAAAACACTAAAACCTCGGGGACTAAACTTAGATAACGAAGTGAAAGCCATAGTTGGGAAGAAATAGGAATAGAGAGCTGTTAAAAACCACTTTTATCATCACACCCAGACCACAAGATAAACAAATAAACAAAATAGAAAGGACAAATAAACACCCGTCCAAAAAATCAATACCCTAGCAACCACTTGCCCAATACCAACCATACCCAGACAAATAACCACAGGACAGCGTAATGCCATGTAACCATTAAATATAGAAACTACTGTCCTAACAAATATTTCTTTGATAAACGCAATAAATAATCAAACTAACTAAATAGTTTGAAAAGGTGGAGGTCAACTTGTGTGATCAGAGAGAAGGGTGAACAACAAGGTTTTTGGGGCACACTTAGACAAATAGTAATATGTGAATTTTAAAACATAGCTTTTAATATAATGTATATGCTAAAAGGATGGGTACGTATTAACAAATAATGACTCACATTAAATTAATACAGGAGAAACAAATTATTATATATATATATATTTCTCTGTAATGTGACGGTCACACTTATGACGGCGAAATAATTAGAACATAGAAGCAGGGCTCCCCAAATTGTCAATCTAAGCTGATCACAAATAAATCTCTTATAGGTTCACAAATGGTGATAATAATAAAAATTGACAATCAATAATATGAGTTGGATATAAGAGGAGCCGACAGATAAAGGACGCCCTGACAGCGCACCCTTGTTGATGAAATATAATATTGTTCCCGGTGCAGAGTAAGGAACACAGATAGGGTGCTACCTCCTCGAGACAGAGATGTATCTGCTGTCCAGATTATTATACAGCTACTGGTATTCCCAAATGGTCTCCCAAGATGGTACTGACCAGACCATTCACTGCTTAGCTTCTGAGTGCGGGATGGTATTCAGGCGGGCCAGTGATGTATGGCCGTATTAAATCTCGGATGAGAGTACCCCCATATCTCTCAATAGGGAGCTGAGATGTGCTTCTGCTTTTTGACCAGTAAAATCCAAAAAGAGGTCTTTTTGGATTTTACTGGTCAAAAAGCAGAAGCACATCTCAGCTCCCTATTGAGAGATATGGGGGTACTCTCATCCGAGATTTAATACGGCCATACATCACTGGCCCGCCTGAATACCATCCCGCACTCAGAAGCTAAGCAGTGAATGGTCTGGTCAGTACCATCTTGGGAGACCATTTGGGAATACCAGTAGCTGTATAATAATCTGGACAGCAGATACATCTCTGTCTCGAGGAGGTAGCACCCTATCTGTGTTCCTTACTCTGCACCGGGAACAATATTATATTTCATCAACAAGGGTGCGCTGTCAGGGCGTCCTTTATCTGTCGGCTCCTCTTATATCCAACTCATATTATTGATTGTCAATTTTTATTATTATCACCATTTGTGAACCTATAAGAGATTTATTTGTGATCAGCTTAGATTGACAATTTGGGGAGCCCTGCTTCTATGTTCTAATTATTTCGCCGTCATAAGTGTGACCGTCACATTACAGAGAAATATATATATATATATAATAATTTGTTTCTCCTGTATTAATTTAATGTGAGTCATTATTTGTTAATACGTACCCATCCTTTTAGCATATACATTATATTAAAAGCTATGTTTTAAAATTCACATATTACTATTTGTCTAAGTGTGCCCCAAAAACCTTGTTGTTCACCCTTCTCTCTGGTCACACAAGTTGACCTCCACCTTTTCAGTTGCAACGCTGAACCCCCCCCCTTTTGGGAGCACCACCAACCACAGACCACCTCAGGACTTACCAATGGTGGTAATTATGTTGGTCTAATCTATTAATTCTGGTACGTGAATACCAACTCATTTTCATTTTCCTGTGCCACTCCCGACCCATATTGTACCTATAACTAAATAGTTTACCACGCACTCAACCCTGGAGCAGAACCCGCAACAGATAGGAAACATTGTATAAGTGTATCAAAACATCCACATTATTTGTAGCTGCTGTAGAATCAAGACAGAAAGTAAACAAAAGACATGTGCAGAGCATAGACCAATCAGGGACCATTCCAGGACCCAGACCAATTAGAGACCCAGAAATTTGAACCAACCAGGGACATGATGAGAGAAATGGAGGGACATTTAAGACAGAAAGTAAACAAAAGACATGTGCAGAGCATAGACCAATCAGGGACCATTCCAGGACCCAGACCAATTAGAGACCCAGAAATTTGAACCAACCAGGGACATGAAAAGAGAAATGGAGGGACATTTAAAGAACACCACTGACTCCACACTCAATCTCCCTAGAAGAAGGCAGAAGCCGAAACGCGTTGGAGGATATACACTACTACCACATCTATACCTGTTAGCAACCAAGCTAGCAGCATCTGGAAGGATCCCACGTCGAAGCGGCCGGTGGGTGCACACACCGCCACGCAGCGGAGACCTGAGCGAAACTGAAGGATACCAAGTGTACCGGCAGTGGTGAGTATCGGAAGGAGGGTGAGCCAGGCAGGTCATACAGGGTCTTGTAAAGGAGACCGAACGGTCACCGTGAAGGATCTCCATCCAGAAACGGTGAGCCGCTCCATCTCCAGACAGGGAGCAGCGTCTGCCTCACTGCAGCCCGGTCAGCCGTGTTACGCACGGACCTGCCGGTGCCACGTAGTAGACGGGCACAGCACCCAAGTCCAGGACCCTGCGATCCCAAGCCACCTCCCAAACGAGAAAAACCGCGGCCGAACACGAACGCCAATCTACAGGTACCAGCATTAACCGGTAACTCAGTGACAGGAGGAATACAAATAGCGGGACGCCGCTTGACATTGTTCTAAAGCACAGACTAAGTACAAACACACCTTTTTTTCTTACCAAGGAACCCTGAATTTACTGCAATTATTGCAAAATATTGTGACAACTGTGTACACACCGTCCAATTTATTGGACAGATAACTGACGACACACTTGTGTTGATTTTTTCTGCATTTTTTTTCATTTTCATTTTTTTGATTGATTTTTTTCATTTATTCTTTTCTTGTATTTATTCACCACGAGCAATTGTAAGAACCTTGAAGGAATACAATATTTCTGTCTTTCAAGTCAGGCGTTTGTATTGAAAAGGTCTATTGCCGCATACACATTTTCTATTAATTACAAATAAAGAACAACAATTTATTCATTTTAAAACAGACTGTAGAATTTTCATTAACGGAGCGCAGCACCACAAAATTATTCTCATATTTAATTACAGTTCACCCATTGAAATACCCATTCTCGCCAACTTCTGCTTATCTGCCAGATACTTGGGCACCCACTGTGCACAAACTTTGCCGTAACCAAGCTTGTTGCAGATTATGTGATACACAGTTCCCTTGCTTAATGACAGTGCAGCAGCAATATCATATGTGGTGATCCGACAATTCTGATGAACGAGATCCTTCACAGCTGAAATCGTGGCAGGGTTGGTGACGCCTTCCCGGGCAGTGACAAGTCCTTGATGTTTCCGCGCCTCATATCTTGCACCGTGCAAGACACTGCTCTCCATACACCACCTTCATCCTGCGATACATTTCTGCAATAAGTTTCTGAAGCACGCTCGCCTTCTGCTCAAAGAAATTGGATAACATCTCTTTGCGCTGATCTGGAGAAAGCCGTTCAATATGCGTGCACAACTGGAAAACAACACCACGCCATCTATCGGCAGACACATTAACCCACTGCGATTAGCTACAACGCCGCTACAATAAAAGTCTCCTTTTCATTTGGGAACACCTTACACATGCATTTTTATAAATATCTTTGTCCTTTTGAAATTTTAGATTTAAAAATGTATGTTTATACAAAAACAATCTACTGTACAAATGTTATTTCAGCGTCAAAGCTTTGGGCCATAAATTATCTAATGGTTGAATTGGATAGAGTATAATGCTTCGCTTAGTCACAGGTATGAAATATGCCTTCCATGCAAAGTAGTTGCCCCCATTGGTATGCTTGACATGAGGCTAATGTAGAAGTGGGAGACACAGCCTGAAGAGACTGCTCACTACTCCATCATTGAACTTATGGCAAATAGCCAAGAGCCAGTTTATACGGTACTGCAAGCAGAATCATTCGCTGTTCCTATTACCTTCTTTGTTTCTCAGTGCTACTTCCTCATCTGTTTCCTATCTAGTGTCCCCTCTCACAATTCCAAGTGTTCTGCAACGTGACATTTTCAGTAAATGATAGACTTCAGTTATGGAAACACATAAATGGATCCTATTACCGAGTAACAGAACCACTTCCCACACAGGTAGATATTTGAAGCTTCTTAGCAAACCAAATACCATATTGATCAGAGATTTATTTGCACTGATGGACTTGGGAGCCTCTAACCTACTATGAAATTGAGTGTCTTCAGCAGAATGATCCAAGCCTCTTAATACATAATTCATGTTAAATGCAAGGTCTTATTATACTCTCCCATATTCACAATGGCAGTAGATAATAAAAGCTATTAGACCCATTTAACCTGGGCACTTGTAATTCATTAAAGCTTTAATGATAGGATGACGGCATTTGTATACTATTTGCTGGGGAATGTTATATTTGTATGTGTCGGTGGGGTGACATGCAGTGAACATCTGTGTAAATGAGCAAGGATGCTGCAACCAGGGGCGTGGGGAGGGCGCAGCACAAGCTCCGGGCGCTGAAAGATTACAGGGCACCGGAGCTGTGCACCGCAAACTGTGCTGCCAGCTCCCCCGCCCTGCTCATTCACCCGCTCGCCCCCCCTCCTGTTCCCCGCTGTGCCCAACTGAGCTGTGGCGCTGCCCTGTCAGAAGCAGCATTGGCGGACAGGGCAGCTCAGCCGGGCACAACTGGGAGCGGGAGGGGCAATGAGATATTTTTGTTCCCCTTGGAAAGGAGCTATTTTAGCCCAACTTGGCAACAAGCTGTTTCAGTCCCCCTTGGCAACAATCTATTTCAGTCCCCCTTGGAAACAAACTATTTCAGTCCCCCTTGACAACGAGCATCAAGCATGAAGCCCATGGCATCAAGCATGAAGTTCCTAAGAATGAGCATGTAGGTAAGTTGCACTTTTGTGTGAAATGTGTGATGGGCATTACGGCTTGTTATATAGTATGTGGACATTATGGTTTGTTATATAGTATGTAATGGGCATCATTTGTGGCCTTATGTGTAACTGACATTACGTCATGTGGCTTTATGTGTAATGGTAACATTAGAGGGTTCAGGGGATGCAGTTGCTATGGGGCCCGGTGGCACAGGGGACCCGGCGGCTCAGGGGGCCCAAGGCCAAGCTAGAAATCCCCTGTACCCTTTTGGCGCAGTGGCAATGCCATTATCCCATGCCCCAGTGACAACGCAGCACTGTGCCAGAGGTGGTCCAGCTATACTCGCCTCAGTCTCTCAAGTCTTCCTCCTCTCTCCTGTGGCTTAACGTCACACTCTAGTGACCAGCCCCAGCCCGAAATAGAAAGCGCCTGACCTGTGCATCATCCGGCTTTTAAGTGAGGGGTGCAGACCCGGCAGGGCAGTGAGGAGATCCTGCACAGGTGAAACTTCCAGCTCTAATATGCAGTGTAAGGACCCGGGTAGGTGGCAAAGAGAATAAGTGGTGTGCACTGGAGATCCAGCAGTGTACAGTGAGTGGAGACCCAGCGTGGTGGAGATCAGGTGGTGTGTTGTAGAGGGGAAAAAAAGTATTCACTAGGAATAATCAGGCGCCTTGCAATGAGCTGGATCTCCGGTGAAAGCAGCTGCTTGACTGTGGGGGTAGTCACTCCCCACTGGAAGAAAACCACAGAAAAGAAATACTCACACAAGGTGGGTGAAGCAGCGCTTAAATCAATGAAGGATACCAGTGAATGAAAAGGTATAACAATTTTACTGATTATGTTAAAATCACAATAATAAAATTACAATAATAAAACAATGACAATAAATAAATTACAATAATGGTATAAGATAGTGGGGGGGGGGGGAATAAACGTAAATTGGAATGAATATCAAAAATGGTAAATAATAAAAATAGGCCCCGCCTCAATGGACAGTCAGAGTAAGCTGTGTTGACACTAATATGGAGGAAACAGGTAAGTGCACTTTACCAATAATAAACGGTGGATCCTTTGAATATGAAGTATGCTGGGAGTCCTCACGATGTATGCGACTGGAGTGGTTGCCGCTGGAGGTGGTAATTATCGCTTGATGTAAACAGACCATAAATTGGTGCGAGACTGGTGAAAGTTGACTCAGTATACCAAAACCTGTCTGCAGCGATCCCAGATGAATGGTCCCAGCAAGGGAAGACAGATGTGGCTTCCGTGCCTGGTAGCAGCCCAAACTGGTGTAGATGGTGATGACCAGTGGTAGTTTGCACGGTGTCCGCCAATGGAAACAAATTGTCCAAGTGAGAATAATGAAAGGAGATGATGTCCAAATGAAACAACGTGTCACAGCTGTGTCCAGAGGTGGGGGGCAATCACCTAACGCGTTTCACTGCGTCCTGCAGCTTTATCAAAGGTGTGTTGTAGAGACCCAGCGGCTCGGAGACCCAGCAGGGTGAAGACTTGATGGAGAGGAGACACAGTGCTGCCAGAGGTAGCGTCACCTGTCCTGGGGGTGGGAGGGTGGCAGAGAGGTACACAGCGGCACCTTCACTGGGAGTTGTTGGGTGATTAAAAGGTACATAGCACTGCAGCACCTGTAAGGGGTGTAATAAAAAGGTTCACAGGCACACCGATAAGGAAGGGAGGTGAAGTAGGAGGCACAGAGTGGCATCTATACTAGGGGGTGCCTATACTGCCTCTCTCTCCTGCCCCTCTGTCTTTTCTCCCCTGCTCTCTCTTTCCACCTGCACCTCTCTCTCATCCAAATCTCTCACTACACCTCTGTCTGTTTGTGCCCCTAGTCTTTCTCCTCTCTCATCCCCACTTATTTCAGCATGCTTCCCCGTCTCTCTTTCCTCCATCCATCTCTCTGTATCTCTCTCTAACAGTCTCTCAACCCTCTCTCTACCTGTACTCGCTCTCTAGCCCTTTCTCTCCCCAACTTCTCTCTCTCTCTCGCCCTATCTCTCACTGAAAGCTGTCTCACTGACACACTCTCTTGCCCCGTCTCTCGCTGATCCGCTCTCTCACTCCTTATCTCGCTGGCACACTTTTTCACCCCCTAAATCACTGGCACGCTCTCTCCCCACTGACACTCTCTCCCTTGCTCCCACTTTGTTGACAATCTCTTTCCCACTGCCTGTCTCCCTATTTTTTCCCATGAAGCCCTCTACCCCTTTCTCTCTCCCCAACACCCTTTGTTTCTCACATGCTCACTCTTTCTTCTGCCCCCCCCCCCCCCCATGGGCATTGTAGTGACATGGGGGGGGGGGGGGGTTTCCAAGATTTTGCAATGGGTCCCACATCATTCTAGTTACGCCCCTGTGTAATAGGTATTACAAAGTTTGCTAAAATCTGCAAATGGGCATTACGGTGTTTGGTATAATTTTAGGCCGCGCCCCCTTTTCACCACGTGAAACATGCCCTTGCTATGGGCACCGTGGCACCTAGTTACACCACTGGCTGCTGTAGTCTCAAAGCCAGTGCTGGATTTTCAATAGTGCAAACTGCACAGTTGCCCAAGTACCCCAACACACCGGGGGCCACATAACTAAATCACTGGGGTTTTTTGTTTGCCAAAACGTGATATGTGGGAAATACAGTGTGCTTAGTACATTTTTTGGGTGCTTGAAGAATTTAAATAGTAGATAGATAGATAAAACCTATCTATCTATCTATCTATCTATATGAAATTCCATTGAGTAGTATACAATAAATGAATACTGTAAGTGAGAGGCAGCTATGCAGGAAGCTTTGTGGGGGCAAAGGGCAATTAAGGTGAGGTCCCCTACCAATAACACTGGTACTGTGAATCTGATTCAGCTTCAGTTGTAATTTTGCCCCCCAGCTCCACACACACACACACACACACACACATATATGCTCACTTTGCTCTGGCACTCTGCAGTCCCCCTGGACTCACTTGCCCTAGTGCCCTCAAGAAGGACTGATTTGTCCCAACAATAGGAATCCGTTGTATGGCAAGCGGCACTCAGAGTCTGATAATGGCAGTGTAGAAAGTAGAAAACAAGCTTTTTATTGAAGACTCAACATTTCGGGGAGCTGGTCCCCTTCGTCAGGATGTCGCTTGCCATACAACGGATTCCTATATATATTAATTTATCTGGAGTGCCAATCAACCCCCTTCTGTCATATATATATACTACTACTACTACTACTCAATGGAATTTCAGAGATTTGATAAAATAATTACATGATTCAGAACTGCATAGACTATAATATCCTGATTGGGGAACATGTTCCAGATGAATGAGGTAGAAGAACTGACAGATGTGGACACCAATGAGATTAGCAGGGTGCCAGACATCACACAAATAAAGGTTAACCCAATTAGGGTCACCCCGCCTCCCCAGTACTCCAGATCTTCTGGAGCCCTGAGCCTGGTGCTGGCGCTCCTTCCACGCTTGTCCTGTGGAAGTATGATATATCTGGAACCGGAATGCACAGCAGTACCATTGGAAAGTGCTGGTCAACAGAAGTCTTTGGACATGGGGCCCAAGTTTCTGGGCCCCATGGTTCCAGAGATAACCGCGACCAAAGTCGCCATGTTAGACTATGTTGAAGATGGGGTACCTGTGGACCCCAAAATTTCCTGTTCTGAGGGGAGGGGTAAAGAATTACTGCAAGGGCTTGTTGGAAAGGCCTTTATTTAAAACAAGAGTTTGGGTCTCATAGGCAAATGCAGGGGGGGGGGGGTCTGGTTGCCCGGAAACCCCCCTCCTCTTGACAAGTGCCTTAAATTATGACAAGAGCACTGGTATATAATATGATAAATAGGGCTGCCAGTGCCACCACATCATGCAGTTTAAGGGACGGAGCAGAGCTGCTGCACAGGCCTATTGTACCAGCTTCTTCTACCATATCAACTGTATGTGTGGATCTAAGCCCTCAGACATAGCAATGGACTAGAAAGCAGCTGCCAGGAGGAAGAGACTGGAGCCTTACCATGAAGTGGGAGATTGTGTGCCCCCCACCCACCCCCTTTTCCTCTTTGTGGGCATTATGTGTATAATGGGTGCTGTACTACTAGTTTGAGCATTATGTGTATAAGGGGCATTACTAATGTGGGCATTATGTGTATAAGGGGCACTGTACTACTCATGTGAACATTCTTTGTATAAAGGGCACTATAACTTTGGGCATTGAGTATAAGGGACACTACTATGTGTTTAAGACACAACCCTAGCTAACATGCACAGACAGTCAGTCTGACAAGGTCCCAAATCCTGGTTCCTCAATGAATTCAAGGTATATGATAATAAGCAGCCTTTCTCTAGAGAAATATCTCATGTCACTCCAAATACTGCTTAAAGCCTCCACTCCCTAGACCTGGTGTAGCCAACCCTAGTCCTCGAGAGTTACCAACAGTGCATGTTTTGCAGGTCTCCTCACAGAATCACAAGTGAGCTAATTAGCTCCATCTGTGTATCTTTTAAAATGTGTCAGTGATTAATGAGTGCAGCTGTGCAGCAGCTAGGTTGTCTGTAAAATGTGAACTGTTGGTAGCTCTCGAGGGCTAGGGTTGGCTACCACTGCCCTAGACTGTAGGTGACATTATAGTGGAGGTGCTAAGTGCTTGGTACAATGATACACACCATATGTCTCTCCAGTAGCTTGGCCTGATAAAAATGTGTGGCACCCTGCAGCGGGTCCCACTGGTCGATACCTGTAAAGCTGACCCCACCGCAGAGAGGGGGATAATTACCCTCCCCATCACTACTGGCGCCGAGAGCCAGGAGACGAGATTCACACGGGTGATTGACGAGGAGAAGGAGCCCAGGGGGGCACAAAGGGGGGCCGGAAGCAGAAGGGGGGTGACCGGGTGGTGAGCCTGCGGCGGCGTGCAACAGAGAATGCCTGCGGGGAGACGACATGTAGCTGTGGCAGGGCAGACAGGGGAACCCGGCATCCAGCCTACTACCGCACATGGACCTGACAGTGTGGAGACACTGAAGTGAGCGGCGCCACTGAGGAGAGGAGCGTTGCACGTGTGCAGGAGAGAGGTGCTCCTAAAATAAGGAGTAAGCAGATGGCAGCGCGTGGGGAGCCAGGCCAGCGGGGATCCTGCAGGGGAGAGGACAGAGCTGTCGTTCCTACAGCTAGGAGACTGGGGACCCAGGACTCAATATCACGACGGGCAGAAGCCTGCAACGTGATCCAGCTGACAGGTACATACCCTCCTTTCCAACTTCCCCTATGGAGAGTGGGTACACTAGGCCCCTGCAGAATCCAAGAGGAGTGTAATCCCACCCCGGAGTGGGTCCTACATGGCAGCTGGTGCCAGAGGCAGGTAGCCACCGGCCAGGAGAAGCCCTCAAGTCCAGTGTTCCCCATCCAGGGATCCGTGTTACACTTCCCCAAGAATTAGAGGTTTTATTTAAGCATGTGGGAGCTTACTAGCTTTATTATCTACTGGAAAACATTACCGTGACCTCCATTCAGGGAGATACAGCGCCATCTTGTGGCCAAACAAAGGGATAGTTTATCTTCTGCTAGAAAGCAGTAACTCTTTCATGGGCCCTGCCCCGCCGCCCTACTGTTAACGGCCCTTTGCCCTATAGGAGATAGGGAACTTACCCAGGCTAGTTATCCGTAGGAAGGCCTGTCAAAGGTGAGACCCAGGCTACTGATCCGCAGGAAGGCCGGGTTGTCCCTTAGAGACATCCCATCGGGGAGTGGTACATTAATGCCTGTGTATAGGCCGAGCCTTTGGCTGGGGCCCAGGACAATCCTTGGGTACCGGTACTATTGCCACATGGTACAGGTATAGCATACCTGTTTAGCAAGAATAAGTAAGAGAATAAGTGGTGTAGCAGAGTAAGTTAGTATTTACCTGGAGACATCCAGAGTAATTATGATGTGGTTTGACTGTGTGAACTTTTGTCTATTGTAGTTCAATGTATGTTTAAAACTCTGATTCACACCAAAGTGTGCTAGGTAGGGCATAGTTGTGATGTAAATGCTAATATGCTAAAGTGTTACTATTGATTTCAGTACCTACATGACTTGACCCGCGGGAGCAGCATATGGTAGGCCAAGAGTGTGATGTTTACGTTTGCTGATTAGTAAGTAATAAATCTATACTTGTTCTTTAAATCTCAGCCAACTGTTGTCTCCTCAATACCCTGGATAAAGATCTGAACCTGACCATGTACTTCACAAATGCAAAACATGAGTATATGAAGTGTGATTTCAAAGGTTTAATATGAGCGCCCCATGCGCCCCCCCCCCCCCCCCCCGTCCCCCTCCTCTCTGACCCGGTCCCGGGGGGGGATGCGCCCGCTGTGTACCTTCTCCATGGCGGGGGGGGGGGTATCCTCCAGCTTCTCCCCACAATCACCCACTCCTCCCCGCAGCGCGTCCGGACTGGGTCACAGGCATTTGCAGTGATCCACGGGGGGGGGGCACTCTCCAGTCTTCTCAGTACACTCCCCCCTCCTCCCCACAGCACGTCCAGACTGGGTTAGAGACCGGAGAAGCTGCTTTCACTGTGCAGCTTCTTCTGCCTCTGATCCAGTCTGGACAGGCGGGGGGGGGGGCGGAATGGGGGACAGGGGAACACTCACCTGCCTCCTTGGACCTTGGGTGTGATGCAGCCGCAGCCGCTTCGTACGGTACTACAAAGTACTGCCCTCCAGAGGCTGGCGCCCTAGGCAAATGCCTACAGCTGCCTAGTGGTGGTGCCGGCCCTGAGTGTGTGGCATAATGTGTTAGTGGCATTATGGTATATGGCATAATGTGAAATGGCCATTATTGAGTTTGGCATAATGTGTAAAGGACATTACGGTGTAATTTTTTGCCACACCTTCACTGCACACTGTCCCTCTTTCTAGTGTGTTTGGGGAGGGTGGTATATGATGATTAATTCTGAAGCCCATATACAGTACATAAATAAGTCACCTTATATTTAGTAAGCATTGTTGCCCAGTAGGCAGTGATGGACAAGCCAAGTAGGTGGTGATAAACATGCTCCTCATGGTGCACCCCCTAATAAAATGGGTTGCACACTATGATAAGACGTAACAAAAAAATGTTTCCCCTCACATTTTAACTACTGGAGTGCTTTCAGCGAGTCCTACTCATCCTGTGAATTGAATGGTTAGAACATATGACTGACCGTTAAACATAGGAGGACATACAGATATATATATATATTACCATTTATTAAATGGTTGTTGTGGTCACTTTTCTTTAACACATTAAAGTTATCTTCCTAATAGGATTCTGTAGCTGCAAATATCAATGAATGATTAGAAATATACTGAGTAAAACACAGATGTATGTATTCTGTGCATTTGCTGCAATTAATTGCCCACAGCTTCTGGGTTAAACTTGTACTATAGAAAGAACACATCCAATTCATCACTATAATTTAGTTAAGGGGCCTTTTCTTCCATTTCCACAGGGGCCGACCCCATGTGTTTCACACAGCAAAGCCTGAATTATTCATAAGTCTGTTGTATTGTTTCCTCGAACCCTTTAGACAGATGAAGCTGTTACAAGATTTAGAAATCGATTCATACTACTCCATTGCTGTCAGCTATCACTTATACAATGCAAATCAAGGGATGTTTTTCAGTGAGGGCTTGTAAGACAGGTACCAGTGGTTTATGGAATTCATCATAGTGAAACTATAATCAATAAATGAATACAATGGGTTAAAAACGTGTTCAGATTTCTGCTTTATTCCAGCTAATGATACATATAGTCTGTCTATCTATCTATCTATCTATCTATCTATCTATCTATCTATCTATCTATCTATCTAACTCACAAAGGCAATAGGGCTCAGAAGGGGCACCAGCATTTACAGCATCAATTATGAGCTCCATATTGGAATCCAAGTGTGACCATTGTTTTTCCTTCCAAGTCTGCTGTGCACCTGCTTTTGCTGTATAGATGATTGGCTCGAAACTAGATGTATAAGGTCGTTAGGTCAACAACAGGAAGGTCGACATGCATTGTGTCGAAAACTAAAGGTCAACATGCACCAAGGTCAACACCTCTGATGGACTACATGGGGTTATTGCGACAGGGACATTAGGTCAACACTTGCATTAGGCCGATATGGGCTAGGTCGACAGTCAAAAGGTTGATATGGGGTTTTTCCTTTTTTTTTTTTGGAGCCTACAACTGCTGACAGGCAGTATTTCATGCCCTGCCATCCACTAGGAGAGGGAGAATAAACTAGTGTGCCAAGCATAGCAGGCACCATGCCTGAAGCATAGCGAGCGATGCCAGTCATGTGAGAGGTGGAGACTTGCAAGCAGAGGCTTAGGGAGGGCGGAGCCACCGGAGCTCATGCTCCGGGCAACAATTGGTTGAATGGCGCCGCCGGCCCGCCCACCCTCCGCAAATGATACCTGCACAAGTTCAAGTATGCCGGGTAGGGCAGCGTGCGCCGGCGGCTGCCCTGCCCTACCTGGCACCTGCCTCCATCCTGCCCTGCTTGCCCGGTCCCTGCCACCAAGCATCATAGACGGTGAAGCCGGGCTGTGGGCTGAATCCTCTGTCTTCTCTAAATTGCTGCTGCTGCTCGGTCCGGCTTCCGGGCAGCGCAGCGTAGCAGCACTAAAGATTCCTCCCAGAGTCACCTGTCTGTGCTACGCAGAGTGACTCACTCCCTCCTCCCTGGCTACAACAGCCACGTCATCAGCCTTCCCAAGCGCTGGCTGTAGTCTGGAGGAGAAGGTGTTCTGCTGCCGCCCGTGCCGCCCTGTTATCCCATTATTAAAGGTGGATTTTTTTTATACAGCTAATTAATGTTGTTAAAAATAAACATAGTAATAACCTTGGGGTTTGGGGGATTCGTGGGGCCCGGGGGTGGGGGGTTAGTGGGGAGAGTGAATCTCTCTGGCTTCTGCTGCCGCCCCGGCCCTGCTGTGTGCTGTATATATCTTTATTCTTTATTTGTATATATATATATATGTATATATATATATATATATATATATATATATATAACACAAAATTCCTAGATTTGCGCTAATCCTGAATATCTAACGGTCGCTATAGCACTTGGCCCCCTACTAGTGAGGCCACACCAATCGAATACCACCACAATAGTGCTAATTAGCGCCCAGTAGTCACACTAGTCTTTCCTTATCTCTATACCATCCATAGACACATTTTTAAAATGAAAAACATTTATTGTAAAATCACTTTAAAACGATTTGTTTGTACAGTTTTCTCAACAGAAGATTTTCTTTATACAATGGATGTATGCAAAAATCCCGACGCGTTTCGTCTCACAACGATACTTCATCAGGGGTGCTTTACATATATCTATAAATAAAACATAGTAATAAGCATATCAGACGAGGAAAGACAAAAATATACATACAATTAAAATATTTTTTTTAAAATTTTTACAAATTGTCCTGTATGGATGAAGAACAGACGGAAGATATTCTTTTTATAGTATTACTTTTATCAGATTCGTATATAAGAAAAAGACTATTTTTATTATTTTAAAATTCACCATATATCATTAATTGAAAAGAAAACATTTTTCTTGGAAATAAGATTCAAGCGGGAGGAAGGGGAGGAAAGAGAAACGTGGAAATTTCCAGCTTGCATTACTATTATCATATGAATTTTATATTTTATTCCCATAATTTTGTGAGTTTATGAAATAAAAAGCATGTCATACCTTGTTCGGTCTGTATAGTAATTTCTCAGCAGAGAATAAAATTTCGGTACTGGTTTTACTGTCAATGGTTCAAACCTGACTCCTCATTGGGTATACTACAACTACCAACAGAAATATATAGATTCAAACTCATGATATCAATTTTAATCTCAATTGATTTATATACACTCATTAGGTTTCAGTTTTACCTTTAATTTATAATCTGTTTTGCTGGTCCATAATAATTCTTCACTTTTTATTTTATGAGGAATATCTAATGGGTTCAATGAATATAACAAGTTTTATGACACATAAATCCATCCCATTTAGATCCCTTTCAAATTATATTTATGTTCATATACATACCGATTAGATTTTAGTTTTTTAGAATGACCAGGTGTTTGCGCAATCCTTGCGCCTCCACGGGTATAAAAAAATCAGGTAAATTGGACCACAATTTAAAGTTTTTTTGGGAGAAAAGTATATTAAAACTTATTTTAAGCTAGTTACAGATGTCCCCATTATAGTACTATTTTTATTAGATTTTTACATACCTCTAATGGATAGGTGATCCTATAATCCTTAGAGGCAAAAAAGCTTTCCAAAGGAACAAAGGAAATTCCTAATGGACGGCACATGAAAACATTGTATTACAATCAAAGTTTAGGGTAGCAAACACTATTTCCAGCTTTTATCCCCATAAGATCAAATAGCTTTTTGTACCTGGTATCTCCAGTAGTAGTGCTCTCCTCTGTATCCAATGTGCAAGTGATACCTGTATGCCCAGGTCTCCTATTTATAGGAGGAAGTCTATGACCTCACTTCCTGTGTCTCTATAAATGTGTATTTTTTTTTTTTACTTACTTTATTTTAAATATAATATAGATCTATTTATATAATTATCTATAATTATTAGTGCATTCATTAATTAATTATTTGAGTGAAATAATAATAATAATAATAATAATATTTTAATTGTGCCATAGTGAGCTTTAATTTTATATCCCTATACTCTCAGTAATTGATTTTTTACTTTATTTTAAATATAGTATAGATCTATTTATATAATTTTCTATAATTATTAGTGCATTCATTAATGAATTATTTTGGAGTGAAATAATAATAATATTTTAATTGTGCCATAGTGAGCTTTAATTTTATATCCCTATACTCTCAGTAATTGATTTTTTGTTTGTTTAAATATATCATAATTTATTTCCCCACTAATAATAGGAGCCCCTAAATCTCATGGATAGTCAACTGGAAACCGTGTTTGCCTTACAAAGTATAGATAGCATTAACCCTCTTAATCTAATTTTTATTGCAAGCCAAATTAGAATATTACTTGAAAAGTGATATGGGACCCAGAATGATAATGGACCCATACTTTTTGCTAAGCGGATGACAAACTATAACAATTTAAAGTTACATATTGACATATCTCCAACCTGATAGCAAGTTGTTACAATTTTACATATAAATACACCATATGGATATTATAAAGATATAACCAGCATAAATATTACAATGAAGTTGCAAGCTTAACAAAGCATGGAATTTCACCCAAGCCCAGATGTAAAAAAATCTTGTTCCATATTCACAATTTGTACAGGAATAACATTTCCCAATATTCCAAGTACATCACAAGAATATTAATGCGGTTGGAATGTACCTATATAAGGCCAACCTTAAAGAAAGGGAGTGATTTCAATGCATTCATTAAGTCCCTTTGGGGTCATGGTATCAAGGGAATAGATCCAAAAGGATTCTCTCATAGTTAATAGTCTGTCTTTATCACCTCCTCTTGGATCATCCTTAATTTGTTCCAAGACGGAAAATTTAAAGGAGCTTACTTCAGAGTTATGCTTACACTCAAAATGTCTAGGTAAGCTGTGTGTCTGTACTTTTTTCTTTATGTTACGTAAGTGCTCCTGAATGCGCAATTTCAGATTCCTCTTCGTCTTACCAATATATGATAAATTACAACCGCATTTTACAATATACACCACATAAGTGGAGTTACATGTTACCACATTTTGCATCCTATAATCTTTTTTCAGATGTTCTGGAATGCTAGGACCTTTCCTATCTATATACTGGCAGCATATACATTTATTACAGGGATATAGTCCCTTCCTGTCAAACATATTCCCCATTTGTAATGGGGGATTTGAGTTTTTAACTTGTCTAAGTTTGCTAGGGGCCAGTATACTTTTAAGGTTTTTTGCCTTCCTGAAGACAATATCTGGTCTATCTGGAAGGTGAGGGCCTAGAACAGGGTCCATTTTTAATAGGTACCAATGTTTTTGGAGACATTTAGTAATTTGTTTGTTTTCCTGGCTATATTGTGTAATGAATGGTCTTAATTTTTTTGGGGTGGATTTTACCTTCACCTGAAGGAGATCCTGTCTATTTAATAAATATGCTCTCTCTTGATCTTTTCGAATGTTTGAACTTTTATATCCTCTTTCCAAGAAGTTTCTAGCAAGTAAGTCAGATTGTTCCCAGTATGTTTCCACACTGCTACAATTCTTTCGGATTCTGACAAACTGGGCATAGGGGACGTTATTTTTCCACCTATCTAAATGGCAGCTGTTGGCTGGGATATAACTATTGGCATCTGTTTTTTTAAAAAATGTTTTGGTATTGATTTTATTTTCAGTGTCAACTGTTAATACCACGTCCAAAAAATCAATTTCAGTTTCATGCTCTTTATGTGTAAATTTCAAGTTGAAATCATTAATTTGCAACCCCTGGATAAAAGAGTCTAAGCTTGTCTTATCACCCTCCCACACCAAAATGAGGTCGTCTATATATCTTTTATAGAACTGGATATTATCATTTTTATATTTATATTCTTGACCTTCATACATCACTTCTTGTTCCCAACTGTTCATAAAAATGTTTGCGTATGACGGGGCAAACTTAGTGCCCATAGCCGTCCCTTGTTTTTGGACGTAATGGGCATGGTTAAACTCGAAATGGCAGGGTGAGGGTCTGTCTGAGTTGGTGGGGATAGTGGGAGTCTGCTTGGGGGAGGGTGGCAGAAATGGTACCTGCTCCTTTGGAGTCAGTTGCAGGGTCCAGCCTGTCACGATCCTGTCCCTGAAGTAAGGTCTGCCGGCTCTGTGTAGCTGCTGCACATCTTCTGTTTCTCCTCTCTGGGTGCTGGTCTTTGCGCTCCCCTCTCCGGGTCTGGACGCAGAACCTCACTCTGCTGCGCCACCGTGTCCTCTCCTCTGCTTGATGTGGCACAGTTGGCAGCCCTCACCCACCGCGGGGGGCCTCCTCGTGCCAGAGGCGTAACTAGATATTCCTAGGCCCCATAGCAAAAGTTTGTAAGGGCCCCCTATTTAGCAACTGATGGTGATAAATGCATGTAAAACATATTAGTTAGACAGCAAAGATGGGCCCCCTTCAGCTCTGGGCCCCATAGCAGCTGCACCCCTTGCACCTATGGTAGTTACGCCCTTGCCTCGTGCCATGCTGATGCCTCGCTCCTCTCCACTTCCTGGACACCTTCGCGCCTGGCCCCCTACCAATCAATGCCAGGCTTACTCTCTGCCAGGGTGAGTTTTATTAACCCCCTCCCTGCAGTGAGGTCTGTTCTATAGGGATAGTTTAGTGGGACCCATTGCGGGGTACCACAATTACACAGGAAAAAAAGATAATGCAGCCTCCAGCTTTTTAAATAAAGTTTCAGTGATATAAACAAGTGAAGCAACGTTTCAACAACAAGCGTGATTTTGTTAAGCTTGACATACCAAATCACAGTGAACAAGGGCTCCTGACACTCTGTGCTGGCCCTGCCTCTTTGCTTGTGACATCAGTGTGACCTGGATTTTTTAGCAACCTTTGCTATACTAGAGACAGCTAGGGTGGCTACGGGGCACTACTGCCACTCCACTGGCTGCAGATGCTAGTGCGGCACTCCACCCACCCATAGGTAGTTAGGGCACTTCCAAATCGGTAGACAACATAGTAGTAAAACATATGTTATGGGCCCTACACACACAGCGATAGTCAGCCACATTCTGAGCGATTTTACATAATCACTCAGAAAGTGGCTGACTATTGCTGTCTGTGTAGCCCACACAGCAATGCAAATGTGAGACCCCTCTGTTTGAATCTGGGCCGCCATGAATAATGGACCTGCTGGATATTTCCAGAGCAGTAGCTCAAAAGGCCCTGCACATCTCGTACATGTGTAGATGCGGCGCGATGTGCAGGGCCTTCTGAGGAATTGCTGAAGACACCCGAAGCCTGCAATCCTCCGCAGGAGCCCCCGGACCCTTATCTGGCCTCCCGGAGACCTCAGCAGCCGCCGGACCCACTCACCATCACCATCCTCAGTGGCAGGCTTGGGGCCTCAGTGGGAGCAGGACCCACTCAGCACCACCATCTGTACTGGCTGCTCATGAACTACAGCGGCGGCTGGACCTGGTCCTCCAGCTTTAGCCCTGTAGGGGAGGGGGGTGCACTGGCGGATTTAGATGGGGGGCACCCAGGCACGTGCACCCCCTGTCATTTCTTTTTTTCACTTTAACTGCCACCCGCTGCCGAATATACTGCCGGGCAGAGAGCGTAGAATACCCGGATGTATTCAGTGTCAGAGAGCACTAGTAAGTACAGCAGCCCTCGATACCCTATATTTTTTTTAATTCTTGTGCTGCTGCGGCCACCTGTCGGTCTGTGAGTCAATCGGAGCTCGTTTGCAGCCTGGCAGCCAGTCAGGAATGTCTGCTCCTGATTGGCTGCCGGTCCACGAGCGAGCTCCAATTGGCTCGGGGACCCGACCGGCAGACGGCTGCGGCAGCGCAAGATTTAAAATAGCTGGGAGCCGGAATCAAGTGTTGCTGCACTAGTGCTCTCTGACACTGAATACAGCCGGGAACTCAACGCTCTCTGCCCGTCTGTAAATTCTTTCCGGCGGCGGCTAGTTCATGTACACTATGTGGCAACAAGCATGGCAACAAACATGGAATCCCACATGACAACAAGCATGGAACCCCTAGCAACGAGCATGGAACCCCTGGCAACAGGCATGTAGGTAAGCAGCACTTTTGTATCATAATTTGTAATAGGCATTATGGTCCGTGGCTTTAATGGGAATTATGGTGCACCGGCCCTGGAAGTATGCCTCAAGAGAAAGTATGGAGGTGAGGTCTTAGAGCATGGGTCCTCAAACTGTGGCCCTCCAGATGTTGTGAAACTACAAATCCCAGCATGCCTTGCCACAGTTTTAACACTCCCTTATAGCAAAACTGTGGCAAGGCATGCTGGGATTTATAGTTTCACAACATCTGGAGGGCCGCAGTTTGAGGACCCATGTCTTAGAGGTTCCACAGAAGCCACCTGCACTAAGTACAACAAGGATCCTCACAGGCATCAATGATTTTTTGATAGGCAGACTTGGTGGTGCCCCCCTAGATTCTGTTGCCCTAGGCAGCTGCCTAAAGCTGCCTAGTGGTAGAGCCGGCCCTGGCTGGCGCAACTCCAGTCTCCCCTGCTGGTGCATCACCAGCTGCCCTTATCTGGTGCCGGTGATTTGCCAATACATGGATAGATGGGGCGAGAGGTTTCTGGGTAATGCTTGACCACTCAGAAGGTGCTCATTGCTCAGCACTATGCAGCGCTGTGCAATGAGCGACTTGTCAGGGCCAGTGTTCTCCAGTGAGAACACTGGCCCTGACAGATTAATAACCAGCATGCTGGTTATTTATCGACGGGGTGATAGCAATGTGCAGGGCCGTGTATGGTTATCTTTATGTACCTGCACAGACTGGGATGTTGGCGCATTTTCTGAGCGATATAGTAAAATTGCTCAGAAAATGACTCCATAGGGCCCTTCACACTCCTGAGAGATTTTAAATCTCTTGTGCTGAATCTCCCAATATGAATCTCTGGCGCAAATCTCTCCATGTGTGGGGGCCGTGAGAAGCAAAGGTGCTGAAAAGAGACATACAGGATCAGGGTCACATTAATTAATGTTAAGATCAGAGGACAGGCGGTGGTCGCTTAGGAGTTACATGAGGTGAGAATGCTGTGGCCGCGGATTTAGAACCACTGGTCCATCCAATTATCTGTGACTTTCCAGGTACATCACGTCAGTCTGCATTCACAACAGCCTGAAATTGCAAAAAAAGTGATACAATAACTTTTAAGTAAATTTGGGCTGAAATTGGGCTGCAAGGAGTGCGAGTTAGGGTAACGTTGCTGGCGCTGAAACACTGTGGCATTGGCAACAGGCACCTTTTGCATTTAATTGATTTAACCCTTTTTGACACTGAAATCTTCCCTGTGATGATATACAGTATGTAGAACAAAGGCATTCTTGTTTTGGTAATGCAGGTACTGTAGCATGTCTTCTTCTTACACATAAATTATACCTGTCTCATATTCTAGCACATGAAGCTCAGAAATATGCAAGTGGTTTAAAATCCAACAGCGCCATCTGTCAGTGAAAGATAGGTAAAACATCTAAGGTAGAAAACATTTCTTAAGGGGCTGATTTATGTTCTTATTATTAATATAGGGGGGGGGGGGGGTTTACATAATTTTCACATTATTCCAGCATTCTACAGAAACCGCACCTCCCCCCTAGGGAAAAGACCAGTGTGAAACACACCACCCCCTTGCCTTGACATCACCTCCCCCTGACCAGCCAGGGCTACAGTACACGCCCACCATCCACCATTACTCCACAGCCAACAGGTGACACACCACCCCCTGCGACCCACCCTCCCATGATTCATGGCACACCCCCCCACCCCGCGCAACCCCCTCCCGTGAATCACGGACCCCCGTGACCCCCTCCCACGATTTCCCCCCCCCCCCCGCTCCACCCCTCCCGCGATTTACGGCACCCTCGCAACCACCCTCCCGCGATTTGCGCCCCACTCCCGCGATTCACGGCACCCACGCCCCTCCAGCGATTCACTGCCCCTGCGCCCCCCCCCCTCCCGCAATTCACGGCACCCCCGCGCCCCCTCCTGCAATTCACGGACCCCCACAATCCCCCCTCCCGCGATTCACCCCCCTGCGATTCACTGCCCCCCGCGACCTCCCCCCTCCTGCTATTCGCGGACCCTGCCGACCCCCCTTCCAGCGATTTGCGGACCCCCGTGACCCCCCTTCCCACAATCCAGGCCCCCCGCCCCTCTCCATTGATTCACGGCACCCCTGCTTCCCTCCCACAATTCACAGCACCCCCGCCCCCTCCCACAATTCACGGACCCCCACAACCCCCCGCCTGCGATTCACGCCCCCCGCGCCCGCATTTCACGGACCCCCGTGAGGATGGAGGATCCTGTACCGCCACAAGAAGGTGCCGCCCCTAGGTGGGAAATCCGGCCCTGGCTGCCGCGTTGCAGGTTCCCCCACTGGCAGAAGCCAGAAGTATCCCCACGGTCCTCTGCACCAGCGCCACAACTTTTATCAATGTCTTGCCAACATCAAAATTGGCTTAGCCACTGGTCATAGTGAATTCCCCGTGGCAAGACATTTTATCGAGGCAAGGCATCCACTGACTTCCTTGCGCTACAGGATCATTGACCATGTCCCTCCTCTATCTAGAGGTGGTGACCGGTCGCTGATGCTGAGGCGCTTGGAGAGTAGGTGGATTTTCCGGCGTGATACGATGTCGCCCCGGGGTTTAAACGAACACCTTGGTCTGTCCAATTTTTTATAACTCATTCTTCCCCTTTTTTTTGATGCATGGATCTAGTTATCAATGGATTGCACTATTGTATGTATGTTAGTTCTCTGCTGCAGAGACTATATACCGCCCGCCTATATAGAGATGATGTCTCGGTGGACGGTGCTGTACTTTGTCTCAGCCCCTGTTATAATATTGCACATTGATCTGCCTCACTTATGCTGCTTTTGTTTTGGTTTTTCTTTTTCTTTATGTACGCTCTTAAGCTTTTATGTAATGTTTTGTAAACGTTGCCAAGGCAACTTTTAACTTGTATTTGATTGGCTGTTTGTAGATCACGTGACGCCCTCCGTGCGTCCCTGCGCTGCATCCAGCAGTGATGATGTCATTGAACTGCATCATTCGGCGCCACGCCGGGCTGCACCAACGGATCTGGGGGTATATAGGTGAGTTTATGTCTTTGTTGTATTGTCATCACAAGCACCTTGATAAAGGGACGACGCTGTCCCGAAACGTTGGTACAACTACCTGCTGTCTGTCTTTTGTTCGAATGCCGCTGCAAAATTATACTTGCATATACCTGGCTACCCACAAGGCTATCCAGCTCGGAGGGCACCGCATTATTTCTCTGTCCCTCGGAGGGATACCACATGCACCATTGTCTGGGAGTGCCGTCTCAGGGAATATATATATATATATATATATATATATATATATATATATATATATATGACTCCCAATAAGAAGCGGCACTCTGAGACTGGTATGTGTGGTGAAACAGGTGAAAATTTAATCTGCCAAAGAGAAAAGTCGGCTCCTGATTGGCCGAGAAATCATTCTGAATACAGACGCCGAGGAAGTAACATCTCAGCGCATCCAGAGCAGAGATGTTTCCTCCTCGGCGTCTCTAGTTAGAATGATTTCTGGCCAATCAGGAGCCGACTTTCTCGGCTCCTGATTGGCCGAGAAATCATTCTGTGCAGAGACGCCGAGGAGGAAACATCTCAGCGCCTGTCAAAGTCCTGCGAGCCGGGTACCAGATGGGAGTCCGAGGTCGCCGCCGGGGACCAGGTAAGTTGGATTTGCTTCCTTAGGTACCCCTCTGGACTACCTCGGATCCCGGACCCCGGATTCTGCAGGCCAGGAGCCCCGGAACCCCAGGACCAGCCCCGGAACCAGGACCAAGGCCCCGGAACCGGACTCTTCTGCCCTGGAGCCCCGGAGGACGGACTCAGGATCCAGGGACTGACCTATGGGCTCAAGGTAGGTAAGTATCAGTGTGTGTGTGTTTTGTGTGTATTAAAGTTTTATTTTACAGGGTGTCAGTGTGATTTTGTGCACAATTTTTTTCACTGCAGAACTACAAGTGCCAGCGGGCCCTTTAATGCCCCACATGCTGGGACTTGTGGTTCCCCAAGTCCCAGCATGCGGGGTAGGCTTGCTGGGACTCATAGTTCGCCAGTGTAAAACAATAGTTTTAATTCCTTTTTTTACACAAATCATCAGCCCGATGCCCACCGGCCAGGGGCATCGGGAACAGCCCCGGACTATCAGCATGGGCTGGTAAGTCCTGGAGGGGGGGGACCCTTCATTGGGGGGGTCCCCACTTCCCCAGGACCCCTGTCCATGCTGACCAGCCAGGGGGTTAATGCTTTGGCCGCGGGAGCTTATATAATAAGTTTCCCCCAGCTGTGGCATTACCCTGCTGGCTGGTTGTGTCCGGTGCTGGTTCTTAATATACGGGGGACCCCTAGTCATTTTGTCCCCCGTATTTTGGGAACCAGCGCCGGACCTTGAGTCTGATGCTGGTTTCATAAAATCAAGGGGACCCCTATTTGTCGGGGACCCTGATTTTATGTCACCAGCACCGGCTCAGTGAGCCCGGGGCTGGTTATACTCGGGCGGGGGACACCGCGCTCGTTTTTTTTTTTTTTAACCCTTTCTTTTATTTTTGACAGCAGAACCCTGCACAGAACATTGCGATCTGTGCAGGGTTCTGGCTAATTCGCCTAACAGACCCAGGTCTGAAATTAGTGCGATAATTAGTCACCTAAAAAATGCGATGTGCAAATGCGCATAGCATTAAATAAGCGACCTGTATACTTTTGTATTGGAAAACATCTGGATGCGATAAAAATGCGAATTAGTCTCGCATTTTTATTCAGCATACCTTAACGCACATAATATGCGATTTCAGTCCCTGAGCGCATCCCATTAAATAAACGATTTAATAGGAAAATGTGATATCGCCATTTTGTGGTCTAATTACCGCAAAAAAACGATAATCGCATCCCATAGAATGTCACCCAGCGCCTTAAAGCTACAACGCACCTCTGAACTTTAAGAGGACTAAGTGCATAACATCTTGTCGGAGTTATCCTATTTAAGAAAACTGTGGAAATTGTAACTATGCTTCTTGCGAACCCCTGATAAAGTCCTGTGTAGGGACGAAACGCGTTGGGATCGTCTATGTGCTGCTGTGAATTATACCACTGAACTTTTTATGGTCTGAAACAATCACCACTGTTGTGTGGATCAAGAGACATTTTAATAAATTTGTATGAACTTTGGACTTTACTTTTATTGTTTTGAAATCTGTTAAAAGGCTATACAGACCCAATTACTAAAGGTCTTAATAGGAGGCGCCAACTTACAACTGCTATCCACATATATATATATATATATATATTTCGCGCAGGCCCGACATCCACTTACCTCGCTCAGATACCGCATAATCGACCATGTTCCCCCTCTTAAGAGAGGAGGTGATAGGTCCCTTGTGCTGTTACGAGCTGAGTGCAGGTGGATTTACCGCCTGGACACACTGGCCCCCAGGGGCTTGAATGAGTACCTGGGGCTATCCTGTTTCCTTTGACCATTGCACTATTCAACTTATGCTTCTGGTTTGTCTCCCTGCATTTGTGCACTCTTTACGTATGTGGAAAGCTATCTACATATTGCTATGCTAGCAAAAGAGTCATAGCCTGTATCCTTATTTATATGCATTATGATAGTATTATTCGCTTTCTCTTCACTGTTTTAAATGTCTACCTCGCTGTTTTTAAACATGTGTTTATTATTGTTTGGGTGCCATTGCTATGGTAACCCATGCACACTTGTCATTGGTTTACTGTTTTTTCTGTGTTCACACAGGATCACTTCGCATCTCCTGTGACGCTCCAACGTGATGACGTCATCTTTAGGCGCCCGGGGAGCTGCGGCAGGAGACGTGAACGGGTCTCTCAGGTATTTATGTATGGTATGTTTCACTTGTTTTCTATCTCTTTTGCACCTTGATAAAAAGACCTGACGGTCTTGAAACGTCGGTTTACCTAAGCCTGTCTCTGGTGTTGTTCTTTTGGAGTGCCGCCGTCGCACTGACTACATTTGAAGTACCGCTGACCCGCTACTTCCATGGTAGGCACCCGTAATTGAGTATATTACATTACTTACCTGCCTCAAAGCCTCACCTTAGAGTGCCTCCTTAAGGAAATTATCTACAAACAACGGAATTCATACCGTCGTTTTTGGAAGGCACCTGCTGACTTGTCCTGTTTAAGGACACTTGTTTTACCTCAAGAGATCTTTTATCCTGTCTATCCTGTTATCACACGTCGTCACCTTCGGTGTTGTGTATTTAAACAGCGTGTTGAAGTTTGATTGCGGTGCTAGGATACACCTTTCCATATCATGCACAATGAACTTATGCTTGGAGAGGGAGCAGCAGCATCCCAAACACGTGTGGAGCTTACTCTGGGCTCCATTTTTAGTTATTCGGACAGTGACTATGAGAGGGTTTTGTTCAAAGAAGACTCCACGGCTAACCTGATTCCAGACAACATCCAACTGTATCATGAATGGAACAATTTAAAAAGAAAAGAAACAGATCTATATTATCATGGGGTCACCCTATCTGACTACGTCAGAGAAAAAAAGATCCCACGGGGATTTAGGGTTAAAAATGTGCCTACAATTGGCCGATTCAGTATCCCCTTTTGCAGAGTATGGACATCCATACTCAATAAATGTTCATTTGATCTGATGGTAGCCGTTATTGAGGAGGTCACCAAGGAATTAGTGACAGTCCGTACTAAATTACTTGAATTTGAACAAACCAACAAAGCCACCCTGATTGCTGACACATCCACCAATTGGTTGGACAAATTATCCACACAAGTGGACAAATACAAAAAAGAACTGGTGGCCTATAAGAAAAATAAAAAAGATCGGGTTGATTTAGACTACACTAAGCATGCCGTATATCCCTGGCTCACAGGGGGCGAACAGTCTACTACACGTCCTTTCAGACGTCGCCAACATACGCGCTTTAATCGTACAGTGATGGACACTGAGTCCTCTGGCACAGAAGCTTCTTCAACAAGCGAAAGAGAGGGTGACCACAACTCTACCCACCCACTCCCTTTAGGGGTCCCACCCCGCGGACGCCGGGGGAATCCCGGAGGAAATACACGAGGCGGGGGGGCCAGAACAAGAGAGCGAGGGGTCAAAACCCGATACCAGCCCACTCGCCAACCAATGAAGTAGTTTTCAACTTGTCATCCCGCAATCTTAACACCACGGAGGTACAAGTTTTATCTAAAGGTTTAAATTTCGTGCCCACTAACAAACCCGATCCTTTTACCATAAAAGTGGAACAATTAAAATTAACCCGGCAATTAAAGCTCCGAGAATTTTTCCAGGATAAACAACAGGAACAATCTTCTATCCAACCAGTCTCGTTTCCTCCGGTACTAAGACCAAAATCCAAGTTTGATCCTGTATCAGTTAACCCATCTATAAAAACATTCAGTAGACTGATGGAACAGGACATTAATCATACACTCTCCAAACCATCATCTGGACACTCCAATTTCAGCGTCCCGGAATGGAAGGCAGTAAAATCGCTGAGTGAAGATCTAAGTATTGTGATACGGCCTGCGGATAAGGGCGGCGGCATAGTTTTACAAGATACTGTGAACTATGTCGCCGAACTTAATCTGCAACTTAGTGACACTGAGACGTACGCACCTTTATCCAAGGACCCTACTGTACAGTATAAGTCTGAACTTGATAAAATTTTATCTACGGCGTACACTACAGGCATCATTAACAAATCTACTCTTGATGCTCTGACCACTCAGTACCCCATCACTCCGTTGTTATATTCTTTGCCCAAAATTCACAAAAATCCTGTCAATCCCCCCGGTCGCCCGATCATTTCGGCCCGGGGATCACTATATCAATGTATTTCTGTTTATTTGGACTTTTTTTTGCAACCTTGTATTCAAGCTGAAAATACTTATCTCAAAGACACCAGTACCCTACTAGCCAAACTTTCTGCTATACCTATTGTACCCCAGTCCGGGGTCCTTAGTACTGTAGAGGTCACCAGCCTCTATACCTGCATCCCTCATGATGCAGGTATAGCGGCTGTACAAACCCTCATCACCAACAATGCTTTGTATCTTGGTCCTGACATTACATTTTTTTTTAAATTACTGAAACTTACCCTAACACGGAATTATTTTTTATTTAATGGTAGATACTACCTACAACTCCGTGGCTGTGCGATGGGGTCCTCTGTGGCCCCGTCGCTAGCAAATGCCTTTATGTTTATCATTGAAAAATTGCTTTTTTTCACGAGACCCTCCTTCAGAGATTCAATGTTTTTATATACCCGTTACATCGATGACCTCCTGATTGGATGGTCAGGAGATGTCCAGGTATTAACAGATCTGATTACTGAACACAATGCCAGCCCCTCACCAGTGAAATTTACTTTTACTATTCATCCATCTGAAGTACAATACCTTGATGTTAATATTCTAATTAAAGAGGGCCGCTTTGTTACATCTCTTTACTCTAAATCCACTGACCGCAACAACATGTTGCTGGCCTCAAGCCATCATCCGGTCCCATTAATTAAAGGCCTTCCTTTCTCCCAAATGTTGCGGGTCCACAGGATCACAAGTGAGCGAGACAAGTTGGAAGAAGCCCTAGATGTCATGCGTGACAAATTTATTGAAAGGGGATATGCTCCCCAAGATTTAGAAATCACCAAAAGAAAAATTCTGGCTCTGCCTTGCCCTGACCATAATTTATCCAGGCCCCCCAAAGTCAACAAAATTCAAAATAAACTGATTTGGGTCAACTCTTTTCATCAAAAGAGCCCTGATATCAGACGATGTGTTAACAATCGATGGCCGATAGTTAGCACGGATACCTCTTTACCATCCTTAAAAAACAAATCAGTGATGTGTGCCTACACCAGGGGCCGCAATCTACGCGACCTACTGGTTAAAAATGACGTGATTTTTCCTCCCCCAGTTACGACTTTTCTGGGTACCCCGAAACCGGGGTGTTATAGGTGTTGCGGCTGCACCACCTGTAGCTTCATGACCCCAGGTGATGCGTTTTTTCATCCCTATTCCGGGAAGAGGTTTCAAATCAGACACCGGGTTTCATGTCATACACGTTTTGTGATATATCTCATTAGCTGTCCTTGTGGCCGACACTATGTCGGCAAAACCGACTGTTCCTTCAAAGAAAGGGCAGCAGCCCATAGGTCGGCCATCAAGGCAGCTATTGAGTCTGGATCCAGTGAACAACCAGTGGCGCGACATTTCGCGCAGGCCCGACATCCACTTACCTCGCTCAGATACCGCATAATCGACCATGTTCCCCCTCTTAAGAGAGGAGGTGATAGGTCCCTTGTGCTGTTACGAGCTGAGTGCAGGTGGATTTACCGCCTGGACACACTGGCCCCCAGGGGCTTGAATGAGTACCTGGGGCTATCCTGTTTCCTTTGACCATTGCACTATTCAACTTATGCTTCTGGTTTGTCTCCCTGCATTTGTGCACTCTTTACGTATGTGGGAAGCTATCTACATATTGCTATGCTAGCAAAAGAGTCATAGCCTGTATCCTTATTTATATGCATTATGATAGTATTATTCGCTTTCTCTTCACTGTTTTAAATGTCTACCTCACTGTTTTTAAACATGTGTTTATTATTGTTTGGGTGCCATTGCTATGGTAACCCATGCACACTTGTCATTGGTTTACTGTTTTTTTCTGTGTTCACACAGGATCCCTTCGCGTCTCCTGTGACGCTCCAACGTGATGACGTCATCTTTAGGCGCCCGGGGAGCTGCGGCAGGAGACGTGAACGGGTCTCTCAGGTATTTATGTATGGTATGTTTCACTTGTTTTCTATCTCTTTTGCACCTTGATAAAAAGACCTGACGGTCTTGAAACGTCGGTTTACCTAAGCCTGTCTCTGGTGTTGTTCTTTTGGAGTGCCGCCGTCGCACTGACTACATTTGAAGTACCGCTGACCCGCTACTTCCATGGAAGGCACCCGTAATTGAGTATATTACATTACTTACCTGCCTCAAAGCCTCACCTTAGAGTGCCTCCTTAAGGAAATTATATATATATATATATATATACAAGGGGGGATGGTGGCACTCCAAGCAATCCTGGTATGGATGTGAAAGATGAATAATGCGGTGCCCGTCCACTGTGCAGCGTTAAGCTGTGAATCTGCAAGGGGGGTGGGGGGCGGCGGCACTCGCAAATGATGAGACCACACCAAAGTTAGGTGACCAACGTTTCGAGGCGAGTTGCCTCTTTATCAAGGTGCTCAAAAATACATAACCAAACAATATGTGCAAACAAGCGTGACTTAAATACCTGTATCAGTCCTGTCGGGGCTCGCGGCGTAGCTCAGCATCTCCGGCATCTAACAGTGACGTCACTCAAGTTGCGTCCCAGCCGGGAGTCCCGAAGGAGGGATAGATTTTCTGCAAAGAAATAAACAAAATGCATGACAATATTAAAAAGTGTACGATGCGCACTGTGATAAGACCATCTAGAATATGCATGGATAAAAACAACAATATAAAGTGCTAAGTGCATATTGTGTACGCGCTGCCAACATGGCTGCTGATTTAAAGAGACAGTGTTACAACATCGAATAAGTGAAAAAAAGTTAAAAAAGTTAAAATCAGATTACATGTCAATCTAACATATCTATCAGTTGATGAATATACATCTGTATAATAAATGTATCTCCAATAAACCAGTGGTACCCCCAACATTGGGGACCGGTGACCACTGTCAACATGACTGATGCACCGAGGCGTGCCTAGAATGTTATGGGCAGCAGAAGGGATGGTGGTCCGTGGCACTTATCACTGATGTTATATAAAGTGAGATAACCCCGCATGATCATTAAGACCCCTAGGGGTCAATGTGTCCAACCGAAAGATCCATCGGCTTTCGAGTTGAAGAAGCCGCAGGGATCTATCACCCCCTCTAGACAGGGGGGGTACATGGTCTATAATGCGATGTCGCAAGGTGGTTAAATTATGTCGGGCCTCTACAAAATGACGTGCGACAGGTTGGTCGCTATGACCTGAAGCAATGGCTTTTTTGATGGCTGATCGATGTGCTGCAGCTCTTTCTTTAAACATTCGATCAGTTTTTCCCACATAATGGAATCCACAGGGACAACAAATCAAGTAAATGACATATTTGGTACTGCACCCCAATCGATGGTTTATTTTGAACTTCCTACCCGTATGTGAGTGATGGAAGGAATCCCCTGGGATCATGAAGCTGCAGGTAGTGCAACCGCAGCACCTGTAGCACCCTAATTTAGGTGTCCCTAAAAAAGTGGGGTTATGAATCGGGGGAAATGTAACATCATTTTTGACCAAATAGTCCTTTAAGTTTTTGCCTCGTGTGTAGGAATTCCTACACACGAGGCAAAAACTTAAAGGACTATTTGGTCAAAAATGATGTTACATTTCCCCCGATTCATAACCCCACTTTTTTAGGGACACCTAAATTAGGGTGCTACAGGTGCTGCGGTTGCACTACCTGCAGCTTCATGATCCCAGGGGATTCCTTCCATCACTCACATACGGGTAGGAAGTTCAAAATAAACCATCGATTGGGGTGCAGTACCAAATATGTCATTTACTTGATTTGTTGTCCCTGTGGATTCCATTATGTGGGAAAAACTGATCGAATGTTTAAAGAAAGAGCTGCAGCACATCGATCAGCCATCAAAAAAGCCATTGCTTCAGGTCATAGCGACCAACCTGTCGCACGTCATTTTGTAGAGGCCCGACATAATTTAACCACCTTGCGACATCGCATTATAGACCATGTACCCCCCCTGTCTAGAGGGGGTGATAGATCCCTGCGGCTTCTTCAACTCGAAAGCCGATGGATCTTTCGGTTGGACACATTGACCCCTAGGGGTCTTAATGATCATGCGGGGTTATCTCACTTTATATAACATCAGTGATAAGTGCCACGGACCACCATCCCTTCTGCTGCCCATAACATTCTAGGCACGCCTCGGTGCATCAGTCATGTTGACAGTGGTCACCGGTCCCCAATGTTGGGGGTACCACTGGTTTATTGGAGATACATTTATTATACAGATGTATATTCATCAACTGATAGATATGTTAGATTGACATGTAATCTGATTTTAACTTTTTTAACTTTTTTTCACTTATTCGATGTTGTAACACTGTCTCTTTAAATCAGCAGCCATGTTGGCAGCGCGTACACAATATGCACTTAGCACTTTATATTGTTGTTTTTATCCATGCATATTCTAGATGGTCTTATCACAGTGCGCATCGTACACTTTTTAATATTGTCATGCATTTTGTTTATTTCTTTGCAGAAAATCTATCCCTCCTTCGGGACTCCCGGCTGGGACGCAACTTGAGTGACGTCACTGTTAGACGCCGGAGATGCTGAGCTACGCCGCGAGCCCCGACAGGACTGATACAGGTATTTAAGTCACGCTTGTTTGCACATATTGTTTGGTTATGTATTTTTGAGCACCTTGATAAAGAGGCAACTCGCCTCGAAACGTTGGTCACCTAACTTTGGTGTGGTCTCATCATTTGCGAGTGCCGCCGCCCCCCACCCCCCTTGCAGATTCACAGCTTAACGCTGCACAGTGGACGGGCACCGCATTATTCATCTTTCACATCCATACCAGGATTGCTTGGAGTGCCACCATCCCCCCTTGTATACATTGGATAGCCGGAAGGTATTTTCCTAGGAGGGCACCCAGCAGCAACATTCATTGGACCTAGTGAAGGTCTGAGGAGGATTTTCATCCAGGCGAAGATTGCACATGTCATAGCTGACGTTCAGTTGATTTCCAGCAACATGTCTACCCACACCGAGTCGACACTGCCGTCGCAAACAAGGGTGGAATTGCCCTTGGGAGCGATGTTCAGTTATTCAGATTCCGATTATGACCGTGTGTTATTCAAAGAGGATTTACAAACATCTACCGGTTCCCCGGACAACATCCAGCTTTATCACGACTTGCTGAATCTTAAAAGAAAGGAGATGGATTACCATTTTCATGGGGTGACCCTGTCGGACTACGTAAGGGAGAAGAAGATACCCAGGGGGTTTAGGGTCAAAAATGTCCCCACCATAGGACGGTACAGCATACCCTTTTGTAAGACCTGGACGGCCATACTGAACAAGTGTTCATTTGATCTAATGGTGGCCGTCATAGAAGAGGTATCGAGGGAATTAATATCTATCCGTTCCAAGTTGGCAGAGTTCGACAACATACACCAACAAAAATTGGTAACAGACACAGAGACCAATTGGATGGAGAAACTCACCAACCAGATGGACAAATACAAAAAAGACCTATTAGCCTATAAAAGGAATAAAAAAGATAGAGTAAACCTGGATTATGACAAGCACATGATTTATCCTTGGTTGACCGGGGGGGACACATCTACACGTCCCTTCAAAAAACGGTCGTTCGTCCGCTACCAAAGAAGAGGAGTCGATTCCGAGTCATCAAGGGACGATAACTCCTCCAACAGCGAAGTTGAACATTCAAACTCTAACCAAGGTCTTCCCCCTTTAGGGGTACGCCAGGCTACACACGCAAATCAAGACCCCGGAGGTTCACGCGTCGGGGGGGACAGAACAAGAGGTCGGGGTGCAAAGACCCGCTTCCAACCCCCACGCCATCCCAAGAAATAACCTTCAATTTATCTTCTCGCTCCCTGTCTGACACAGAAAAGCAGGTATTATCCATGGGACTCAAATTTGTGCCGACCACAAAAACCGACCCATTTATGATGAAAGTAGAGCAGTTTAGATTGAATCGGCAATTAAAATTAAGAGAATATTTCCAATCTAAACCCTCAGATCCTTTGTCGCCAGAGACATCTCTACCGTACCCCAAAATATTGAAAAAGAAATCCAAATTTGAGCCCCAGACGTTTAACCACTCCTTGAAAACCTTTGCACGTCTAGTGGAACAGGACATTGACACTGTTTTGAATAATCCCCCCACATCTAGATCGAACCTCTCCAAAACACAGTGGCAGGCCTTGAAAAATTTGAGCAATGATCCTTCCATAGTAATTCGCCCCGCTGACAAAGGCGGGGGCACCGTTATCATGGACACAGAGGACTATGTTCATGATCTGAATTCACAATTGCAAGACTGTGAGACGTATTGTCCATTATCTAATGACCCAACCAGGGAGTACAAGCTTGAATTGGACAATATCCTAAATAAAGCATGCAATGACGGCATCATAGATGCAGACACGAAGGATGCATTAATTGTACCATTTCCTGTTGTGCCCATCATGTACTCCATTCCAAAAGTGCACAAAGATGCAAGAAAACCCCCGGGCAGACCAATTATATCCGCCCGGGGTTCTTTGTATCAAGCTATTTCTGTTTATTTAGATCATTTTTTACAGCCTTGCGTTCAAAACGACA
The DNA here is from genome assembly GCF_055691185.1 of Crinia signifera. NCBI lineage: Eukaryota > Metazoa > Chordata > Amphibia > Anura > Myobatrachidae > Crinia > Crinia signifera. The sequence continues at coordinate 291,039,719 of NC_139220.1, read as the reverse complement.
GTGCTTATTTGAAAGACACTAACATGTTGTTGCATAAATTGTTGTCGGTTACAGAACTCCCCTCGGATGTGGTTATGGCCACCATAGACGTATCCAGCCTGTACACTGTGATTCCACATCAGGCAGGCTTGGATGCGGTGGAACAGCTCATTTCCAACAGCGATTTGTATAAGGGACCATCAATACCTTTTTTTATGCAACTATTAGAACTAACCCTTAAGAGGAATTATTTCCGTTTCAACGGGAAGTTCTTCCTGCAGCTAAGGGGGTGCGCGATGGGGTCCTCAGTGGCCCCATCGCTCGCCAATTCTTACATGTTCGGAGTGGAACAAAAATTGTTCACCCAAAACGCACAAGTCAATGAACATCTCATAATATATCTGAGATACATTGACGACCTCCTGGTCTTTTGGTCAGGGGGCCGCAATCAGCTGGAAAACCACATTTTGGCCCACAATGCCACCGAATCCCCAGTAAAATTCACCTACTCATTGAGTTCAGATTCGGTCCAATATCTGGATGTTGATATTCGCATCCAGGATGGCAAGATCATCACGGCCCTATTTTCAAAATTAACAGACAGAAATAACACACTACTGGCTAATAGTTTCCATCCTACTCCTCTTAAAAAGGGACTTCCCTTTTCACAGATGCTGCGGGCTCGCCGCATCTGTAGCCAATCAGCCAGTTTGGAAGATACACTCAGCAAAATGTGTACAAAATTTGAGGAAAGGGGATACTCCTCCAGTGAGTTACAGACTACAAAGAACAGAGTGTTGTCAATGACCCGTGATGAGGCCTTGGCCCCTAGGACCCTCAAAAGACAAATAAATGATAAAATCATCTGGGTCAATAAATACCATCCCGCGAGCTCTAAAATCAAAAAAGTCATCAACTCTCACTGGCCGATCGTCACATCAGATCCTAGTCTGCCAGCCTTGCATGATAAAAAGATCATGAATTCCTACACACGAGGCAAAAACTTAAAGGACTATTTGGTCAAAAATGATGTTACATTTCCCCCGATTCATAACCCCACTTTTTTAGGGACACCTAAATTAGGGTGCTACAGGTGCTGCGGTTGCACTACCTGCAGCTTCATGATCCCAGGGGATTCCTTCCATCACTCACATACGGGTAGGAAGTTCAAAATAAACCATCGATTGGGGTGCAGTACCAAATATGTCATTTACTTGATTTGTTGTCCCTGTGGATTCCATTATGTGGGAAAAACTGATCGAATGTTTAAAGAAAGAGCTGCAGCACATCGATCAGCCATCAAAAAAGCCATTGCTTCAGGTCATAGCGACCAACCTGTCGCACGTCATTTTGTAGAGGCCCGACATAATTTAACCACCTTGCGACATCGCATTATAGACCATGTACCCCCCCTGTCTAGAGGGGGTGATAGATCCCTGCGGCTTCTTCAACTCGAAAGCCGATGGATCTTTCGGTTGGACACATTGACCCCTAGGGGTCTTAATGATCATGCGGGGTTATCTCACTTTATATAACATCAGTGATAAGTGCCACGGACCACCATCCCTTCTGCTGCCCATAACATTCTAGGCACGCCTCGGTGCATCAGTCATGTTGACAGTGGTCACCGGTCCCCAATGTTGGGGGTACCACTGGTTTATTGGAGATACATTTATTATACAGATGTATATTCATCAACTGATAGATATGTTAGATTGACATGTAATCTGATTTTAACTTTTTTAACTTTTTTTCACTTATTCGATGTTGTAACACTGTCTCTTTAAATCAGCAGCCATGTTGGCAGCGCGTACACAATATGCACTTAGCACTTTATATTGTTGTTTTTATCCATGCATATTCTAGATGGTCTTATCACAGTGCGCATCGTACACTTTTTTATATTGTCATGCATTTTGTTTATTTCTTTGCAGAAAATCTATCCCTCCTTCGGGACTCCCGGCTGGGACGCAACTTGAGTGACGTCACTGTTAGACGCCGGAGATGCTGAGCTACGCCGCGAGCCCCGACAGGACTGATACAGGTATTTAAGTCACGCTTGTTTGCACATATTGTTTGGTTATGTATTTTTGAGCACCTTGATAAAGAGGCAACTCGCCTCGAAACGTTGGTCACCTAACTTTGGTGTGGTCTCATCATTTGCGAGTGCCGCCGCCCCCCACCCCCCTTGTATATATATATATATATATATATATATATATATATATATATATATATATATATATATATATATATATATATTCATATATCATACCTCCCAACTTTTTTAGCTGTTTAGGAGGGACGTCTGCACCTGCTAAAGGTGGCATAGGGGCGTGGTCTACAAATGACATCATTCTGTGAGGCCATACTGCCATTTAACTGATTTGGGGGCATGACCAGAGGCTATGTGAGCTTCTAGCCACTGGCGTAACTACACTAAGGCAGCCACCGCCACCGCTTGGGGGAGCGAGTGGCAGCGCTGTCTGTGTGGGCGCCGGCATCCCGCACTTTCTTACTACTTGCCTGCCGCTGCCCACCCCGCATCGCCGGTGCACACTGCGCTGCCGGCCCGACGCCCAACAACCTCCCCTCCCCCCGGCAATTACCACTTATCTGCCCGGTGACTGTACTGAGTGAGGTACAGAGCAGCCCTGTGTGGACCCTCCCCCTCCAGTCTGCCGGGGCTTGATGTCACGCTCTGGTGACTGCCCCGGCGCGAGAAATGAAACACAGGATGCCCGCAGTGTTATGACGCTCTACTGCCCAGCGTTCCTGAGTCCTGCCACGGGCTCTGCAGCCATAGCCTTCTCTGGACCTGCCGCTGCAGCCTCCGTGATGCCTGCCTCCACTGTCCACATGACCCACCGTCGCTGCTGCCCTGCACTCCCTAATGTGATGCCCTGCTTCCCACTGCAGCCTCCACGGGACAATGGCCGCTGCCTCTACGGTACACTGATTGTCTAAATGATGATTGCTGTCCTTATCTCTATCTCTGCTGTCTTTATCTCTCTCTGCTGTCTTTATCTCTCTCTCTCTCTCTCTCTCTGCTGTCCTTATCTCTCTTTCTGCTGTCATTATCTCTCTCTGCTGTCTTTATCTCTCTCTGCTGTCCTTATCTCTCTCTGCTGTCCTTATCTCTCTCTGCTGTCCTTATCTCTCTCTGATGTCCTTATCTCTCTCTGATGTCCTTATCTCTCTGCTGTCCTCATCTCTCTCTCTGCTGTCCTCATCTCTCTCTGCTGTCTTTATCTCTCGCTCTGCTGTCTTTATCTCTCTCTGCTGTCCTTATCTCTCTCTGCTGTCCATATCTCTCTCTGCTGTCCATATCTCTCTCTGCTGTCCATATCTCTCTCTGCTGTCCTTATCTCTCTCTGCTGTCCTTATCTCTCTCTGCTGTCCTTATCTCTCTCTCTCTGCTGTCCTTATCTCTCTCTCTCTCTGCTGTCCTTATCTCTCTCTCTCTGCTGTCCTTATCTCTCTCTCTCTGCTGTCCTTATCTCTCTCTGCTGTCCTTATCTCTCTCTGCTGTCCTTATCTCTCTCTGCTGTCCTTATCTCTCTCTGCTGTCCTTATCTCTCTGCTGTCCTTATCTCTCTCTCTCTGCTGTCCTTATCTCTCTCTCTCTGCTGTCCTTATCTCTCTCTCTCTCTGCTGTCCTTATCTCTCTCTCCGCTGTCCTCTCTCTGCTGTCCTCTCTCTTTCTCTCTCTCTCTCTCTCTCTCTCTCTCTCCGCTCTTTCTGCTTCCCTCTCTCCCATGTCTTTTCTCTTTCTGTTGTCCTTTTGTCTCTCTCCACTCTCTTAGTGAGAACATGCATCCTGGCAATATATATATATATATATATATATATATATATATATATATATATATATATATATATATATATATATATATATATATATATATATATATATATATATATATATATATATATATATGTATGTATATATATATATATATATATATATATATATATATATTTGTGTGTGGGAGGGGCAGGGGGGGGGGGGGGGGCGCCACAAATTTTTTAGCAGGGGGGAGCAAAATTTATAGTTACGCCACTGCTTCTAGCCACACCCCCAGCCCCTCTGGCTGCAGGTATAGACACTTTGCGCATGCGCATATCGTCTTTTCAGCACTATTCAATGGGTGACGGGGTAAACGACTCCCAACTGCCTCCCGCCATGGCACACTGCCAGCCCCAGGTACCAAAAAAAAGGGACGTTCCTGCGGAAAGCGGGACAGTTAAATATATATAAACAAATAAAACCATAAACATTAGTAGCTTATTTTTTTTAAAGGTCCCTTAACATAATTCATTCACTGTCACATGGATGAGTTAGATCCTTCTCCAGACATTGCCAACAATATTGCACAAGGCCAAGAAAAGTTGATCGACAGCTGCAGACATTTTGCTTTTAACAGAAAAGAGCCATATTGATTTTGAGAGAGATCAGTACAGAAGAGCCGCAAATGTTCAACAGTAATCCAAACTAATGGAATTGCTTTCAATGGTTAAGAAAGAGATGGAACATTGAATCTAATTACCATTAACTAACAAGTATATACAGTACAAATGACAACTTTCAAAAAGTTTTGACAATTCAACTGTAAAAAAATATAAAAGCGTATAAGAAAATAATTTCTATTTTTACGGTGCTGTACAAATAATACTCTAGAATTTGTTTCTCTTTCCTGAATCGGGGGAACACAATAGGATGTAGTGAGGGTTGAGGAGCAGCTAACATCCTACTGAAAGGGTGAGATCCCTATAAAATTGACCTTTTTTGATTGCTGCTGGGCAGTGAGAAAGTAATGTCCGTAACTTAGGTATAACACCATCACTACCACATGGCATCTGTATATGGTTTGCCGTTAGAATGGTGTCTGGGGTGTCCAAGGGACAGGCACTCAGCAATCTTTGGAGCTGTCCGGCATGACAGGAAAACAGATGTTGATGAATCAGGCCCTTTTTTTTCCCCTTATACCCCTTTTACACCGCCGCAAAAACCTGGGTTTTCCCTCATGGACCCGGGTCAGCAGCGGTGTAAAAGGGGTTAACCCTTGTCCTTTTACACGGGACTTCTACCCAGGTCCTGACCAGAGTACAACACGGGCAGGACCTGGGTAGAGAGCAGTGTAAACGGGTATGCCGGGTCATCCGTTTAAAACAATGGGGGAATCTCAACCTCCAGACTTCTGCATCCTGCGGTCAGCATGGAGGTTGGGTGGGGCAGACAGCAGCGGAGGAAGGGAGGATGTGAATGGAAGCCTGTGCGCAGGGACGGATTGAGATGGAAAATCAGCCCAGGAAATTTATGGAAGCAGCCCTAATGGGGGTGGAGTCTGCTGTGGTGGTGGGGTCTGTGAAAGGGAGCAGGATCTCTACTTATAGGGTAGGATTCCAAGTTTCACTCAGTTGCAGCCTTTCTTGCAACTTTTGCTGCAGTTGCATCTGCAACTTTATACTAATGTCGTTACACTGCCCTTCCCTGGTTCACAGCTGTGCACCAAAATATAAAGGACTTGCCCGGAAGGAAATTACAAACACATTTGCACCAGCAGGATAAAATATAAAATAGGGAAACAATAATCAATTTGCTCTCCACAGGAATAAACACATTGGCCCTCACAGATACAACACTGGCTCAAACATAAAAACAATAATATATACTTTTAGTCCCCACAGGGAAAACAAATACATTGACCTTGACAGGTCAAACATTAACCATCAGCCCCTACAGGAATAAAATAAAAACACAGCTCCACACAATAAAAAAAAAGTGTGAAAAGTATATGTTCCTGGGTTAGGGGTAATGTGGCTAGGAGGACTTGGGGTAGCATGGACAGTGTATGTTCCTGGGGGGCAGGGATATGGGGGTTGTATATGTCCCTGGGGCCAAGGGCGGTGCGGGGATACTGTATATATAATGGGTGTCAGAGGGGTATATTCTGGAGGCCAGGGGATTGAGCAGACAGTGACTATGGGCCCAAGGCGCTGTGGTGGTTAGGGTGGGTACTGTACAGTGAGGCCTGGAGGAGAGCAGGGGGCAGGCTGGGAGTAGTAATGGGAAGCAGAGGCAGGCTGGGAGTAGTGGTCCTGCAGATAAGGGGACTGGCTGAGAGTATTAGTAAGAAGCCAGAGAAAGGAGAAAGCCTGGAGTAGTAGTAGTGCAGATAAGGGGACAGGCTGGAAGCAGTAGTGAGAAGCAGGGGCCGGCTGGAGTAGTAATATTGCAGTTAAGGGGACAGGCTGGAAGCAGTAGTGGGAAGGCAGGGGTAGGCTGGAGTAATAATAATAATAATAATAATGATATTTATATAGCACTTTTCTCCCAATAGGACTCAAAGTGCTTCACACATTGTCTTTACAGCTCAAAATACAAAACAAGCTTAGCAGTAGATGTCAGTGAAATGCTTGAGTAAATAAGTATGTCTTTAGTCTATTTTTAAAGGATTCTATAGTGGGCGCTTCTCGCACTGTGCGAGGAAGAGAGTTCCACAGAGTAGTAATATTGCAGTTAAGAGGGCAGGCTAGGTGCAGTAGTGAGAAGCAGGGCGGAATCTGACCCAAGCCTATGCTTAGGGTGCATGCCTCTAGGCATTTGCCTGATTTGTAAACTCTGAGTTAAAGATATGCAGCAGCGGTATTTGTATGATTATAGCTAGGCTGCGGGTATTTATTATTAGGGTCAGGCTAAGTGGTTTGTAAGATTTGGATTAGGCTGAAGGGAGGGTGTATGGTTAGTTTGTGTTGGGGTGTTTTTATGGTTAGGGTAAGGCTGTGGGGTTACGAGTAGGGTTAAGGTTAGGCCGCAGGGGTGAGAGTATGGTTATGGTTAGGATGTGAGGGGGGTTTTGTTAGGGCTAGGCTGTATGGGGGGTATGGTTAGAGGGGATGCGGTCATTCGTCAGACTGCATTTAGGTCTACAGTCATTAGGTCGACCCCACTAGGTCGACTGGCAGGAAGGTCGACCTGACTTAAGGTCGACATGGGCCAAGGTCGACATGACTTAAGGTCGAATTTGCATAAAGGTCGACATGAGGAAGGTCGACTGGTCATAAGGTCGACATGGGTTTTTCACTGTTTTTTGAGCCGACATGTACCGACAGGCGGTATTTCATGCCCTACCATCCACTAGGGCGTGGTGGGAGAATAAAATAGTGTGCCGAGCGCAGCGAGGCACCGTGCCCGAAGCATTGCGAGCAAAGCGAGCGATGCGAGGGTCCGATTCTCATTGCCAACTGTGTCCATGTCGACTGTGTCGACATTCAAATAAAAAAACAGTGAAAAACCCATGTCGACCTTATGACCAGTCGACCTTCCTCATGTCGACCTTTATGCAAATTCGACCTTAAGTCATGTCGACCTTGGCCCATGTCGACCTTAAGTCAGGTCGACCTTCCTGCCAGTCGACCTAGTGGGGTCGACCTAATGACTGTAGACCTAAATGCAGTCTGACGAATGATCCCATTCCGGTTAGAGAGGCTGCTGGAGGAGGTGTATGGTTAGAGTTAGGCTGCGGTAGTGTGTGTATGGTTCGGGCTAAGCTGCAGGGGCAGTGGCGTAAGTTCTTCCGAGTTACCCGGAGGCAAAATAAATATTGGTGCCCCACACACACGCACACACACATGTACAGCACCTTCTATAAATAAATAAATGTATGCATATTTGTTATGTATATTATGTTTAAAATAAAGAGAGAGTGATGTCTATGGAGGGAGAGTCAGCCACAAAAACAATATTGGCTGCTTTCAATTAACTGATTTAAACTCACAGGGGAGGAGAGGTGCCCGCTTGGGAGCTGGAGCCCGGCAGCAGATGACTCCATTGCCTCCCAAAGTTCTGCCTCTGGCAGGGGGTGTGTATATGGTTAGAGTTATGCTGCGGGAGGATATTTAGAGTAATGCTACAGGGTGGAGGGGTATGGTTATAGTTATGCTGAAGGCAGTGAATGATCAGAGTAATGCAGTGAGGGGGCATGGTTAGAGTTATGCTTGGGGGGCACATGATTACAGTTAGGCTGAGGTGGGGTTATTAGGGTTATGTTGTGTGGAGGGGCACATGATTACAGTCAAGTTATGGTGGGGAATGGGTTGTTAGGGTTATGCTGCAGAGAGGGGGGAAGGTAGTATCCTACAATAGACTTACCCTGTGCTGCAGCAATGTACCATGGGGTTTCTGCATCCCACCCCCTCCTTTTCTGTAGCTAGGGCAACTTTATATCCTGGGGCTGGGCAGCATGAAAGATAGCGGACAGGAGCAATTCCATCTGATTAGCGGCAGAGGGGAGACCCCCTCCTGCCCACTGATAAATGAGTGGTGGGGAGCTCCCATCCCATAGTGCCTGTCAGTGACTGGAGCACACAGCCGGGGCCATAAATCACACTGGCAGAGCCTTCCTCAGCTGCATACCTATCGAGCCACTCCTGATTTTGTGCATAGTTTCCGTTAAGGCTCCTCTCCTTGCAGCCACTGACATTCTGTGCGGCTTCCAAGGTCTGCTGGCGGAGGCAGCATGGAAAATGCTTGTTATTCTTCTCTGCAGCCTTCAAGAATGTCCGGTTTGCGGTTCATATTGTGGAACGCGAAACTCAGAAGTGTTCAACAATGGGAAGGTTGTTTGGGCCGGCCCGCCAGGCACAGTAAATTAATTCAGCAGAGGGGTATGGGTCCTGCCCATGGAGCCCCAATCCGCCCCTGCCTGTTTGCGGCATCCATTCACCTCACAGAATGGGGGCTGGGGGTTTGCACTGGGACTGGGGGCAGCCCAGCAGCTTACCTTGGTGCTGGGCTCACCCCTAGCGCAATGATCGGTGGTCCTGGTGGGGTTATTGGCGGTCCCAGCACTTGGAGATGATGAAATCTCCAATCTCCTTAACCCTACTCGTATCCCCACAGCAATGGGAGATGATGTTATCTCCAAACGCCGGCCCCCGTTTACACTGCATGAAGGCACTGCAGTGTAAACGGTGCAAATACCGGACTTGACTGGCTTGGATCCATGTTCCAAATGCCAGGTTGGATCCGGGATTTACTTGTAAAAGTGGTATAATTTTCATCTTGGTTGGGTACCTTGCTGCATTCATCCCTTAATCAAATGTTATAAATTATCCCTTATTTTCATAATCTCCTATATAATAGCCCAGATCTGTCACCCTGTACCCCTGCACAAAGCCGCCCCCACACCGCACCCACCTATCCCTCACCCGCAGTACCCACACACCCATCCCTCCCCCACCCACACCACCACCACACCTTCCATACCCACAGCACCCGTGCCACTGCCCATCACTCAACCGGTGCATCCCCGCACGTTTTCAACTCACACCACCCACATGGGGTGTTCTTGCACGTGTAACTCCGCCACCCGCAGTATCTTCGCAACTGACACTGCCTCACTAACACCACCCCCAAGCACCCTCCCCACCCACGGCACTCTCGCACCCCCCATTCATAGCATGGCCAGACCCCGCCCCAGTCAACACTGTCGGCACCGCCGCCCCGACCATACCCTTCCCACACCACCCACATGCGGCACCCCTCACCTGCAATTCCACTGCCCGCCGCACACCCGCCCCCACCCTTCCCACACCCACAGCACCACTGGACACCCTCACTCACCTGCGACAACCCTGCACCTGCCACACTACCACCCATGGTACTAATGCACCCACAGTACCACCGCACCTGAACCACCTCAACCTGCAGTACCCCTGCGGCAACATCACACCCACTGATACCCTACCCTCAGTACCCATGCACCCATCCCTCCCCCACCCACACCACCCCAGCTTCCACACCCACAGCAGGGAATCCCCCATATAATACAAACCATATTTCATAGAGCACCCGTAGGGTGCGCTGAATCACCTAGTTATTTAATAACTAGCACTGATCAAGATTTGTGATTGCATTTGTCCTTCAAGGTCCAACCAGCCAGCAGGGTAATGCCGCAGTCGGGGGACACTTATTATATAAGGTCCCACGGCCAAAACATTACCCCCTGGCCGGTCAGCCTGGGCAGGGACCTGGGGGCATGGGACCCCCCCCCCCAATAAAGGGGGCTGAAGCCTGGGGCTGTACCAAGTACCCCTGGGCTGTGGGTACCGGGCTGATCTTTCTGTTAACGTTAGAATAAAATATTGGGTTCTGCTGTGGAACTATGAGTCCCAGCAAGCCTAGTCTGCATACTGGGACTTGGAGAACCACAAGTTCCAGCATGTGGCCCAATATTATGCTTGCTGGTACTCTTAGTTCCATAGCAGAACGAATAGGTAAATAAAAACACAAACACATCTGAAAAATAAAACTTTATTACATTCAGAGCCCACTGACATATACCTAAATATCTTGACATGTAGGTAGTTCTCCATCCATCTGATGGACCTGAACATATCCAATATGGCTACATGTGGAAGGAATCCATACTCACCATGGTCCTCCAGCGTAAAATGTGTCCTCTTGGGTCCATGTAGGCATCCAGGGAAAAAAAAAAAAAAAAAAAAAACAGACACCCTGCACCATACTTGGACTGTGAGGAGACGCGGGATGTGTTTACATCCTGCTGCTCCTCCTCCCGAATACCACTATTGGCCGCCTAGCAGCCAATCAGTAGTTGCTAGGTGGCCAATAGCGGTATTCGAGAGGAGGAGCCATATGATGTAAACAAATACATCTTGCGGCTTCTCCTCAGTCTGGTTTGGTGTTTCGATGATCAGTTGTTTTTTTTTTTTTGTCAAGTCCTGGGATGCTACTTGGAAAGAAGAGGACGCAATCTACGCCGGATGACCCCTGTGAGTATGGTTTCCTTCCACAGGTACCCATATGGACGGATGGATGGACGGAGATAGACTTACCTATGGTGTTAAGATAGGTAAGTATGTGTATGAAAGGGCTCTGAGTGTAATAAAGTTTTATTTTTTCTGGTGTGTGTCTATTTATTTTAACTATTGGTTCTACTTTGAAACTAAGAGTCCCAGCAAGCCCATTAATGGGCCACATGCTGGAACTTGTGGGTCTCCAAGTCGCAGGATACGGACCAGGCGGGATGCAGTCATTTGGTCGACAGCATGATGGTCGACAGTCATTAGGTCAACACCATTAGGTTGACATGGGAAAAGTTCGATATGGTTCTAGGTCAAAAGGTCATTAGTTCAACAGGTCATTAGTTTGACAGTGTCTAGGTTGACTGTCAAAAGGTCAACATTCGGTTTTTCATTGTTTTTTGAGCCAACATGTGCCAACAGGTGATATTGCATGCCCTACCATCCACTAGGGTGTGGTGGGAGAATAAAATAGTGTGCCCAGCATAGCAAGGCACCGTGCCTGAAGCAAGGGGATGCGGTGCACTTTAAACTGTGTCCATGATGACTGTGTTTACATTTGGGTCAAAAAACAGTGAAAAACCCCAGGTCGACCTTTTGACTGTCGACCTAGACACTGTTAAACTAATGACCTTTTGAACTAATGACCCTTCAACCTAGAACCATGTCGACCTAGACCCATGTCGACCTTTTCCCATGTCGACCTAATGGTGTCATGCTGTAGACCAAATTATCCCAACCCGACCAGGCTTGCTGGGACTCATAATTCCACAGCAGAACACAATAGTTTTTTTTATCTATTTTTACACAACCATCAGCCCGGTACCCACAGCCCAGGAGTACCGGGGACAGCCCCATAACTTCAGGGAAGTTCTGGAGGGGGGACCCCTTCATTGGGGGAGTCCCCACTCCCCTAGGACCCCTGTCCAGGGTTACTGGTCAGGGGGTAATGCTTTGGCCACAGGACCTTATATAATAATTGTCCCCCAGTTGTGGCATTACCCTGCTGGCTGGTTGGACCTGGTGCTGGGTCTTAAAAAAAGGGGCGACCCCTACTCGTTTTGTCACCTGTATTTTGGGAACCAGGACCGGTGCTGGTTTTAAGTAATACTTGTCTGATTCCCTGATTTTTTTTATAAACCAGGACCGGCTCTTTGAACCTGGGGCTGATTATGCCCATGCGGGGCCCACGCCATTTTTTAAATCATATATATATATATATATATATATATATATATATATATATATATATATATATATATATATATATATATATATATATATATATATATATTGAAAAGAAAAGGGGGTTCTCAGAGTGCGCCCTTGACACAGTGCAAATGTCTAAAATGCTGTGTTCAATACAACAATAATGTATAACCAGTAATTAACAATAAAAAAATTGTTTTCTTTATTAAAAAGCGTCTTCCAAGTGATGATATAAGCCCAACGCGTTTCGTCAACAGCTTGACTTCATCAGGGGCATTTGACAGCAGTACAGTACAGAGATTTTCACACTGTAAATTGTAACAGATCTGTGTCATACAATTAAAATATACAGACATATACTATTAAAAAGCATTTTAAAATGAGAAAAGAATAGGAGGTGTAGAACATGATGAAAATGGAGAACATGATAAGGAGAGGAGGATGGCGGAGGAGCCTTCCATTATAAAGACACCCATGGTATGAAAGGATTTTTTATTTATGGTAAAGAATAGAGAAAAAACAATATGACACTGAGCTTATCCGTGAATAACCAATCACCAATTAAAGACTATGATGGTCATACCCGAAATAGTCCTTTTTAATACAACTCGTGTATAGCAGGCATTTTCATGTGGTATTATATACCGGTAATTGTTTCATACGAGATCTAAGACAAAAAAAGGTAGATCTATACTATAGTATATTTGGATTTCCCATATGGAAAAAGAAGGCTAATGGAGATTACATACCACTAAGTGTTTTTGTGAGCACTTAGATTTGAGAAAGGTGTCCACTTCCCATCTTAGTCAAGTATTCATTAAATACTGAGGGTTTGGTAACCTCAGGAGAAATAATAAACTTGAATCCAGATAGCGTTTTTATCTAAGAATACAAATGAAATATCCCCATTTAGAATTTACAGGCTTTTAATTTATATGGCAGTGATTTTGCCCAAAAAGATTACATACCACTAAGTGTTTTTGTGAGCACTTAGATTTGAGAAAGGTGTCCACTTCCCATCTTAATCAAGTATTCATTAAATACTGAGGGTTTAGTAGCTTCAGGAGAAATACAATAAACTTGAATCCAGATAGCGTTTTTATCTAAAAACACAAATGAAATAATCCCCATTTAGAATTTACAGGTTTTCAATTTATATGGCAGTGATTTTGCCCAAAAAGGAGGACTTTACTACTTACATAGTGGTGGTGAAACCGGATGTGAACTCCTGGACTCCATGCACTGAATGAAATCCTAGTGTTCTCTGTGTTCTTATATAGGGAACTGGCCCTTATATCACTTCCTGTTGCTAGATTTTTTAACATGTTGGAAAATAGGCTTAATAGCCTCAGTATAAGTGATAGGGTACAGTAATTTTGCCGTACTATATGTGCTTATACAGATTAGGTACAAAATAGGTTACAAAATTGAAAAGATAGAAGAAGCCCACTCAAGAGCTCATCAAAAAGAAAGAAGCGACTTGCTCCAAAGATTCGATAAACCAACAACCAAATATAATTGCAGACCGTTTGTCACCCAATTTAATTGCGAAAATCGCACAATCAAAAAAGTTCTGGACACCCACTGGAGTACATTACTACGCGATCCTGTATTGGGACAACACCTCCCCCCGAAACCACAAATAGTGTTTCGACGAGCAAAAAATCTTAAATCGATTTTAGCACCCAGCAAATTAAGATCGACCACCATCCCAACTGTTAAGAATACACATTTTCTGACCAAAAAAGCCGGGTCCAACCCGTGCAACAAATGCATCTGCTGTCAATATCTGGATAAAAAACAATTCACTCATACTTTAGATAATGGCAAAATCTACAAGATCAGAGAAGCAGTCACCTGCAATACCGATCATGTGGTGTATATGATCACTTGCAGCTGCAATCTCAACTACATTGGGAAGACCAAAAGACAAACCAAAATACGCATACAAGAGCACATCAGAAATATAAAAAACAAGGTGAAGATACACAGCGTACCAAGGCATTACGCAGATAAACATAATTCCACTGTAACCAAGGATAATTTCAAGTTCAACATCTTAGAACGAGTACTTGCCAACCCCAGGGGTGGTAATAGAGATAAAGACCTTATCAAAAAAGAAAGCTTCTGGATTTACACTATGAACTCATTATCCCCTAAAGGAATGAACGAAGGAGTAGACATTGTGGCTTTTCTCTAATCCCCCGATAATAACGTCTTTTTCCTTTTACATATTCTTATTTCCATAAATGAGGCTAGCGGGCTCGGGTTTATAAGTACTAAAGTGAGGATAATGTTCACTATTACAGCTATACTCCTTTTCGTTTTCCACCCATATCCCCTCACTTAAGGTTATCGGGTTCGTTTTTTGTTAATGCTGTGGCGAGGCTGAATATCCACTATTTCAATTGTAATTCTATCAATTTTTTTGTATATATGAAAAACAAAATGTATCCTGTATCTATTCGATTGTTACAAATGTGACATGCGAGCTAATATGTATCTGACACGAGAAAGACCAATGTATTGGAACATGAATGACTTGTAAATGTGGCAGTGAAGTTGCGCAGAGAGGGGGGCACATTCCGCATATATTATTGATAGTATCACTTGAAAGTTAAGCAGTATCACTTTTTTAGTCCTTATGGCTATTAACATGTAACTTAATATAGTTCTGATAAACCTTACGTAATAGTGTTAGGTAATTAAAAATAATTTTTCTCAATACACTACTAAGAGGGAAAAGGGGATTGAATCCTCTATTAAATTAAGGTGCACTCAGTCTAGGTAATCTGCACTAAATATATCTCACGTTAAAGGTAGTAATTAAATAATCATGGTTGTAATTTAATGTATTCTAGATAAATTCACAGTATGGTGATTGGCAATCAAATTAGTTTTCTTTTTCACCTCCAATAAACAACTAAGAGGGGAAAGGGGATTGAATCCTCTATTTAGGGCTCACTTAGTTTAGGTAATTTAAAATAAAAAAAAAAAAAAAAAAAAAATAAAAATAAAAAATTTTCACATAAAAGGTAGTAATTAAAAAAGGTTAAGGGATCCCTTTCTTTAACTAACTCTTAAATTCATCACACTGAGTTAAAGCCACCTAAAGTATATATTATCACATGTCAAAGCCACCAAAAGTAAATACCACATGGTTATAGCCCGTTAAATAGACAATTAAGCAATACCTAGGTACAGTGGTAATATTAAAGCAAATATTGTAAAGTCTGAAACGCATATCTGCGTTCCGTACACACAGAATTAAACCCGTTAATGCTTGGCGTGGTTTGGAACGCACAGTGCGTTCCACACACCCGGAAGCTTAACAGCGGAAGTCTACGATCACTGGGTGCGTTCCACATACCTGGAAGCCGGAGAACGGCACTGTAGCTCATAGCACAGGACGGGGTGATCTAGTCAAATTTTATCCACAGACAGGAAAGTAGCAGATCGGAAGCACATTTAAGTAATCTATTAGAGAATGCACGATAGGATTAATCACTTATTATTTTATTTCACGCTTTAATCAAAGACAGGAAATAGTATGGCCGCCAGTTGGAACGCATGACGCTGCAGCCATGCGTTCCATAACCTAAATTAGCATATAAATGGGATATTCAGCCCTAATAAATAAAATAAAGTACCTAATCTGTATAAGCACATATAGTACGGCAAAATTACTGTACCCTATCACTTATACTGAGGCTATTAAGCCTATTTTCCAACATGTTAAAAAATCTAGCAACAGGAAGTGATGTAAGGGCCAGTTCCCTATATAAGAACACAGAGAACACTAGGATTTCATTCAGTGCATGGAGTCCAGGAGTTCACATCCGGTTTCACCACCACTATGTAAGTAGTAAAGTCCTCCTTTTTGGGCAAAATCACTGCCATATAAATTGAAAACCTGTAAATTCTAAATGGGGATTATTTCATTTGTGTTTTTAGATAAAAACGCTATCTGGATTCAAGTTTATTGTATTTCTCCTGAGGCTACTAAACCCTCAGTATTTAATGAATACTTGATTAAGATGGGAAGTGGACACCTTTCTCAAATCTAAGTGCTCACAAAAACACTTAGTGGTATGTAATCTTTTTGGGCAAAATCACTGCCATATAAATTAAAAGCCTGTAAATTCTAAATGGGGATATTTCATTTGTATTCTTAGATAAAAACGCTATCTGGATTCAAGTTTATTATTTCTCCTGAGGTTACCAAACCCTCAGTATTTAATGAATACTTGACTAAGATGGGAAGTGGACACCTTTCTCAAATCTAAGTGCTCACAAAAACACTTAGTGGTATGTAATCTCCATTAGCCTTCTTTTTCCATATGGGAAATCCAAATATACTATAGTATAGATCTACCTTTTTTTGTCTTAGATCTCGTATGAAACAATTACCGGTATATAATACCACATGAAAATGCCTGCTATACACGAGTTGTATTAAAAAGGACTATTTCGGGTATGACCATCATAGTCTTTAATTGGTGATTGGTTATTCACGGATAAGCTCAGTGTCATATTGGTTTTTCTCTATTCTTTACCATAAATAAAAAATCCTTTCATACCATGGGTGTCTTTATAATGGAAGGCTCCTCCGCCATCCTCCTCTCCTTATCATGTTCTCCATTTTCATCATGTTCTACACCTCCTATTCTTTTCTCATTTTAAAATGCTTTTTAATAGTATATGTCTGTATATTTTAATTGTATGACACAGATCTGTTACAATTTACAGTGTGAAAATCTCTGTACTGTACTGCTGTCAAATGCCCCTGATGAAGTCAAGCTGTTGACGAAACGCGTTGGGCTTATATCATCACTTGGAAGACGCTTTTTAATAAAGAAAAAAAAAATTTATTGTTAATTACTGGTTATACATTATTGTTGTATTGAACACAGCATTTTAGACATTTGCACTGTGTCAAGGGCGCACTCTGAGAACCCCCTTTTCTTTTCAATCTCTATTCTGGGCCCTGTCTAACAGAGGGCTCCTCAGAGGTGCTGCCGTATTTCTGTGTAAGCGCGGTAGAGGTACTTTGCATATATATATATATATATCCAGTGGTCGAAGTGGAAATTTTGAAGTGGGGGTATGGAAAAGTAAAGAGTGAATATAGTGCGCACCTTCGGACACCCCCCTGTCCATCAACGTCCCCTGCCAGACTGCCCCGTTGTACAGGGGTATTACAAAAGCACAATATATGCTGCTGAGTGATCAGAGAGCATCCTGAGGGGGGAAAAAAACTTTTTTTTTTATCTTCAGATTAAAGTGGGGGTATGCCATACCCCCGTATACCGCCCCACTTCGACCACTGTATATATATATATATATATAGTTCTGTGCAAAGACCGCACTCACACTTAATTTGTTAGGTAACACGGGGTGCCTAGACAAGGAATGCATGCGATAAGCATGCATTCAATCATAGTCCAGGGGGTATCCACTTCCGTTAAGTTGTGGATTTGTCAGGCACTCGCCTATTAATAATTACAGAAAGAGAGGTATAATAAAATCCAAATAGTGGTTTATTTTCTTTTCAAGCAGGTATTAATTACTCCATTAGATGTAGGTTATGCCCCGACGTTTCGGTCCAACCTGGACCTTTTTCAAGGAGCTTAATCAGCAATGGTTAAATGTAATCACTGGAGCTGCTGCAGTCACCACTGAGGTTTTCTCCTTTACGCCGATGATTACATTTAACCATTGCTGATTAAGCTCCTTGAAAAAGGTCCAGGTTGGACCGAAACGTCGGGGCATAACCTACATCTAATGGAGTAATTAATACCTGCTTGAAAAGAAAATAAACCACTATTTGGATTTCATTATACCTCTCTTTCTGGAATTATTAATAGGCGAGTGCCTGACAAATCCACAACTTAACGGAAGTGGATACCCCCTGGAATATATATATATATATATATATATATATATATATATATATATATATATATATATATATATATATATATATATATATATATCCAATACTGCCGGCACTCCATGGGAGAATGAACAACTTGCTTGCGGTGCCAGTAAAATTAATGCATAACTCCAATCCCTTAGCAGGGAAGAACGGCACTCTCAAGACGTGTAACTGATATGCAACAAAGATTTTATCAGGGTGGGAGAACGTTTCGGGGTATGAGCCCCGTCCTCAGCTCCAAACCTACAGCAAACACATACATGACAGGGGACATGTAAGTATAAATGTATGTTTTGTACACTATGTGTTTGCTGATAAAATCTTTGTTGCATATCAGTTACACGTCTTGGGAGTGCCGGTCTTCCCTGCTAAGGGATTGGAGTTTATATATATATATATATATATATATATATATATATATATATATATATATATATATATATATATATATATATATATATATATGGGGGTGACGACAGGCACTTGGCACATCAATGGGTAGCTGAGGGGTGCCTTCCACAAAATTAATATAGCATTGGTGATCAAATGAATGAAGACCGGAGGCGGCACTCACAATAGGTCAAAAAAGTCAAACTGTATTCAAAACATGTGAACAAACATCACAGTGACAACAATGTCAGCAAACGTGTGTCGACCGTTTCGAGGCTTGCGCCCCTTCCTCAGGACAGCTGACTGTGCAAAAGAGCTTCAACAGCAAACAGTGGAGTGCAGAAAACAACAGACATAATAATCATCACAGTTTAAATAGGTAAGCACACTTACGTGATCACAGGAGCTCGCTGTGCAGCGGGGCTGGCTTCCGGCAGCGTTGTCACGTGACAACCGACGTCAGTCCGTTGTCCCGGCAACCCGCCGGCGTCTGCTCACACTGACAGACGGCTAGTGAATAGGGTCAATTTCAGAGTGCGTTTCCTGTAGTGGATACGAGGGCGCACAGTTTACTAAGTGGATAAAAGTGCATGATGCTAAAAAGTGACTATGTGCTTAACATACAAAAGAGCTTTAAAAACAGGAACATGGCTATCAAACAGGGATTGATTCAAATGTCAGATCACGTTAGTGTACTTATTCTGACATTCCAATAACAACGCATATCACAGTCTTTTGGTTAGCCATGATAATTGTATGTTTTAAAGAGACAACGATCATTAGAGTATTATTGTTACTACCAACAACTCTATTTATTACATGTTAATGCTGGATTATGTGCATACTTTGCACCATCTATTTAACGTAATGCCTGTCAGCGGGGTTTATCTACTTGAGAACTCACTATAAGACAAGTCGACCTCTGTGTCGTCAGTTATACAATAATCTGTATTTTTTCACGAAAATTAGTATACTAGTTTAGGGGACTTCTAATAGTAAGGGAAAGTGGCAGAAAGTTGTTTACAACGGGTTTATAAAAAGATATTTAAAGATGTCTTTTCATTTAGACCTTGTGGGGATCCTGAATTCAATACATGAATCCAATAGGTCTCTTTGAAGGAGTTTTTTGATCCTATTGCCACCACGGATCAGGGGCGGGACGTGCTCAATAATTTGATGCCTGAGGTCAGCTAAAGAATGTTGATGGGCCTTAAAGTGGCGTGCCACTGGCTGGTCTATGTCTTTGCCAGCAAGGCAATTTTTAATGGCCGACCTGTGGGCTGTGGCTCGCTCCCGGAAGGGTCGACTCGTTTGGCCGACATAGATGTAAGCACAAGGGCACCTGATTACATATACCACAAAAGCTGTGGTACATGTTACAACCTGATTAATTTGATGACGTTGACCAGTTTTTGGGTGTGTAAAGACTGGACCTATATCCATGTATCGGCATGCCGTGCAAGTTGGGCATCGGTAGCACCCAGAGGCCTTGACTTGGGTGTTACTGGGGGTGATTGGCAATAGGTTAGTTTTCACAACATAATCTCTTATATTGCGTCCCCTTTTAAAGCTCGGCATTAGGGTGGTCTGTGAAAAACATGGAAGGTCTCGGTCACTCGTCACCAGTGGCCATGTGGCCTTTAGAACCCGCGGTAAGGCCGCACTGGTAGTGGAAAAGGAGGTCACAAAAGGAATTTTTTTACTTGTATCTTTTTTGCTATTGTTGGTTAGCAATTGTGCTCTAGGGGTATCCAGTACCTCCTGTTTTTGTTTACTGAGCAATCTATAATCGTACCCCCTTTCCAAAAAAATTTTTATCACAGTATTAAGGGCTTCATCTAATAGGTCATGGTCGCTGGTGATGCGCGCAATGCGCAGCATCTGGGACCGAGGTAAACCCTTCTTCAAACTCGGCGCATGGTGGCTGCCGTGATGAAGTAGGGTGTTTCGGTCAGTGCTTTTGGTATACACTGTAGTTTGAATGATGCCATCATTGAGATGGATCAACACGTCAAGGTAGTTGATCACTAAGGGGTGGCATTGCATGGTCAGTTTAATCGGGTTGTCAAGAGCATTGATGTTATGGACAAGGGCTTTCAAAGCCTCCTCACTGTTACCCCATAATAGTAGCAGGTCGTCGATGTATCGACAATAAAATAAAATGTTATTGGAGACATTCATATCTGTAAAGAAAAAGTTGGTTTCTTGGGAAAACATGAATATATTTGCTAGCGACGGGGCCACATTGGACCCCATCGCACATCCGGTTAACTGTAAATAAAAACAGCCGTTGTGCAAAAAATAATTTTTAGTTAGGATGAACTCCAATAACTCCAAAAATAAAGAAATGTCGAGCCCATCGAATGCATTGGAAACAAGAAATGCTCTCATGGTGGAAAGACCTGCAGCGTGGGGGATAATGGTGTATAAATTGGATACATCCATTGTACATAGTAGGGTGTGAGCTGGTATATCTTGCAGTTGTTGTAGTTTGATGAGGAGTTGGGTGGTGTCCTTGAGGAAATGGGGCTGTGACATGACAAGTGGTTGAATGAGGGTGTCCAGAAATTGGGAAATGGGCTGACAGAGGGACTGGCGGGCGGAGATGATGGGACGGACCGGAGGGTTATTGCTGTTCTTGTGGATTTTGGGAATGGAATATATCACTGGGGTGATGGGAAAGTCGGAGGATAACGTCTTGTGGGTCTTCTTACTTATGTGGCCATCTTCCAGGGCGTGCTTGAGAATGACATCAAGTTGTTTTTTGAAACTTGGTGTAGGATCACCCGGTAGCTTCCTGTAGGTGGTGGCATCAGCCAGATGGGCATCGAGATTTTGTATGTATGTAATACGATCTTGGATGACGATGCCACCACCTTTGTCCGCCGGTCGAAAAATTATATCATCCCTCTTGGATAAGGCTTGTAAGGCCTGATTTTCTCCTTTTGAGACGTTGTAATGGCGGCGTGGCTGGACTTTGTCCAATTGTGAAATGGACGAGTCAAGTAGCCGTGATAGTGTTCGAAGAGACGGGTTTTGTGATGGTGGATCAAAGGTGGATTTACTGTGTTGACGTAAAAAATATTGATGCTTATCTGGTATGGGGATCATCGTTTGGTGTTGATAAAATTCTTTTATACGAAGGTTTCTGTTAAACCTATGTAGGTCGACTTTCCAATCGAAGTCCCTATGTCGACTGGTGGGGACAACGGATAGGCCCCTCGAAAGGACATTATGTTCCAAGTCAGACAAGGGGGTGGAGGACAAGTTAAAGATCAAATCTTCGGTTTGTTGATTGGCGGTTTTGTGGAGCCTTTCCGTTTGGCCTCCGCGGCGGGTGGGTCTGGCACGGAACCCCCCGTACGGGCCCGAGTGGCACGGCCTAAAGGGACACGTGCGGAAGAGGTGGATGGCTCATCCGAATCAACAAACACGAAGTCGCTGTCACTGTTAGAACCAGTATGGTCGCGTCTGGATTTCCACTGCGAGCGAGAGCGGCCTTTGTACCTCTGATTGGTGGATTGGGTCCCGCTAAGCCAGCGGTATACCCGCGATTCTTCATAGTCGCCTTGTACAGTGGCTAGTTTCTTCTTTTTGAAGCGCTCCAAATCAGCTCTGTAGGTGGCTAATTGATTCTCCAGTTTGGACCACAGTGCCGTGTGTTTCTTTTCTTCCAACGTACTCTTGTGCAGGGTTTTAAACGTAGCTATTTTGGATCTGGTGGATTGTAATGTTTTGCCAGCTTCCTCAATAACGAGGATCATGAGATCCATACTACATTTGTTTAGTACCGAGATCCACTTATAGCAAAAATCTGCACTATTCCGCCCTATTGTCGGCGTGTTGGAGATGCGAAACCCACGGGGTATCTGAGCCTGCCGGTAATATTGTGACAGGGAAATGCCGTGTAAAAGGCAATCAATCTCCTTCTTTTGGAAAGGGGGTACGATTATAGATTGCTCAGTAAACAAAAACAGGAGGTACTGGATACCCCTAAAGCACAATTGCTAACCACCAATAGCAAAAAAGATACAAGTAAAAAAATTCCTTTTGTGACCTCCTTTTCCACTACCAGTGCGGCCTTACCGCGGGTTCTAAAGGTCACATGGCCACTGGTGACGAGTGACCGAGACCTTCCATGTTTTTCACAGACCACCCTAATGCCGAGCTTTAAAAGGGGACGCAATATAAGAGATTATGTTGTGAAAACAAACCTATTGCCAATCACCCCCAGTAACACCCAAGTCAAGGCCTCTGGGTGCTACCGATGCCCAACTTGCACGGCATGCCGATACATGGATATAGGTCCAGTCTTTACACACTGGTCAACGTCATCAAATTAATCAGGTTGTAACATGTACCACAGCTTTTGTGGTATATGTAATCAGGTGCCCTTGTGCTTACATCTATGTCGGCCAAACAAGTCGACCCTTCTGGTAGCGAGCCACAGCCCACAGGTCGGCCATTAAAAATTGCCTTGCTAGCAAAGACATAGACCAGCCAGTGGCACGCCACTTTAAGGCCCATCAACATTCTTTAGCTGACCTCAGGCATCAAATTATTGAGCACGTCCCGCCCCTGATCCGTGGTGGCGATAGGATCAAAAAACTCCTTCAAAGAGAGACCTATTGGATTCATGTATTGAATTCAGGATCCCCACAAGGTCTAAATGAAAAGACATCTTTAAATATCTTTTTATAAACCCGTTGTAAACAACTTTCTGCCACTTTCCCTTACTATTAGAAGTCCCCTTAACTAGTATACTAATTTTCGTGAAAAAATACAGATTATTGTATAACTGACGACACAGAGGTCGACTTGTCTTATAGTGAGTTCTCAAGTAGATAAACCCCGCTGACAGGCATTACGTTAAATAGATGGTGCAAAGTATGCACATAATCCAGCATTAACATGTAATAAATAGAGTTGTTGGTAGTAACAATAATACTCTAATGATTGTTGTCTCTTTAAAACATACAATTATCATGGCTAACCAATAAGACTGTGATATGCGTTGTTATTGGAATGTCAGAATAAGTACACTAACGTGATCTGACATTTGAATCAATCCCTGTTTGATAGCCATGTTCCTGTTTTTAAAGCCCTTTTGTATGTTAAGCACATAGTCACTTTTT
Organism: Crinia signifera; assembly: GCF_055691185.1. Lineage (NCBI taxonomy): Eukaryota > Metazoa > Chordata > Amphibia > Anura > Myobatrachidae > Crinia > Crinia signifera. Next base: position 291,016,238 of record NC_139220.1, on the reverse strand, counting down.
AGCATCATGCACTTTTATCCACTTAGTAAACTGTGCGCCCTCGTATCCACTACAGGAAACGCACTCTGAAATTGACCATATTCACTAGCCGTCTGTCAGTGTGAGCAGACGCCGGCGGGTTGCCGGGACAACGGACTGACGTCGGTTGTCACGTGACAACGCTGCCGGAAGCCAGCCCCGCTGCACAGCGAGCTCCTGTGATCACGTAAGTGTGCTTACCTATTTAAACTGTGATCATTATTATGTCTGTTGTTTTCTGCACTCCACTGTTTGCTGTTGAAGCTCTTTTGCACAGTCAGCTGTCCTGAGGAAGGGGCGCAAGCCTCGAAACGGTCGACACACGTTTGCTGACATTGTTGTCACTGTGATGTTTGTTCACATGTTTTGAATACAGTTTGACTTTTTTGACCTATTGTGAGTGCCGCCTCCGGTCTTCATTCATTAGATCACCAATGATATATATATATATATACGATTGTGATGGTCCCGGCACTCCGTTCACTCAGATGTAATTTTTGTTCACGGTGCCTTCCCCAGACCAAACGTCTCCACATTGGTCTGGGGAAGGCACCGTGAACAAAAATTACATCTGAGTGAACGGAGTGACGGGACCATCACAATCGTACATATGGACTGGGGACTACAAAGCTCCTAATCTTATCCAAGGCACCTCAACATACCCTTAAGAACATCGATATCATTTTAAATTCTACTACACGGGTGTTTGCACCATTTTTTCTACACGGAACACCATGGAAACAGTACCTGAGGATGTAGCGGGTTACCGCAATACCACACTTCCACCGGGGGAACTCCTATCCCTCTCAGATGTGGATGCAACACGGATTCTATTTAAGGACAAGTTATCTACAACAGAACCACAGGAAACTAATGAGGCTAAATATCTGCAGCTATTAAGAATGAAAAACAAAGACACTGACTTCTATCTACACGGGGTTTGTTTGTCAGACTATTTTCGGGAACGCAAAATCCCAAGAGGATTTCGGATAAGAAACAAACCGACAATAGGACGCAACAATCCCGATTTTTGTAGGAGGTGGGCAGCAGTGCTCAATAAAGCTTCTTTTGACTTAATACTATTAGTCATAGAAGAAGCAACTAGAGAAATGAATCTGATTAAAGACAAAATACAAATATATGAAAGCACAAACCTACCCATACTCCAAGCTGACAACTCCTGTGACTGGATGGATAAACTGGCTAAGGAGGTGGAAAAATACAAAAATGATCTTATAACATTTAAAAAGAAAAAAATTTGCAGCGGTGAGCAGGGACTATGAAGAAAATAGGGTATACTATTGGACCAGCTTCCAGGCGGGGAGAGGAGGACCCAATAGGAGAAATACCAGACGCCCATACAAAAACAGATTCGAAACAGACACTTCAAGTGCCAACAGTGAATCCGAAGATATAACAAGGGAACAAACATCTACTACACAAGTCCACCCTTTAGGGGCTCGCACCAAAGGACCGAGAGGAGGCATAAATCCACAAAGACAAGACGTGGCAAGTAATGTGAGAGAATACAGAGACAGGAAGGCAAAAAAAGCCAAATAGTACATAACATCTCTACAAGACTACTCACAACAACAGAACTGTCCGTATTAAATAAAGGATTAAATTTTGTGCCTACCAATAAACCAAATGAACTCCGAAACAGAGTGGACTTAACAAGATTAAATCGCCAATTGAGACTCAAAGAGTACTTTGATAAAATAGAGACTCCTCAAATCAAGGAAAACACATGCCCGATAAAATCTAAATCCAAATTTGATCCGACATCAGTAAATCCGGCTATAAAAACCTTTACAAGAACAATTAAAGGTGAAATTATGAGTAAAAAGAAATATGAAGGTACCTTCAATATGACCAAAATTGAAAGGGATGCCCTAAAAAACCTTTCCAGTTATACAGACATAATAGTCCGCCCGGCGGACAAAGGGGGAGCCCTAGTAGTACAAGATGTACTACAGTATAAACAAGAAGCTTATCGCCAGCTTAATGACACACAGGTCTACCAGAGATTACAACAAAACCCAACCCAAACATACTTTAAAGAACTTGAAAAAATTCTGGACACAGCAGTGAATAACAACCATATCAAAGAAGACACAAAGAAAGCACTCCTTACTACCAACTCAAAAATACCAGTCTTTTATACAGTCCCTAAATTACATAAGGACAAAGATAACCCCCCAGGACGCCCAATAGTGTCCGCCAGGGAGTCCCTGTACTACAACGTAGCGAGATACTTAGACTACTACTTACAACCGGTGGTCCAAAAACAGAAAACTTACTTAAAAGACACTAATATGTTCTTACAAAAAATTAAGGAGCTGGGAACATTAACTGACCAGAGCTGGCTGTGCACAGCTGACGTAGTCAGTTTATACACAAGCATACCGCACACAAGAGGTATACAAGCGGTAAGAGAACTGCTCACTGATAATCCAGAATACCAGGGTCCGGATATAGACTTTTTTCTACAACTATTAAGATTAGTACTGGAAAGAAACTTATTTTTGTTTAATAAAGAGCTGTTCCTCCAAGTACAGGGATGTGCGATGGGAGCATGTGTCGCTCCGTCGTACGCAAACTCCTTCATGTTTCAAGTAGAAGAAAAACTCTTTTTCAATAATCCCCAATACTCATCAAAAATAAATATGTACACCAGATTTATAGATGATGTCTTTATCATATGGCAAGGTACCAAGAATGAATTTGAGAATTTCATGCAACTTGCAAACACACTGGACGATCATATCAAATTTACATACAACATACATGAACAAGAAATAAACTACTTAGATGTCAAACTCCTTGTCAACAATCGAAAAATTTCTACTACGATTTTTTCCAAACCTACAGACAGCAATAATTTGCTATTAGCCTCTAGCCATCACCCAGAACCACTTCTAAAAGGATTGCCATACTCCCAATTCCTGAGAGTCCAGCGCATTTGCAGTGATCCACAAACTAAACAAGAAGAAATGGATAAAATGGCAGATAAATTCTTACAAAGAGGCTATCAGAACAAAGTGATCCAACAAGCTAAAAATAAAGCCTTAAACTACAAAGAACCTACACCAGAAATTGGGGACAGTGATAAAACAAACGCCTGGGTAAATAATTATACAACGGAATCTAAAAAAATCACCAAATTGGCAAAACAAATCTGGCCAATTATCCAGAGAGATCCGGACCTAAAAGGTTTCAGACACAGAAAACTCCTGCCATGCTATACTAGAGGAAAGAGCATTAGAGATCATATAGTCAAAACGGATATTTCAGACTTTGATAGAATTGAAGAAAACATCGGATTATACTTGCCGATAATTCCTTTTCTTCCTAGAGACCATGGCAGCCATCACATTGGGATATCGTCCCATTCCTTGAGTTAGACAGGTTACTTTTTTCCCAGGCTCCTCCCTCTTGGGTATATATCCCTGCTCCTCCCCTCTCCTGGTGTCTTTTCGAGTGTCTCCTTCCTCTCTGGGAAAAAAGAACATAAGGGAGGGCAAATAATGGCTGCCATGGTCTCTAGGAAGAAAAGGAATTATCGGCAAGTATAATCCGATGTTTTCTTCTACGATCCCATGGCAGCCATCACATTGGGAATACCAAAGCTAGATACACGGGAGGGCCCAGTCAAGTTATAATTCTTTTAATTATCCATCACACCATGTAATACTTGATCCCCAAATTGAGGGACAGACACATTTACTTCATAATGTCTAGAAAACGTATGAACTGAGGACCAAGTAGCAGCGTCACACAAGTCCTTTATCGACGCCTTCGCCTTCAAAGCCCACGAAGTCGACGTAGCCCTTGTGGAGTGTGCCGTGACAATTGCTGGAACTTCTCTTCCCTCCAATTTGTACACGAATACAATGACTTCCCTGATCCATCTTGAGATGGTTTGCTTCGTAGGAGTCAATCCCTTCCTTGACCCCTCAGGGATTATAAATAAACTCTTTGCCTTCCTGATCTCCTCTGTTCTCTTGAGATAAGTAGTAATACTCCTTACTACATCCAAATTGTGCAAGACCATCTCTTCCTCATTCTTGGGTTCTGGATAAAACGTTGGCAGAGAAATTTCTTGGTTCAAATGAAATTCAGAAATGACTTTGGGGAGAAAATGAGGATTGGTTCTAAGAACAATTTTATCAGGAAGAATCTTCAGATATGGCTCTTCTGCCCATAGCGCTTGGAGTTCACTGACTCTTCTCGCTGAGGTGATGGCGACCAAAAATACGGTTTTCCAATTTAAGTGCTTTAATGAGATCTCTGCTAACGGTTCAAAAGGTGGATTCATCAGAGCTTTTAATACTAGATTTAGGTCCCAAGAAGCAACCAGAGATCTAATTGGAGGTCTCATCCTCTTGATCGCATTCCCGAACCTAATAATCAGTTGTTCCTCCGCCAGTCTTCTCTCTAATAAGACACTTAAGGCCGAAATCTGAACCTTCAATGTTGAATTAGCCAGACCATCTGCGAACCCCTTGTAAAGGAACTGTAAGACATCAGCAGTTGTAACTTCTTGTATTGCCTCCATTGACCCTCTCCAGTTGAGAAACGCTCGCCAGACCCTATAATAAGCCACAGACGAAATCTTCTTTCTTGCTTGAAGCAACAGAGAAATCACTTGGTCCGAAAGACCCTTCTGCCTCAGATGGCCCCGCTCAATCTCCACGCCGTCAAAGCTAACCCTGCGGGATCTGGATGTAACAGCTGCCCCTGCATCAGAAGTTCTGGAACCACCGGCAATGTCCAAGGTTCTTGAACTGCCATTCTCAGCACTGTTGTAAACCATGCCCTCCGGGGCCAAAAGGGAAGAATGACTATCACCTCTGTCCCATCGTCCATTATCTTCCTTAGAACTTTGGGAATTAGTGGAAACGGGGGAAACACGTACCCCAAACTGCACGTCCACTGGACGGAGAAAGCATCTATCGCTGCTGTCTGGGGAAGAGAGTATCTGGAGAAGAATCTGTTCACCTTCTTGTTTAAGTGTGTCGCCATTAGATCTACTTCCGGCACCCCAAATCGGCTGCTCACTTCTCTGAAGACTCTTCCGTTCAGCTCCCATTCCCCTGGGTGCACCTTGTTTCTGCTGAGGAAATCTGCCAGAATGTTCTGCTCCCCTGGGACATGAATGGCTGTTAACGACTTCACGTTCTTTTCCGCCCAAGATAGTATCCTTGAGAGTACTGTCATGAGCGACTTGCTCCTGGTTCCCCCCTGGTGATTTATGTAGGCAACCACCGAGGTATTGTCGGACAAGATTCTTAAATGTGTTCCCATGATCGTCTGGGAAAAGTTTCTCATCGCTCTCCATACGGCCTCTGCTTCTCGCCAGTTTGACGAGTTTGCACTCTCTTTCGCCTTCCACGTGCCTTGAATTGTCTCTCCTTCGCAATGAGCTCCCCAACCTAGCTGACTCGCGTCGGTTGTGATTAACCGGAATCTTGGTGACTGTAGTGATGTCGCCTTGTCTTCCAAAGCTTCTTTGGCCCACCAATGTAGAGACCTTCTTGCTTCTGCAGACAGATTTATCCTCCTTGTTACGGAGACCCTTTTCTTTAGAAGCGGTAGGATTGCCCACTGCAACTCCCTCATTCTCCATTGAGCCCATGGAATGACTCCTATCGTGGAAGACATCATCCCTAGTAGACTTGAGCATTCCTTTAAGGATGTCACTCTTGTCTTTGCAATTGAGTCTGACAGTCCCCTGACCTTTATGCACCTCTCTTCTGATAGTGAAATTTCGAACCTTTTTGAGTCTATTATTACCCCCAAAAACTTGATTCTCTGCGTGGGTGTCAACTGGCTCTTCTGATGATTCACTAGCCACCCGTGCCTCTGTAAACAGTCGATGACGATCTGGACGTGGTAAGTGAGCATCTGTTCGGATGGAGCTGCTATGAGTACGTCGTCTAAATACGGCCAAATGAGAATCCCTCTTTTTCTTAATAATGCCACCAGAGTTACTAACACTTTTGTGAAGACCCTCGGAGAGGCCGCAAGGCCGAAGGGCAGACACGTAAATTGGTAATGCTTCCCTTTTATGCAAAACCTGAGGTACTTCCGATGCAGCTGATGTATTGGAACATGATAGTAGGCATCTTTTAGGTCCAGGGACACCATGAAGTCCCCTCTTCTTATTCCTGCCGTAATGGTTCTCATGGTCTCCATCCGAAACTTCCTCACTTTTAAGAATCGGTTCAGTCTTCTCAGATCTATAATAGTTCTGAACCCCCCCGTATTCTTCTCCACGAGGAACAGATTGGAGTACATCCCTTTCCCCCACTGGTTCTTTGGCACCGTCTCCACTGCCTCTATGGACAGTAAATTGGTTAGAATCTTTTCTAACTCTCTTGACTCTAAGGCCGACCTGGGTTGTCTTGACCTCTGGAAGAAATCTGCGGTGGGAGTCTGGTTGAATTCCAAAGAATAACCCTCTCGAATTATCCTCTGTACCCATCTGTCCTGAATTGAAATGTCCCATACCTGTGGAAACTGGGCCAGACGGGCTCCCACCGGGGGAAGTAGCTGGTTGTCATTGTCTTCCACCTCTCCTATAACTCTGCCGAAAGGACTGTCTGGAACTGGAAAAGGAGCCTCTCTGACTGTACGGCCTGCCCGGCCTGTATGCTTTGGCATCTCTAAAGGTTTGCTTGTAGGTGCTTGGATACGGGAACTTATTTCTTTTATCCTGGGGAAGCTTTAGGGACTTGCCCCCCGTGAGCCTGTGAATCAGGGCATCTAACTTGGTGCCAAAGAGAAATGATCCTTCAAACGGTAGTGAAACCAGACGGTTTTTTGAATGAGAATCAGCTGACCAGGAACGCAGCCATAGAGCCCTCCTTGCAGCTACCCCTGCTGCCATAGATCTGGCCGCAAAGGATGTCACATCTAAAGACATTTCACAAAGAAATTCAACAGCCCTTTGAATCACCTCTAGATTCTTCATAATGTACTGTCTAGAGATCTTTTCCTCTAAGTCCGTATGAAGTGTAGTACACCACATTCTCACCGCCCTTGTGACTGAGGCCATCGCTACTCCAGACTTCAGGGATACCGCTGTAGAAAGGTGCAATTTCTTTAATGAACCTTCCATTCTCCGATCCATTGGATCCCGGAATGAGGCTCCATCTTCCAATGGTAATGTAGTGCGTGAAGTTACCTCTGCCACTGCGGCATCTATCTTGGGTATACCACACCACTTAAGACATTCCTCATCCTTTATAGGATACATTTTATCAATACGGAATAACTTCCCTTGCTTCTTCTCCAAATTTGACCATTCCTTCACAATAGTCTCCTTCATAACACGATGAACCGGGAAGGAACGACCCTTCTTGGATCTGTCCTCAAATAATAAATCGGCCCCTTCTATGGGAGTGACAGTCTCTTTATAATTCATTGACTTATAAATATGTTTCAGCACATATTCTACTGTCTCAAAATTGAATACTCTAGTATCCTCTTTAATCTCCCCTGGCTCATCAGAACCATCTTTAAATTCCTCCTCTTCAGAGGTATCATTTCCTTCATACTCCAATTCTGCCTGGTCTCTTGTTCTCTTAGACCCCTGGGGTTCCTCCTCTTTGGCCACAAAGGACTTTTTCATCCAATCCATTAATTTTTCCAGCATTATAGACTGATTATCAGGGACTTCCGGCTGTGGTTCACAGCTGTCACATATAGTCTTGTCAAGTGCAGCATCAATCACTTTATCACAAGCCATGCAGTGTATTTCTGTATGCTTCTTCTTAGCCACTTTCTTCTTAGGTTCAGAAGGCACACTATAACAACAAAAAACCCCTATTACTAATCTGAAATAAAATTTCTAAAACTCCCTATCACAAAAACGCATAAGGCTCACCTCACAGGGGCACTGTTTCCTCTACTGGGGGAAGGCAGATCCATCTCACAACACCACTATCTGCAGCAACATAAAAAACCCATAAGGTATGTATACACATGCTGCGTTTACCGATGCTGATAGCAGAAATAACCCATTGTCCTACCTTACAGCCGCTTGTCAGAACTCCACTGCTGCTGCTTTGCCTCACAGCAGATACTGACATGTTGCCTTTTTATTCAAGCAGAGCGCGCTGGAAGCGTGCAGACGCCGGCCGGCGTACCGGAAGTGCGCGATCGTGCAAAGGATCCTGGGTCCTGTAGTTTCTGCGCGTACTGCCGAAACCGGAAGTACGCTACAGGAAGACGCGACGCAAGGGATTCTGGCTCCTGTAGTCCAATCCCGGCGTCCGCGCTAGCAGCCTCATGCTGGAGTTTATAGTATCCTTGCCGGAGAGTGTACACGCTGCAAGCGCTGGTGCTGGTGATATGAAGGAGAGAGGAGCTACAGACGCCCGCTACTGTGCTCCTGATGGCATGGACAGGCACCCTAATAAGGGTCACGCTCCCAAGCTGCAACCCCCTGAGTGAACCCTGTATCTAAAAGGTGAGCCAGAAATAAAAGTAACCTTCCTGCCCTAACTAACAAGGAGACAGGAAAAAAAGACACCAGGAGAGGGGAGGAGCAGGGATATATACCCAAGAGGGAGGAGCCTGGGAAAAAAGTAACCTGTCTAACTCAAGGAATGGGACGATATCCCAATGTGATGGCTGCCATGGGATCGTAGAAGAAACACACTTTTTAAGAAGAAAAATGGGAAATTACAAATGCACAGGCTGTGCCACATGTACATACCTTATAACTACGGACTATGTCAGACATCCACATGATGGCCATAAAATTCCAATAAAACACAGATTGAGCTGCCACAGCACACACGTTATTTATTGCATTATTTGTCCATGCAGCAAGTATTATATCGGGAAAACGATGTGTAGCTTCAAAACCAGAATGGCACAGCATCGCAGCTCCATTAAAACGGCATTAGAAAAGAAAAGTGCCGACCAACCAGTTGCAAAACATTTTCTCAAATATAATCATAACCTGTCTAGTTTGAAATATTTAATGTTGGACCAAGTGACTCTAAGCAGACGAGGAGGTGATAGAAATCTGGCTCTGTTACGAAGGGAGTCATTCTGGATACAAAAACTGAACACTGTAGCACCGGCAGGGCTCAATGAACAGCTGCCATTAACGTGCTTCTTGTAAATTTAGTGGACGGCTTGTCAGAAAAATCTTTAACTGGACTAAGTAAACACTAAAACTCAGTGAACTTTGATTATAGATATATGGACATTATTATTGCAGCTATTGTGTCTTACTAATACCGCGTATTTATGCCTATTGAGAATTCCGTGCACAATGACATAGTAACGGGAATTGTGTACATGTTACCATGGTAACCACATTGGAGCCAGAGCCGAATCCCCCTTGCACCCGATACCGGAAACCAGAGGGAGGAGGCGAGGCTGATTCGAGCACGAGATTGGGGTGAGCTAAGCTTATATATTTGGTGATTGTATGTATTTCATGTATATCTGACGAAGGTTAAGTAAACCGAAAACGTTCATTATATCTGAGTGGTCTCAGTTATTTGATGAGAACGAGTGCCGCCTGTTGAAGTGTTATATATATATATATATATATATATAATTTTTTTTTTTTTTTATCTATTTTTTTTTACACTGCAGCCTACATGGATCTGACTGATCCATGCAGGCTCCCAATACAAATTTGTATTTACCTGCTGTATATATGAATTCACATGACATCGGAAAAATGAGAAAAAAAAAATCAAGCCACCTTTGTAAATTAGCCTCCGGAACACAAATTTGTTAGTGCCATACGCCACCGATGTCAGTCGTATGCATTCATATTTAGAATTTCTCCCAATGTGTTTTAGTGATCTCCTCCTTATATCCTCCTATGTGAAATCTTAAGATTTCCAAAGAAAGAAAAACCTGTACAGTAAACCACTATTACTAATATTAATATCTGTCACACAATTGTCTTTGTTTTCCCCTTCTTCAGCTGTATGGGATGTATGCATTGTACCATTATTTCCAATTTATTTGAAAGGAAATGGCTCCATCTAGTGGTTACACCAGTTTATTGTTTTTTCCTTGAAAAAAAAAAAAAAATGGCTCCAAAACCTTTAATTTGCAACAAGATCTCGGGTGACATTCTATGGTTTGAGATAAATGCGCATGTTTTTTTTTTCGCACCACATCGCCGCTATTTGCCCTTTTTAAAATCACATTTTTTGGTAATAATTTGTATATTTAATGTGATGCGCTTTGGTGGCTGAAAAGTGCGAAGTGGTGCGATTTGCGGCGAAGTGGTGCGATTTTAAGTAACAAAAAAGTGTGATTTCATCCGCCGGTCATGTGCGAGTTTTGGACCAACCGGAGTGCGATTTACAAAACTGTCTCCGCATGACTAAGAACCCCCCAACCTATTGGCCCACCTCTGTCCCCTCCATTATGCATCACACCCCCTATATAAAGGGGCACTGGTGCCATTTCACTCTTTGATAGGAAGTAAGGAGCATGGAGAGGAGCAGTGGCAGTGTGAGTAGAGGAAGAGGTGTTGGTGGCAGAGTGAGGAGTGGCAGAGGGAGCAGTGGCAGAGTGAGGAGTGGCAGAGGAAGCAGTGGCAGAGGAAGCAGTGGCAGAGGGAGAAGTGGCAGCAGCCAGCCAAGTGGGAGAGCCAGCAGTGTGGCAGGCAGCATGGCCACAGCAAGGCCAGCCCCAGACCAGGCCCTGGCCATCCAGCACCAGCAGGAGGAGGTGGAGGATCCGCTGGCATCCCCATCCTATAGCCAAGACCTTGACCATACCCCACAGCAGCTACAGGAGGGCCACATGTCAGAGGTGGAGGAAGATGGAGGTGTGGAGGAGGAAGACACTGGCATGGAGGAGGAGGGGTACATGGCTGGAGTAGAAAATGAGGAGGAGGAGGAGGAGGTAGAAGCTGGCCGCACAAAAAGTGGCCGAAAGGTCAGATTCTCCTACAAGGAAAATGCTGCACTTGTCCGGGCTATCATGCCTGTGTTTGACCGTTTACTTGGCAAAACTCACCATAAGACCACTGCACAGCGCAAAAGGGCTATGTGGAAGGACATCACCAAGGCGGTGAATGCTGTAAGTCAGCACAAGCGCCTGGTCAGAAATGTCAAGAAGAGATTCAATGACATCAAAAGGCAGCTGAAAAGTGGCCATGGAGTTGGAGGAGGCCACCAAGACTGGCGGTGGAAGCCCCACCACTGTGTGCTACACATCCTATGAGGTGAAGTTGAAGCGCATCATACCCCCTGAGGTCCTGCCTGGCATGCACGTGGCGGATACCGATAGGCCGCAAACGCCATCCAGAGCTGGTAAGTGTGACCACATGCAATCTTAAATATACATGCCAATGTTTTCTAACTGTAATGTTCACTTAAATTGTTATGCTAAGTAAAGTGCTGCTGTGGAACTACATAGCCCAGCAAGGTCATGCACAAGAAATTGCCTGTTCCTACTTTAAAATTGCTCATAATACTGGGCCTTGTAGTTCCACAACTGCTCATATTGATCAAAACTGTAACATTCTTTCTAGCAGCCTAACATGTATGTGGCCAAAAACACAGAGGTGTACTTGTGGTTTAGCTGCCATGCCTACATACCACAGATTATCCAACAGTTGTCATGTGTACAATAGTTTAATAATACTCTAACAAAATAATCTGGTGAAAATAAAAAAATAAAAAAATGTGGGGAATAAATAATGTAGTCCTTATCCAAATTAAGTATTGTCCATTAATGTCATTCCAATGCATGTTTGCCGAAAATGGTTATCCATTGCAAGGTACATAATGGCTGCCCATCTTTCCTTTCACAGATTGTCCATCCCGAAGTGCTCACGCATCCAAGAAAAGAAGGCCCGTTGCTGCTGAATCTGTGGAAGCAGGTAAATGAACAAAAAACACGCCATTACACATACAGTACACACACCCATGTCACATCAACAATATCTCACACTACATTCATCTCCTGCTGCTACATTGCAACGGAAATGAATGTAATCTGAGCTAGGCATGTGACTTATTATTAATGTCAATGTTACATGCTGTATGGGGGTACATGTGTAAGTACATAAGACCCCTAGGTATGTGCGTCCAGCATCTCCAGCCCTTTCTAAAACAGTACTGAAGAGAGTCTGGCCTATATATGCATCAGTACTTACCTCTTCATCTGTATCCACAGGTACTATACAACTAGGGACAGATCAAACAGATTCTTCACTGATGGTGTTAGACGAAATGGACATCATTCTTGAACTGGTGGAGACTTTTGCGGCAGAGGAGGAAATACAGACCTCATCACAGAGTGATCTTCCCCCAAGTGGGGTGTCTCTCAACCCACCCCCACCCACAAACACACCCCATACAGCAGGTTCTGCTTCCCAAGTAGCTAACTCCTTGGTCAATTTCAAGGACAAACAAATCGAATTTATGGCCTCCCAAAGCCTGCAAATAGGTAACATCCAGGGGAACATGCATGACACGTTTCTTCAATTACGAAAAATTGCACGTAGTGTACGGGTAGGTGTAGGCACTCATGTGCTTATTGCTAATAGCATTGACACTGGCGTAATTTTCGCAAGGCAGCCCCGCCACTGCTTGGGGGAGCGGGGGCTGCGTGGGCGCCGGGCCGCAGGCTCCTGCCCGGCGCTCTGAGCTGCCTGCTGTGCGAAGTGCGGTGCAGCGCTGCTGTCGCGCCGACACAGCACGGGCGCCGCCATGACAGTCTGACAGAATCACAGTCAGACTGTCACGTGACGCGGCTGTCCAATGGGGAGGGTAGGCAGACGGGCTGCGTTGAAATGAGAGGGCGGGGGGCGTGGCCTGGCACGGAGAGTGACAGGCAATGACTGCTGGGTACCCCCTGCCTCAGCTTTTCTATGCGTGTGACGTGATGACGTCACACGCTGGAGAGGCCACGCTGGAGAGGAGCCGGGAAGCTGAGCAGAGGCAGTGAGGCACGCAGCACGCTTCCAAGTCTCACTCTTAGCTTATAACAAGCGGATTTGTGCTTGTTATCTTCGTGTCGGTGCTCCTGTAACCTGCTGCTGCTGCCGCCCTGATTCTGGCCCCAAACACTCACCACACTGCTAGCTCCCTGCACCTCCAAGGAATGGGCAAGCCAGGTGAGTGTTGTATAGTGGGGGAGTGAGGGGGCTGTGTTTTATCTACTGTAATGTTGTACTTTCATTACTGTGGTGCTGTGTGTGTACTGGGGGAGTGGGGTCTGTAATATGATGTGAATCTGTACTTTAGTGTGTGTGGGGGCTGTTTATCATGTGGAATGGGCTGTGTATAATGTAATATGGGGGGGGGGCTGTGTATAATGTAATATAGGGTGGGCTGTGTATAATGTAATATGGGGTGGGCTGTGTATAATGTAATATAGGGTGGGCTGTGTATAATGCAATATGGGGTGGGCTGTGTATAATGTAATATGGGGTGGGCTGTGTATAATGTAATATGGGGTGGGCTGTGTATAATGTAATATGGGGTGGGCTGTGTATAATGTAATATAGGGGGGCTGTGTATAATGTAATACGGGGTGGCCTGTGTATTATGTAATACGGGGTGGGCTGTGTATTATGTAATACGGGGTGGCCTGTGTATAATGTAATACGGGGTGGCCTGTGTATAATGTAATACGGGGTGGCCTGTGTATAATGTAATACGGGGTGGGCTGTGTATAATGTAATACGGGGTGGGCTGTGTATAATGTAATACGGGGTGGCCTGTGTATAATGTAATACGGGGTGGGCTGTGTATAATGTAATACGGGGTGGGCTGTGTATAATGTAATATGGGGTGGGCTGTGTATAATGTAATATGGGGTGGGCTGTGTATAATGTAATACAGGGTGGCCTGTGTATTATGTAATACGGGGAGGGATGTGTATAATGTAATATAGGGGGGCTGTGGGGCGGGAAGCTTCTGGCCCGGCCCCACAGGAAGCTTCCGGCCCGGCCAGTCTTTTTCAAGGGACATGGGTAGCCACAGAGAGGTAATGTGTATGAGGCATTATGGGGGGGGAAGGGGCGCCTAAAAATATTTTGGCTTGGGGGAGCATGATTTATAGTTACGCCACTGAGCATTGACACCCGTTTTGCAGATTTAACTTCTGCTGTAAGGGAACAGAATAGCCATATTGGCAGCCTTGCGCAAAGTATAGCTGCACTAAGCCAATCATGCACAGCGCAGACCAATGCCTTAATAGGTATGCAGGCCCAACTACAGCAGCTGGAAGCCAATGTCGGAGGTGGCACAGCATCAACTCTCAGTAGTGTATCTAGCACCACAATAAGTGGCTCCCCCACTTCCCCACCCCGTTGGAGTATTAGGACCCGTGGTGGGCTGGGTGCAGGTTCTAGAAGTGGTGTAGGGTTGCCTGATGGTGGGCGAAGATAGCTCATATTTTTGATAATTTTGTAATATGCAATACATTTTGTTACTTCCCCCGACAGTTGTAATGTTTTACTTGCAAAAATGCAGATTGCTTCTGGCATAGTATACTGCAGTAAAAATGTCTAACCGCAAACCATTGTGTCAGTGTATTATTTATCAACCAATTGATGTGTGAATTATGACATAGTGTAATGGTATATGACAATGGGATTGCTGTAAAGTAGTGTGGGGTAACTCCTGGCCCATCAAAGGTTGTGGAACTACATATTCCAGCAAGCTCTGACACTCATGGTTTGGACTGTAATGGTTATAGTGTGTCAGGGCATGCTGGCACGTGTAGTTCCACAACACCAGTGAGCCATGTTTTTCAGCAAACGTTATTCATACATGTATCAAATGTACTTACAAGCTTGATACAGGCAAGGGATAGGTCAGCACCACCAGCTGCATCCGTTGGGCTCTGTGTATTAGGCTAAATGTGGGTGGAAACAGATGGTATTGGTAAATAATTTGTTTATGAGTACAATTACAGCAAAGGTACATTTTGGAATACAGGGCACATGTGCTTACCAGAAAAGTAACGGCTGATGATGTGTGTGCGCACCAGATTCCCCCTCTGCGTACCCCTCACTACACGAGGTGTGGTAGGTTGGGCTACCTGCATGACTGCTGCATGTTCCTCCTCCACATAGGCAGGTTGGGACAGGGCTATGTTGTGCAACATGCAGCAAGCCTGGATGATCATCACTACTTTGGCAAGGTGGTAAAGCAGCGTACCCGATGACCGGTCCAAACACCGGAATCTACTCTTCAAAACGCCAAATGTGCGCTCCACCACATTGGGGGTTGCAATATGGGCTTCATTATACCGGTGCTGTGCAGGGCCCTCTGAGGAGCGCAAAGGTGTCATGAGCCAGGAAACACACCCATATCCTGAGTCACCTAAAACACAGATAGGAAGTGATTGCCTTATATGGTAAGGTATGTGTTTTTTTCAAACAGGAGACACTGGTAGAAGAACATTATGCTTGTGAAACAGGAAACACACACATTAGAGCAGGTACAAATAAGGACAGACAGGGTAATATGTAAAAAGGTACTTACCTAGTAGCCAGCCCTCTGGCATTTGGTGGTTGGTAAATCGGTTCCAGAGGGCTGAGTGCCTCAGAATATAGGCATCGTGGCAGTTCCCAGGAAAGCCTGCAACAAAACTCAGGATTTTGAGGTGAGCATTGGAAACAACCTGCACGTTCAGGGAGTGCCGCCCACGCCTATTGACGTAGACGTGGCCCGCACGTGCGGTGCCCGAATCCCAATGTGTGTGCAGTCTATAGCTCCCAGCACGTGCGGGAATGCTGAGAGTCTATAGAAAGCCAACTTGTGGTCCTGCCACTCCAACTCAGAACTGGGGAATCTGATGTATGTCCGCCACAACTTCTTTAAAACAAGTAACACTTGAGTAAAATGCTTAGAGAAAGTGGCCTGTGATACCCCCAAGGACCATGAGGTCACAGACTGAGAGGAGCCTGTGGCCAAATAGTAGAGGGCACACATTAATTTGTGCAGCCCAGACACTGCATAGTTGCCTCCCCCAAAAGGGTCTAAATCATCTCTCACCTGCTCATATAAGTCCAACAGGTTAATGCGGTTCAGCCTAAACATCCCCACAACCTGTTGATCCGAGAGGGAGTCCAGGTACAGCCGAGCACGATACATACGTGGGGTACGCAGTAGTCGGGGGGCTACCTGGATCTGGCGCGCAGCTTCCTCCCTCCTGCGCAGCTCCTCCAAATAGGCCACATCACAGAAAAGCAACTCCAAACCACTCTGCAAAATCTCCATGTCTCAAACCCTTACAGGTGTCCTTAATGATGTTGGGGTTTATGTAGGGGTGTTTCTGAGTGAAAATGAGGGCACCTGTGCTGAAATTAACCATGTGTGCACTTGACCAAAATGAGTTCTGGGCCAAATCGCCAAACAGAACCTGGTCTGAAATAAGTGCGATTATTAGACACCTAAAAAGTGCGATTTGAGAAAACGCATTGCATTAAATAAGCGATTTGTATACTTTTCTGTACGAAAACATCTGGATGCGATATAAATGCGAATTTATCTCGCACTTTTGGTCCGCATGCCTTAAACGCACATAATATGCGATTTCAGTCCCTTAGCGCATCCTACTAAATAGGCGATTTGACGGAAAAATGTGATATCGCCATTTTGTTTACTAATTAACGCCAAAAAACACAAATCTCATCCCATAGAATGTCACCCAATATTTCTTTACTTATAATGAGAAATGTGATATGGCCAAATTTGCTGAAATAAAATTGTGAAAAAATAAAACTGTGATAATGACACCACATTCAGCTGATGAATCACAGAGCACTCAGTTTCATCCACCCCTGTGTCCAGGTAGGAAATTCAAAGTAAAAACCGGACCCTGACAAGGCCCTGGAACGCCACACTGGACATCAAAGTTTGCATTTCGGAGCTTGTAGTGTCCAGTTTGGGGGTGTCCTGTCCAGGGGGTGTCTTGTCTGGAGGGATACCTGTGATAGCTTTCAACAGGGACATGTTGAAGGGGAGATTAAAGCCTCACCGCGTGGTCCTGACCGTTCCGTTTTTTGCTACATGTCCGGACAATCAAGGGAGTCTTTATTCTCTCCCTCCTCCTCTTCCTGGGATACTGTTCGGTTCCAGGTTTTACCCAAACCCGGTGGTGGATTGAGACCCCGGGATACCAGTTCATTTTCCAGTGGGCCAGTCGCATCCTCTTGTGGTGATCCTGCTTGTACTGCATGCAGGCCTGCCGGCAGCCATACATCTGGGTTATGCATTCCACTGTGATACACAAAAAGGAAGCTGTCCCCAGTTCTTTCTGGCCGACTTACAGTTTTCCTGCTGTGATTAATGAAGAGCAGCATCAGCATTGCCAGGAGCCGGGACTAGCATTTCAGCATGGGAGATTGAAGAGACAGCAGCTGCAGCAGAAGCTCCACCCACTTCCGCTATGCTCTAGCAAACTTCGGAGGCCAGACTGCTCCCCTCTTCAGCCTGTGGTCTGTAAGTGTGATTGTTATGTGTGTTTTATGTATGTACGTATGTATGTATGTATGTATGTATGTATGTATGCATGTATTCATGTACTTTCTTTGTGTGTGTTTGAAGACACTCTGGACCTTCGTTCGCATGGGGAGAATGTCTATAATGGTTCACCAAGGATTAAGGCATTAATGACAATACAAATTAACTTTTAATGGAATTATATCTAAAATGCTGCAAAATATAAAAGACAGGATAAGTGAATAAATGTGGGAAAAATGTGCTTTAAAAAAAAAAGTAATTCCTGTGGTGGTGAAGCTTCAGTGTGACGCTATCCCTATATGTGGGGTTTAGCTACTGTGCGCCTTACTCCTTGGGGAGATCTGCTATCTACAATAAGGCTGCAGCAGTCTGATGTCACTGGGTAACTCCCTCGTGTTAAGCTGTGTACACACGGCAGCGATATGGGCTTATATCGCTGGCAATATAGTCGCTGGGTCCTGTTACCCGGTGTCCGACCCGGAAAATGTTCAGGGTCAGACACATAGCTTTCCCGGAGTCAGGGGCCGTGTAAATGGATAACTCGGGTCATCTGGCCCAGGGACCCATTTTCTCCAATCAGGGAGCCCCAACCTGAAGTCAGTCCGGAGGTTGGGCAGTGGCTCCGTACAGCCTCCGCTTCTGTCTGCGGTACTATGCAGACAGCAGTGGAGGCTGGGAGGAGGTGAAATGATGAGAGTGTGCAGCATCCATTCACCTGATGGACGTAGGCTGGGGGTGCACGGAGGCTGGGGGCAGCCCAGCAGCCAGTGTTCCCTCTAAGCTGTGCGCGCGCACACAACTCAACGAGCATGCGCACAAACATTACAACAGAGCGCACAAAGCAGCAGTGGTCCCTTTTTGCAGTTGTGGACTCAATTAATGTGTGTTTCACCCATTAACTACTGTTTTGTGCTGTGTTTTGAAGGTTTTAAATGTTTAATACCATTTTGAAGTAAAGTTAACACAAATGCTGAACGTCGTTTTACAGTTATATATGTGACGCACAAAAATAAAAATTTCCTTTCAAAGTTGCACAAACAAAATCTTTTGCCGCACACAGACTTCGTAAAATTAGAGGGAACATTGCCAGCAGCTTACCTCGGTGCTGGGCTTGCCCCCAGCATGATGGTTGGCGGATTTTATGGCGCTTGGAGATTATGTCATCACCGAGCGCTGGCTCAGGCACTGAATTCACTGGCGTTGACCACACGGCATAATGCCGGGGGGCGCTGGTGTAAAAAGGAAAAACTGCCAGGTCGCACCCGGGTCCAAAAACTCGGGTGAGAGAGAGAGGAGAGGTGCGGCACACAGACACTTGGAGAGTCAATGAGAATGAGCAGGCGGCACTGCTTGGACAACGTTTCAGTTTATTGAACTGTTTTCAAGCCTTGAAAACAGTTCAATAAACTTAAACATTGTCCAAGCAGCACCGCCTGCTCATTCTTATTGACTCTCCAAGTGTGTGTGCCGCAACTCTCCTCTCTATTTAAAGCATTACTGTGGAGGCTCCAGACCAATATTTATTTTGTATTTTGGAGTGCTGGACATACATACATACATACATACATACATACATACATACATACATACATACATACATACATATATATATATATATATATGTATATATATATATGTAGGTGGGCGGCACTCTCGGTCCTTAAATAGCATGTGGGGTATGTCCAATAATGACCCCCGCAGCCAAGTTGTGATGCAACGTTTCGATTTTATTATCTTCCTCAGGTACAAACAGTATAATAAAAAATTACATAGAAAAACAGCAATATAAAAAAATGCGAAGCTTTGTAAGATTGCCTACATGTGATATTGCTAAAAGAAGGAGGGGATCTAAAAAAAAAAGTTTTAGATGGAGTATAAAAGCATAACTTATCTATTTAAGTGATCTTATGAATGCAGGAGATCCATGAGATTAAAAAATCGGGTCCATCGCGTTGATTGTATGCCTTATGTACCTTAAACTTAAGGCATACAATCAATGAGACGGGCGCCGTGCTAGGAAAGCAGTACCAGGAAGTGCTTCTGGGAGTGCTGTGTGTATAGTATAGGGTGTTTTTGGGTGTAGTGTGGGTGGAGTAGGGGCATGTGCAGTAGTGTTGTAGGTGTGCGTTGCGGTGCCATGGGTGGGTGAGGGACTTGGTTAAAAAATAAAAAAAAAAATTGGTGGGGGGTGGGTGAGAAGTGGTGTGTTGGGTGTCTGATTGTGGGGGATGGTGTATGGATAGGAGGAGGGGTACCGTGGGTGAGGAAGTGAGTGTGCGGGTGCAGTTTGTAGCGGCATGTGTGGAGTATGGGGAGGTGTGCTTCGGATACAGTGGGACGTCAGATCTGTCAATCTGTGACTGTGTGTATGACGCTGTGTGGAGTTAGGCAGTGAACTCAGACTCCTGCTCAGCATTATACACACAGCTCACAGATACACAGAGATAAATGGGTGTCCGGCACACCTACTAAACCCACCAGCACTCACATATAGGACCCCAGCAGCATACATATATCCCCCTGTCTTGTGCCTTGAAGTCCCAGACTGCGTAGCTAACCCATAGCTGCCTACCCTCCTGCATTCTGCAGGAATCTCCCTGAAATATCAGCAATCTCCCTCATTAGTCTAGCAATCTCCCTCATTTCACCTAGCCCACATTACACTGTTAAATGTTTTAAGGAAAAGGGAATGAGGGACATATATTTACATTGAATCATCAGCACCATTTCCCAGCACTTTATCAAGTATAGTAGCTCTTACTAACTGCTTTGGGGCTCATTTACATTTGTATATACGTCATTTTATTCCTCTCATATGCAGCAGAACACACCTACGCTTCTAGGTGCCATGTTCACAATCTCTTTTCAAAATCTCTCCATATATGGAACTAGACACGCCCTCAATGGGGCCCTGTGCAAAATTCTATTACAACTATATTCTCCCTGAAACTAGTTTTCAAAAGTAGGCAAGTATGAGCTAACCCACCCACACATACCACCGCTGCGCCATCCACTCATCCCCCTGTCCGGTGAGCTGTGGCCCGGAAGTTTAGCGTGAGCTCGCACACTCCCCAAAACCCGAACAACAGCTCCTACTGCCTGCTGGCCAGCTGCTGCCGCATGTTATCCCGCCACCCGCAAGGAACACCCTCCAGCTACTTCACCACCCAAAAGGCCACAATACCCGCTCCCACAGCCTGCACTTCTACCCGAGAAATGGAAACGGCATCCAAGGATGGCATTACATTCTTGGAAATACAAAAACATTTGGACGAGACATTCTCTGACTGCATGAAGAAGCGCATATAGCTAAACACGTGTCCTGTCATTGTAGCGTTAAATTGTACGTATGTCTAATATTTAAACCAGGATACTCATCTCCACTTAGCAGGCTCATACATCAAATTAATTCCCCTCCTGACAGAGGGCAATATCAGTAAGAACCATTAGAACACGGTTACTAATTACCTGTAAAATCCAGTGAACTGCTATAAAAAATAAAACCAGCAGGTGTCACCGTTAATCCGTGGTTCATTTACTGCATATACTCCAATAGTAACTTTCTCTTTCAGTCGATCTGGGCATACAGCCAACTTGAGAAATAGTTACTATTGAGTCAAATTCATAGTTTCCAATTTAGCCACAAGAGTTCTAGGTGGGGATTATTTTCCTTGTTACACAATAAACAAATACAATTGTGACTTGGAAATTCTTAATCAATCACCAATAAAATTGAGTTTATTCAATATTGGTCTTAGTATCCTGGTAGGAATTTTCTTCCCCAGTACAACAAGTTCCCCTTCTTTTTTAGCTACTTCTACCTACATTTTAAATCTTAATCACACAACTTATTCTCTTTTGTTCACTACGTGGGTATGTCAATGTGATTTTAACCCCTTATTTCGCTACTTTTTTTGTGGGTGTCTCCTTATCCAAGTCATGTTTAATAAAGATAAAAGGAGCTCCCACAACTCTTAAGAAATAAACAAATTCCTATATCCTCTATCAGAAATGCATAATGCATCAACAAACAACGTCGCCCCCCCCCCCCATATATATATATATATATATATGTATATATATATATATATATATATATATATATATATATATATATATATATATATATATATTCTACAGACAGACCTATATATATATATATATATATATATATATAATCTACAGACAGATACAGGTCGGAGGGGATCATATGCTTTGTGCCACACGCTGCTGATACCTAGAAGTTGATTTTGCCTCTGCTCAAACTCTATTTATACACTGGGCTGGCCTGTCATTTGACGAAAACAAAAAACGCCCTTCATCCTGATTGGCTGTGGCAGAGTTTTTTGCAATTTAAAATAAAAAAAAAAAAAAACCGCCAAGAAAGAGACGAGCGCAAACCGCTTTCAATAAAGCACAATCCGATTTTAATTAAGTGATGTGATCACGATTCAAGATCCCCCAGTAACTGTTAAAGTACAGGACACAAGACTACAAAATACAATAAAAAGGAAAAAAAAAATATATAGATAACATATACTGTACTACATGTGGACTACAGAGATCCCTATGTTACTACCGACCAGTGTGCACCCAGGTGCAAACAGCCACAGGGTCCCCTGCTGAGATGGAAGCGGTGGCGGCTGTTGGTTATTGCCTGCCTGTTCCGCCAGCAGCAGAATCCTGTTACCCGGACGGGGTAGAGAGAGTGTGTGACGCTTTGTCTGGATGCAGCGATTCCGTTGTGAGATGATCCCAGACCGCACGATCCGGTCACAGCGCAGCACATGTAGCTCCTTCTACCCAACATACATGTGGGGAAAAACCGCGGTTAGGATAGATGAGAAGCGGCTGCAGCTCAAAACGCGATCACGCTGCCTGTCGGCGGGGACAGAGTTGCTTGTTTTACGTGTGCTATACGTCACTATCGCACGTGGAGTCATAGTGTATGTTGCATTTAATTGAAAGGCAAGCAAATCAGCATAAATCTATATGTTGTCTGAAAAACGTGCGCATTTAACAGTAGACTGATGATCATCATGCCATCATTAGAGCAGTGAAGTGACAGTGGCAGGTTCTGTTATAATGACAATTACAATCCAGGTCTCAGTTTTCAGATTGTGATTAGCTTTAGAATTAAACACAACCAGAACAGCAGCATGCGTCCGAAACTATATGATACAAATGAGAAACAGAAACTGTTGTACAACTGTTACTAATGTATTGTTCACCCTGGATACATTAGTGGATACAATCTCTAAAAAAGTTCTATTCAATGACCACAGCCTATAACTCATATGAGGAACAAAGAGGACTATTTTACATCTGGATAGTAAGGAAGGAGGTTTTAAAGAAAGGGTTTCTCGTGGAAATAATGAATGTACACGACTTGGGGCATAGGGTTTACCATCAATAGCATCGTCCTGTTTTAGGTGCTAGATTGAGAAATATCTTCATGCCATTCTTTCTTTACAGTACATTTCCCCTGGTCTTGAAATGATCTTTCACACCCCAATGTATCGGGACTCTCCTCACCTTTATTTAACTGCTCTGGTGCCCTCTGGAGTTCCGTGGTATTTCTCAATTTCAATCAAACAGCTGCAACCAAGGCTTCTCAATGATGGACTTAGCGTGGGGAGGGGGTATTGGTGATGGACCAATTACAGGTAAGAATGTTACTGTCATAAAATAAGGAACAGGAGACCTGGGGCACGCATTCCTATTTGGAAGTCTCACTGAACTTTACAGCAAATGTCTTCTTTCAAGATCTCTGGAGAAGTGGCTATGTGTCCCAGTACTCTCCGGGCTGCAACATACTGTAGTCATCAATCATGTACTACCTCCGTGTTTGGCTGCTACACAGTCAGAAGATCATTTGAGGTTACAGTTCCAGAATAACTTCTAGACCTGTGAAAATGAAGCTGTAATTCTTCCTCAACTGATTCCAAAGGCTAAGCAGTCAACATATTTTGGCAACACTTTCAAAATGATGACATGTTCACAATAGATGTCATTTCGAATGCATGTAATCAATCCATGATTTACAGTGAGGCCGGGGGATACATTTGTGTTATCCAAAGCTCGGATCCCTGGTTTCTCACTTGCTCTGCAGTCACTTTGCTTTCCAAACGCAAACTTTGTTTGGTCATCATTGTTTTTGGATTTGAATTTTTGCCGGCCCCGTATCTTGATTTTTACGAATAAAGAATTGCAGTAAGACCAGGTTGTGGTCACTGCTACCCAAATATTCTATTACTATGGTACTGTATTTGGCATTCAACCTATATTATTTGTTAATACTAAATCCATCAATGCCCCTTTAGGAGTCAGAGTTTCAACAGAGAGTGTTGTAAACTGATCCTTCAGTATGTTTTGGAATCGCCCAGTTTTTGTTGTTGTACTGGTCTCATTTGTCCAGTCAATGTCCTGTCAATCTCTCACACTTAATACCTGTCCCTGATCTGCCGACATTTTGATTTGGTATAAAAGTAGGGCCTGGTCCCTTTCATTCATGTTAGGAGGTCTGTAACATACCCCTATGAGAAGTGTATTTGATTTTTTTTGTTATTGTCGGTTCTCTCTGCCCATACGTCCTCAGTGTTATCCTCCGTGACTCCCCATGCTCATTCCCTATCCACATGGATTCAAGTTTGTTCTTACATAAAGGCTCCCTCCATGTTGTAAGCCAATCATGTGACTCGCTGCACCAAGTTTCCTATACCAATTATATCTTGAGCTCCAATTCCAATTATTTCCACCAATTGTCCTTGATGTCATACAACTCATTTTTGCATTACCCCCATTCTGTCCCATATTCCTCTATTTTTTTTTTATTATTAATTATTATTATTATTATTATTATTATTATTTATTTTGCTTTTGTCCCTTATCGCTCATTTTAAATATTTTATGTAGAAAAGAAATTAATAACAAGTCCCTGCCTCCTCCCTCCCTACTAATTCACACAGTCCCAATTCAATGTGTCGACTTCTCTATTTTAAAAAGGTGGTAGTTGTGGAAATCCATAACGAATATCACATAATTTGTTTGACCACACCGCAGGCAGCAGGATGGACACTGCCGTTAGTGTAAAATTAAAGGTCCTTCGGGTCTCCAAGAGCTTTTATGGAGTGTGGATGTCGGCTACCCTCACTGCTAGATTGACAATATCTTCTCTATGGAACAAATGTCTGGCACCCTGGTCTTTTAACTGTGTTGGACACCTCCTCATACTGGAGCATTTCCACCTAAGTGTCTTGTCCAGAGTTTTGACACCAAAGACTGATCCGAACTTTTGCCAAACGTAACATCATTCCTCTCGGCTAGAGGTTTACTTCCTATCAGCAACAAAGACATGGGACCAGATACCTATAGCCATCCAAACAGCTGTATGGGTTACTACAAGATCGTTTATGGAAAGTGCCATCCGAACTCCTCACAACCAAAACACTAATAATCCCGGCAGTTGTCACAGTGACAACAATACCTGTCATAGTAGCTAGAATTCTTTAGACAAGAGTGCCAGTACCTTGATGCCACCTGCCTGTGCTATCCAACTGTGTGTACAAGAGCTCACACATCATCCATATGTGTTCTATTATGCGCCCTGCCCTGCAGACCACCTTTGCCATCCCCAGTACTAGGAGGAGGCAAAATAAAGTCCCGAAGGGACATATTCATCTGACAAACGAAGAGAGGTGTTACATGCTTGGCACATCCAACCTGGCGCGAGCACTGGTCCAAGTACAGATCTGTGGGGTACCCCACTTGTAAACTTTCCCTCCTTTGACTGTACTTCGTTTACTACAACTCTCAGTTGAATGGATAAGTGCGTGCTTGCAGGACAGAAAATAATCTCAAAATCCAATCCCAAGCTTTCAAGTTTATTTAACAATGTTGGTTTATGCACAAGGCATATGAGCAGTGCTGAAAAAATACTGAGTGGCAAGTGCTTTTACCCTAAAAGCAATGGTACTTTACTGAAATGACCACATGAAAAATTACATATAAATCACATATAATAAAAATAAACATAAAAAAATGAATATGAAGATAAAAGCAATGATGATTTTATAATACGCCACAGGTGGACACTTGGATGTGGATAAGGGCCAAGTGGGATGTATAGTCCCCAAGGTGAGTGCACTTTACCAGTTTGGATGAAATTGAAGAGGCTCTTTTGTGTGATCCTGGAGTAATCCTCACTAATGATACGGAGCAGAGGCTGCCGCTGGAGGTGGTTCTTTGTAGGCTTCCGCTTGTTTAGGGACCAAGGAATTATCACAAGGTGGTTGATTTTATAATACCACTGGGGGGGTCCAAGATGCGGTGTCCGCCGGAACCAAACACAGGAAAATAAAAGCAGTATGATACTGGAGCCAGGTATGATCCACAATGGGCCAAATATCCACAGATTGGAGGTCCAAGGGGTATAGGGGCAACTAACGCGTTTCACTGTGTCCTGCAGCTTTATCAAAGGTTACAAGTTTATTTAACAGTCTGCAATGTGGGACAATGGCAAAAACCTTACAAAAGCCTAGATAAGCTATATCTACAACCCCACCTTGATCTATTCCTTTAGTCACCCAGTCAAAAAAGGCAATAAGATTTGTTGGACATGATCTTCCCCCAGTACACCATGCTGTTTTGGATCCTGTAAATTGCTGGTTTTGAGATATGCTACAACTCTTTGTTTTAAGAGTGCTTCCATCAATTTGCTTACTACTGATGTAAGGCTCACTGGTCGATAGTTGCTTACCTCTTCCATCCACTTTTGTGCAGTGGGACTACATCCGCTGTTTCCCAGACCTCTGGGATTACTCCAGTAACTAGTGACTGGTTGATTAATTCTGTTCTTGGTTTTACCAGCTCCCCTTTAAGCTCTTTTAGTATCCTTGGATGTATCCCAGCTAGCCCCATTGATTTATCCACTTTCAGTTTTGAGAGTTCTGAGAGGACTTTCTCCCCTGAGGGAGAAACAAGTACATTTACAGTTTTCTTACTATATTTGCACCTTAACTGTGGCCCATTCCCCTCTCTTTCATAAGTGAATACTAAGCAGTAATAATTATTAAAATGATCTGCTATAACATTGTCCCCATCAAGAAGACTTCCACTCTCTGTCTTTAGTCTTATTATTCCACTTTTTTATTTTCTCCTTTCAATTATATTCACTTACAGTATATACCTAAAAATAAGTGTGTTCCCCCCCCCCCCCCCCCCCCTTTACCCACTGACTGGGCCATTTTTTCTTCAGCCTGTGCTTTTGCACATCTGATTACCTTCTTAGCCTCCTTCTGTATAACAAGATACACCTCTTTGTCCTCATTATTCTGTGTCTGCTTTTTGTGTATCTACATTTCTTAAAGGCCAACTTTTTTGCTTTCACAATACTTGCTACATCTTTCGCAAACTAATATTTGCGGCTAAACCCCCGAAAACACCAGTTTTAGCGGGTTAACCGCAAATATTAAGTTTCACCTAAATGTATTAAAGGGGACCGCAGCAGGAATCTCCGATCCCTGCTGCGATCCCCCCTGCAGCGCCGCCGGCCGCATCCCCCGAAGCTGCCCGATGTATCAACATCGGGCAGCCCGGCATCGCAGCCCTGGGCTAACGCCATTCTAATGTGGCGATAGCCCGTTGTAGCCTATGGCTACATATTGCCAGAGCGGCAGTGCGGTCAGCGGGGTCGCGGGGGGTTCAGCGCATAACCGCGCATGCGCAGACCCCCGGCTTCCGGGTCAGGGCTTCACTGGGACAGGCTCCTTTCGGAGCCCTGTCCCTGCGCCCTGGCAGATGGTACATTTGGGCGAAATGATCACATTTTACAATGCGATCCTGGGCGGTAATATTCCGCCCAGATCGCATTGTAAATGTGATCAATGATAAATGGTGGCCTAAATCTTTTAACACAAAGGTCTGTTGCTTTCAGTATTGCACTTTTTATTTTTCCCACTTCTCCTGCACTCCTTCCAAGTTCCTCCACTCTGCCAAAGAATCCCTTCGATTTTAGGAAGGCTGATTTTGTAGAGATGGGAAACTCTCTAACACCTTTGTTTATGTGTGCAATGAGACGGTTTCTGTCATTATTCTGAACCGTACTGCTTGATGGTCACTGGATCCCAGGTTTTCACCCACATTTACATCAGATATTCTGACATGTGAAGGGCTTAGACATAGAATTTGATGGCAGGTAAGACATTATTGGACCTTCTTAATTTTTTCCATTCTTACAGTATTCTCAAAACTAATTTTTATTTTTATTATTATTAATATTTTTTTTTTGGTCTATTCCAGGCATGATTAAACTGTATTATCATCTGCCACAATTGATGGGAGGCTATTCCACTTGTCACCCCTCCCGTGATTTGCAAACCCCCGCCCCCTCCCGCAATTCACGGCACCCCCCTCCTGCGATTTGCAACCCTTATGATTCACGTCCCCTCCCGCGATTCATGCCCCCCCCCCTGGAATTTGCGGACCCCCATCCCCTCCTGCGATTCACGGCACCCCCCCTCCTGCGATTTGCGCCCCCCCCAGCGACACCCCTCCTGCGTTTCCCGCCCCCCCCGTAAATTTCACGGCACCCCCCTCCCGCGATTCGCGGATCCCCACAGCAACTCCGGTGATTCACAACCCCCCGTGCGATTCGCAGACTCCCCTCCCACAATTAACGCCCCCCCTCCCGCAATTCATGGCACCCCCGCGCCCCCTCCCTTGATTCTATCCCCCCTGCGCGCCCCCCCTCCCTCGATTTGTGCCCCCCCCTGCAGAATTTGCGGACCCTTGCCCCCTCCCGTGATTAGCAAACCGGTGCCCCCTCCTGCAATTCACGACACCCCTCCCTCCTGCGATTTGCGGCCCCCCCTGCGATTCTAGCCCTCCCTGCCGCGATTCTTGCCCCACCCCCCCCCCCTGGAATTTGCGGACCCCTCCCATGATTCACAGCACCCTCCGCGCCCCCCCTCCCACGATTCACGGAACCCCACGGCACCTCCCGCACTCCCATCCCGCGATTCACAATCCCCCTTAACCCCCCCGCGCGATTCCCACCTCCCACCCACGATTTGCAGACCCCCTCCCGCTCCCGCTAATTGCAGACCCCCGCGCACACCCCCAGCCCTCCTGCAATTTTCAGACACCCCTGACCCCTTTCCGGCAATCCCCCCCCCCCCCCCCCCAGCAGACCCCCGCAAACCCGCTCCTGCATTTCACATACCCCTGTGAAAATGGGGGATCCTGTACCGTCACAAGCAGGTGCCGCCCCTAGGTGGGAAATCTGGCCCTGGCTGCTGCGCTGCAGGTTCCCCCACTGCCAGAAGTTCTGATTGACTCACGGCCTATTCAGTCAGATATAATGGATGACCATCGATAGTTATCCAAGTAATATGTTACTACTATCGATGGCAGGGTGCAAAATCACCATCAATGGCGTCTGCACCAATGCCTATCCCTACTCTGCAACAGCCAAAAACCTTTACTACCCCTCATGCCCACACACCTCTATCACTGCCCTGCCTCCTGTTCTCCTGCCCCGTAACTTCTGCCAGTGGGGACCCGCTGACCCTGTGTTGCCCACATTCTCCTATCATGCTTTACCAACCAGCCTCCTGCTCTCATGCACCCTAACTCCCACCCAGTAGGAGGAGACACTGACTCAGGGCCACTGTCCTGTACTCCTGTGTTGCCACGCTGGACCCTCACCCACCCTCCTCTTTAGTCCCCCTTACGCCCAAACGTAACCTACCCAGCCTCCTGTTTTCCTGTGTCGTGACCTCCGCCAGTGGGGAGCCACTGACTCAAAAACACCCTACTATACTATTGCACACACACACCTAAACACGCACACACAGCCCCCCCCCATATCCACAAATGTCACTGCACCCTCCACACTATCAATGTACATCTTACTCTGTAACCGCTTTTTAATTAAACAAAACAATACACACCCCCTTCCAAATCATATGCTCTCTATTTAATAAATTTCACCTATAACTCAAGTTGCAATACAGGGATCTTTCATACAATTCGAACCATATGTCTCATAATACAAACGGTCACAAATTAAGGGGGCGCAGCCCCTTACGACGGTGTGAAGAGCGCCCATATATATACACAAAACATTATGAAAACCTATTGGCGAAAAAGTGCACAGCTGGCACATAAGGCATATAAGTACAATGTTGTCGAACAATTTGTGTGCTATATCAGGGATAGCCAACTTCTGTCCTCAAGCACACCTAAGGGGCATATACACGATAACAGCCAATCATCGTGGCTGTAGGCACGCGAGCTCTGATTGGCTCAAGAGCCGTGTCGCATTTGAAATGGCAGAGAGCCAACTGAGGGGTGAGGGAAGCCTGCGGTGCTGTGCTTCGCTTTCAAACACACAGTGGCAAAGGTGCCAGAGGGGTGGGGTAAACCTGCGGTACTGTTGTCTGATCTCTCCACCTCTTCTCAGTAGCAGGGAATGCCGTGTGGTATGGCGTACCAGCAACATATTTTTTAAGGTACCCCATACCCTATTACTTGCACCACTGACAATACCCAACATTCCCAGTGACCACCATGAGCATGAGAGAAAACTAAATAATCTGATTCATGCTCATTGTATATATGCAAGACAGAGGGGGTTTGCTGGTGCACTATGCAATCATTACTGTTAACATGTATTCCTTTTAGAATTCATTTATGAGGATGTTAGCATATGTGGCACCCCAGAACTTGGGGGTACCCTGTTTTAAGCCCCATCAGGAGGTTTGCTCGTTTTAACATTGGTGGCCAGTGCTGCCCTTAACTAAAATGGTGGCCGGACATTCGAGCCTGGGGGTCGCCAGGCGACCACCACCTGAGTTACCTGAGCCCTGGAAGGGAGGAGGGCCATCCTGCCATTGGTGGCTCAGCAGGGCGCCAATCCAAGGGGGACGGTCCAGTCTGTTGCCGGGCAGAACAGGGGGTGACAAGGGTCCCGGGGGCGGAGAGCAGCGCGTGGCACGAAGGAGAGGGGAGGAGTGATCCGGCCGCAGGAGAGGAAGGGAAGAAAAG